>NC_062565.1:147215961-147518992 GCF_022837055.1 Prionailurus viverrinus | reverse complement strand
ACCAACAACAAGTAGTTATCTTAACTGCCCATGAAAAATGATGGGATGTTTGATGCTAACTTGTTTTCCATTACATCTTTCTCAAAATCCAATATCAAGAAGTGTATTTATAGTCCATTATTCACATATTCTGTCACTGTCGCCAAAATTGAGATTTCCAGTGCTGGATAAAACTAACGAAATGATTCAAAAATTGTACTCAAAGCATGAGTTTCTCTTGGTCCCAAGTAGGACCCTGCTTGAGGCTGCAGAAAGAAATATACCCATACTCAAAGAAGTGGTCTACACTCCTAGGCTCACATCATTGTACCCTTTCCTGGGACCCTATGACCTTCTTTCGCCCTGCTTTATTTTAGCACAGAGGGCAGGAAAGCATTCTTTCACTACCACTATATATACTATTGACCCTGTGCTTTCTGTAGTTTCCAGAATTTCTATAGATAGAGATTCCCAGTGTAGCCTGACCTCCCCTTAACATTGGGCACAGCACCCATCCCTGAACAACAGCCTATATGGTCAAAGACAGGAACAGAAAAAGAGAAAAAAAGAAAGGAAAGAAAAATAGAGACAGCTAAGACCAGATATCTATTCAATGAGCAGGTATTAGGTATCATGAGCATTAAAGGCAATAGAGTATCTAACTGAGAAAATATCCTGGCTACTCTAAAAAGGAGAACATTCCAGAACTGAACAGCAACTAGCTGCTCTAAAAACCAAGAAAAAATCAGGCCAGGGGAATCTAAGGAATGGCAGCCTTATTAGGCATAATGAGGTAGCAAAGTGATATCCACCCAGTGGAGGGCTCTGAACTCAAGACTGCTGAAAACAGTGGAGAATAATCTAAGAAGGAAATAGCCATTCCAGAATTGCCATAGTAAAGGTGAGAGAGATTTTTTAAGGCTTTTTTGATACGCATTCTCCCTTTTTTTTTTGTTTGGGTTTTGTTTTATGTGTTTCATTTTTGCTCTATAAAATATTACACTATACTTGAAACTAAATTAGATGTTTTATGTTTTACCATGATTAAATAACAATTTCATGTGAACACAGTCACAGTATTTCACCGGTTTTTGTTTAAGTTTTGTTTTCACACCATGCCTAAAGCGTGACTCCTATAGTACTGCCTAGAAAAGCAATTCCAAGGAGCAGGGTAAGGAGAGTCTGCAGGTGAAGCTTACAAGTCTTTTGCGGTTCAGGGCCCCAAACTGTACACCTGAAGGAGTTTTATGGAGGTGGTGGCAATTACTCAGAACTTGCCCCCAGATCTTCAATGATTCAATAATTTGCGTGCACATATTCTATTCTGCTCCATCCTTGCCCCAGCAGAGCCTAACCGTGATGTAGGCATCGCCCTCAGATATGCACCCAGCTCTGCTAAGCACTGATTTGACAGGACGAGCCCTGGGGGTAATGCTATAGTTACCACAGATGTCTGTATGTGCTCCCCCTACACAGAAGAGCTATGGGCTCACTCCGCTCAGGGACACACGTGGTCACACCTGACCTCAAGGGGGTGGAGACAGTGATCCTCCTGGAGCCCAAAGCAGAGGGAACAGTCTTTGCAAGCAGCCCCAAGGGTCACCTCCAAGACAGAGAGACTCTGACCTGGTCCTGAAATCTGTGTGAAGCTAAGCGCCCCTTCCTAGGTGAGATGTGGGTATCCAGGAATGGCCACCAAGAATGTAATCCTGATGCTGGTCTGGGTGCGGCAGGAGTTAGATCGGAGCTTTTCAACAGTCACCTGCAGTCCATTAAAGATCAGCAATCACCCAGCCCCCAGTGAGGTCCACCGACTGAATCGTAGATTGTAGTTTCTGGGGGAACAACTGAGCCAATGGCCTCCTAAGATACTTTCCCATTCAACCTCCCCCACGTCCTCCATTCTAACACTGCCTGTTATTTGAATTTGAAAATGACCTTCTGGCTAAAATTTGCTTATAGATCTAACCCATAGGGCTGAGTCCCTTAGACAAATATTACATCACTGCCTCCTGAATATTTATAGTTGTACCACAGCTGAGGCTTCCCAATGCCTGTGACTTCTCATGCATGGTAGCGATTCACACGGCAAACATCTTTAAGGAAATCATCCAAATGAGACATCTTCCTCATTAGGATCTATCATTTACCGAGAAAAAAAAGAAGCATGTAAAGCATCATTATTTTTTTTCTCCTGAAGGTGGCTAGAATTTCAATCTTCTAGTAAACATGGACCCATTAGGTTGCTTCGTAGATGAATGTTTTGTCTTCATCATTCTTGCTACAGCAAATTCTCCTCTTCATTTCTCTTCTCCTGAGGATCCCTCGAGAAAGTAGTTTGGGGAACTCCATCCTTATTAGATGCACATCAGGCAGATCCTCTTTGCTCAGCTTCAGCTTTTCTTTCAGGATATCAAGGACAGGATATTATTTGTAAGCAGCCAAGGTAATTACCATCCAACAGGGCCCAATTGTTTTCAATTAAAAGCTTTACTGCCGTCTTTAGTTTTTAATACCACTGTGGCCATCTGCTTTCACTGAAGATCTACCAGCCAGAAGCCCAGGCCACATCTCATTGCCATTAACTCCCAAGAACCATTTTCCTCCAAAATGAAAAAACTCATTAGTCCAGGGAAAATATGGGACTAGCCCAATGCATCTTTGGTGACCTCAGGAAAGCTATAGTATAGAACTCTGAATGGTCACTTCTCAGAAACACCAGCCCTTCCTAATTCTGCCTGAAGTGCCAGGTACTCGTCCTCATTCTCAGCCTCCCTTCAACCGGGGATGCTCAGCTTTAACTTCCCCACTTCTTATTCTCCATCGAGCTCAAGTGTGTATAGCTCCAGGATAAAAAGTCTTCAAACTGCAATTTCATCAGAGGTATTGTGTTGGTAGAGACGCTTTCCATTTTTGATATTCGTCATCAGTCCAACTCTTCATAGCTCACTATACCCTAAAATTCTGGGTGGAAGTAAATTGGAAATAGCCACCAGCTTACCTAAATGGACATTATGATAGAAGGTATTTTAGCTGTTTTCATAACGTAGAGCCTGGGATCCATTTCTAGAGTCATAAAGTTATTAGAAATTAATGGAGGTGTTTTATGGACCTATAAAGAGTGACAGCCCAAGGTCTAGTTTCCATCCGAAACCTAGCCCACTCCTGGTAGTTTACACTGCAAAATGGCTCCATAAAAACCATTCGCACAGTTTAATTCCCCTTGCCTCCTCTACAACAGAAGTTCTTCTGCAGCAACAGGTGGTCCTGGCCACAGCCCTGGCCAATAAGATGGACATGCAAGTCCCAGCAAGGAATCTCTTCCCAAAGAAGGCAAAGTTTGACAAAGAGACATCACTGGACCCTTCTGATCCCTTTCCTCTTGTCTTTCCTCTGCATGTTTCTTGGACTCGGAGTCTGAAAGAGTAGCCACCATCTTGTCACCATGGATCACTAAGCATGAGGACAAAGGCATAAATGCTAAAGATGATCAAGTAGAAATTCAGAATGAAACTGAGTCTTGAATGGCACAGGGCCAGCCTTAGACTGCTGGTGCTCAGATTTCTGAAACGTGAGGCATACAAGTCACAAGCTGTTTCAGACCCACCAATAAGATTTGCTATTATTTGGGGGGAAAAGCGTTCCTAACTAATAGAGTCATCACACCAAGAAAACAGTCACGAAGTGAACAGAGGAAACCAGAATTACCTTCCCTCCTGGGTCCAGACCAAGAAAGTGTTTCCATTTTGAAGCAGCAAATCTAATCTCTTCATTCTCAAAATTACAAGGGGAGGGAAAAAAGTCTTGAAGGAATTAGTGATGAAAGAACGTTGAACGCCAAATCGGAAATCCATGTGTAATAGTTATCACTATCTTCCAAATATTTCTGCCTTTGCGCCTTCCGGGAATATGATACAATTATGCTTCTGTGCCCATTTTGACATGAGGCAAAACCATATGATTTTCTTTGGCCAATGAAATGAGAACCCAAACGAAGGGTCATTCCCCAGCTGAAGCTTCAAGACCATTGTGTCAGGTACCCTTTCTCTAATTGAGGTGACGGGAAGCACAGCTCAAAATGGAGCATCTTGTGAAACTGGGTCCCCAAAGGTCTACCATGAGCAGTGGCTCCTGCTGACCCACACTGGGCGCGCAGCCTGAGTGAGGAATGAGTTGTTTGTTACGGCAACATACCCTATCCCAGGGATGGACTGCCATCCATGGTAACAGACAAGCTCTAGATAATGTAGGAATATCAAGTTGGAGAAAAGGACCTATGAAAAGACTTGAATTCTTGCTAAAGAATTTTTAAGCAGGGGCGCCTGGGTGGCGCAGTCGGTTAAGTGTCCGACTTCAGCCAGGTCACGATCTCGCGGTCCGGGAGTTCGAGCCCCGCGTCAGGCTCTGGGCTGATGGCTCAGAGCCTGGAGCCTGTTTCCGATTCTGTGTCTCCCTCTCTCTCTGCCCCTCCCCCGTTCATGCTCTGTCTCTCTCTGTCGCAAAAATAAATAAACGTTGAAAAAAAAATTTTTTAAAAAAAGAATTTTTAAGCAGACACACCAAGGAATGTCTTGAGAAATGAGGGACAAGAGCAGTAGTTCCCAAATTCTGCTGCATGGTACATTCTCTCAGGGAACGTGTAATAATCCTGATGCCCAGGTCAACACCTTTGTACAAATTAAATCAGAATGGCTGAGGGTGGGCACCAAGCATCAGAATGTTATAAAGATGTCCAAGTAATTCCATATGAGCAAGAAAGTTGGGGAACTTTCAATCAAAATCTGTTTTCTTAATTGAAAAAATAACACTGATGATCGTGAAAGTCTTTATTTCAGGGAATTTAAAGAGTAATGGCTGTCACTGAGAAGGAAGCTACCAAGCCAAAGATCTTTCTGGAAAGGCAAATCACAGTCGATCCACGTGGTCCAGATAGAAAGGGAGAGGACCCCTCCCCACATATTCCTGCAATGCCAGCTTAGTACATCTTTAAAGGGACCCCACTGTGAGGCTCCCATTACCTGATTTCATCTCAAAGAGTCAACTTTTCAACAAAATACGACAGCATCTTTCTCGAGGATTCACATTATTACCTGTGAGCATTGGGATCACTTCTATAAGTGAGCTTCCCACACTTGCACACCCCATTGATCTCCCCGGGCGCTTTATCATCTGGGTTATCATCTGAGAGTCCTGGTAGTTTCCCCACAGTGTCGGGTCTCAGTCTGGGCCTCAGAAAGGGGCAGAGCAGGCTACACCCCACAGTCAACCGTTGGTCTTGAATACAAAAAGCTGCCCCGATCTGCAATTTGCCTCTGCCCTCATGCAGAAATGACACGGGAAATCTCGCTGTATTGAATTGTCTTTATAGAAAAAAAAAAAACAAGTAAGAAAGTAGATATTTTTAAATTCTTCATGCACAATTTGCCCCCCAAATACCCCCAAGCTATTTTTATAAGGCTTATGACAAACCTGAGTAGGGACAGCTCAACCTGGAAAGGTCAGAGCAACTCGAGAAAAACAAGCCCCTGGAACCCCTCCGGTGCCTGTTTCTGATGAGTCTAAATACACACCCCTAAGCATGCCAGTCCTCTGTCCCCCTCCATCTGCCTTCCCACCCCCATGCCCAGCACGCTCTCCTATGAGGCCTTTGGAGATATTCAGGACGCTGTGCACGTAGCATAGCAATCAGATGCTCTCTCCTCAGATGGCTTGGCTAATGGCCACTTCCTGTGGTTGTCAAATGAAAAAAGAAAAACTAGCATATCCCCAGTGACTTATTGTATCACTTCCCGTATCTGACTATCTGGCAGCCGGTATAATTTAACATCGCCCGTAAATTAAGAGCCTCTTGCAAGGGTGCCACAGCTGAGCCCTCCACCCTGTTTTGCTGATTATAAAGAAACCTTGCCAGGACTTCCATTATGAATAGTCATTTCCTAAAATGTAACTCCAACAACACTGACATCTAATCATATATTAAATGAATGAATAGAGGTTATATATCCACCCTGTATACCTCTGAGCTCATTCTGAAGATTAAAATGACTTCCTCTGATGTTTTCCCAGCGCGCGCTGTGCCCATGATGTCAGCTCTTGCCATGACCCCCTGCGAGGCCTCCAGCCTCTGGGATATCCCCCCACACTGTTTCTTATCTCTTGGCTTTGCCGGGTTCCTCCTTCCTCACTGCCTAGCCTGTGAGAAGTCAAAGTGAGCTCAAATTCTTGCATGTCGTCCAGCTCCTCTGGTGCCCCGTGGTTCTGAGGATGGGCAGCCCCACGAACAGCTCTTTTGCCTCCCCCCAGGGCAGGTGCACTGGTGGAGTGGGCTACAAAGCTTTGTGCTGTGTGTTCATCATCACGTTGGTCTTAGCAAAGATTCCCTTCGTAGCACTGCTGATACTTGGGGGCAAAGACTCTCTTGATGCCCTAATTGGTTGCATGTTTGCTTCCGTCTCATATTGTTTGTTTGTTTCATTTCTTCAGTGTAGAATCGTGAACAGGCGCCAGATTTGGAGCCAAATGGCCCAGTTTTCATGCCAACTTTGCTCCATGCATTGTGACCCCAGCAGCCCTTGTGGGAAGTGATACAACCTCTCTGACCATCATTTTCCCCATCTGTAAAATGGGAACAGTACCAAAAGCTATACTCACAGGACAATTGTGAGGATCAGTGACATAACATACATGAAAATACCTTACAAAATGAAAACATACTAGCTATCATGAGTACTAGAAATAGCGAGGACGGACTAACCAACCCGGTTCTAACCATGGCTTCGCTGCTCTTAAATAAGCCCCGTGTTCTTAAAGAAGATACTTAATACCTGAGCATCTTTGCCCAACTCATGGAACATTGTCATCTCATCAGATGAGGTGATACAAAATACACACAACGATATTGGCAAAAAGTAAGAGCTCAGTAAATGACAAATGCTTTTATTGTTATTATTGTTGTTGTTATCATTATTATTTGAGTAGGACAAGCAGCTAAAAGACTTGTCCAAGAAAAAGTAAATAAGAAGCAACTTTTTGCATTTTAGGAGTCTCAAAAAGAAAAGATCAGAGAAGCAGGCTTTTCACGTTTGTAGAATGACTTTGACGCAGAAATAAAGACTGATGATAGCTCTGGAATATTGTCTAACGGATTTGGGAACTCTGAAAAAAAATTTGAGAACAGCTGACACACTACAGCTTAAATATAATCAGTTGCTGAAATTGCTCTGCAATTTGTTTCAGTGTTTTTCTGCGGATTGCTTTTTTTAACCATACATGTGTCCTAAATATATAATTATATGGCAGAGTATAATAGCTCATTTAGAGTTATTGAGGTCTATTATATAATCCAATGGGACCGTGGGGCGGGGTTTGGAGAGGAGCAGTGGTGATTAACTTGAATGAGTATCAAACATGAGCACGGCTAGATGTTAATAGATGGTCTTAGTACCGATTTTCTTCTTGCCTTTGCCAGTCTCCCCAAGACAGATCGCTTTTGTGTCCCAAACTGTATTGTTTTGAATTGATGTTATATATTCGTTTGAAAGATCAAAGAAGCCTCTATGTAAAATTTCTTAAGTGCAGAATATAAGCACGTGCTTCTGTGAGTGTGGGTCCATGCGTGTGCATGGCTGTCTGGAGTGCATGTGCTCCAAAATGCTCAGATGTGTGTCCTGAACAGAGCACTCAGTTTTTCAAGGAAAAAATAAACAACCCAAATTCCCCTCTCCCCAGACACCTTCCCTTTTCACCAATCCATGAAATGTGCACATGCTAGGCCAGATAGAAAAACATCCTTTTTCTACCACCCCGACTTGGGTTTTAAATAGAATTGTCTAGAGCCATGATCTTCTAGTAGAGTTAATCACCTTGTCAATATATCCCTGTTGATTAACTGATGGATTCAATGCAGGCTTTTTGTCAATTTCCATTTCTATTGGATAGTTTCTATCCCTTCAAGACAAATTAGTCAGGGCATTAGAGACCATCTACTCAAAATCCACTGCTTAATTTGTTTTTAATCCCAAGAAAAACCAAGACTAATAAAGGCTCCCACTTGCCTTACACAACTGACTCCTAAGGTCCCACGTCAGAAATGCCCCAGGCCATCACTCCCTGAGTGCATGATGCTCTCAGGGTTCAGTCATTGGCAAGGAGTCCAGTCGGCTTATCTAAGCCAATGCAAACTGACCTGGTCAGTCTTTAATTTCTTGTACTTAAAGTTTGTGAAAAATCGCATTTCATCCAAATACATTCATCTACCTAAGGGACGGCCCCACTTGCTTCAACAGGAAACTGTCACCCGCAGAGGCCAGTAGGGCACAAATATGACTGCTTACGCATGATCCAAAATGTGGCCTCAGCTCTTCCAGAATGTCTGTATTTGCTGCCACTGAGAGAACATTCTCATCAGACCAGGTTCTCACCTCCCATAGATTCAAATCTCTCCAGGACATCTTAATAAATTGTCTGTCTTCTCTCTGAAATTTACAGGAAACCTCTGTGACTCCGATATCTGTGACCAACCAAGGGCTAGAGCAACCACCACACGGTTTCATGTTGGAGTTTGTACTCTAAGTACTTTCAACCAAAAACGAAGTCCTGGGATCAAATTTTCAAGATCTCTTATTCTCCAGGGTACAATCCAGGGCCAGTCCTGGATTGGCCAGGCCAATACTCCTGACCACTTAGCACCCACTGTCTCCCTGAACACTGGGCAAACGCTGAATGGTCCACTTCCTCGGGGCTCTCAGCTTTTTTCTTGTCATTGGAAAGGAGCCATTCCGTTACCAAGAGGGAGCGTGGGTCTAAGCTGGTGAAGGTGGCCAAGAACAATGAGGGACAGAGGCCGTTGTGTGGGGGCCATATGCATGGGCAAGAATGTTTGTTTCTACTACAGATGAGACATTAGTGAAGTAGGAGAGACAGGGGCTATCTCAAATCAGTGGTAGGGGGTCTCAGGATACAAAGGGATTGAGATGACTTACATGATGATAGCCCAGCAAAGGGAGCGAGCTCAAAGGAGTGAGGGCAGATGGAAGGAAAATGTCCTGGTGAGAGAGACTATTGAGCCTTCAAAGGCTTTTCATGATGCCCTCAAAATATCCCAATGTTGATCCAAATCCAACTGGCACTCAGCTGTCACCCTACCCTATGGTGGCATTCTGACAAAACCCCCATCCTCTCCTCCAACCATTCCTTGCTTTAGTCTTGCACTCAGTGTCCCTCACTTCTCTCCAAAATAAACCCTCTGCTCCAGCCAGAACTGGCTGCTCTTTCCTGACAGATGAACCCAGCTCACGCTCCCATGAGTCTGCAGGGTTTGGCATGACAGCTGCAGCAGCCTTTTGTAATTCATCTTCGAGACCCATCCAGACTGGCTTTTCACCCAAGAGGGATGAACCATAAGAGGTGGGTGACCAAACCCTACTGAGTGCTGCCACCCCAACACTTACACCCCCCCAAATAAGCCTCCTTGCCTTTGTTCTTGCTGTTTTAACTGCCAGGAACACCCTCCCTTCTTTTCTCCACTAAACAAAATCTTACCACCTTCCAAGTTCCAGCTAAGATCCCACCTCCTCCATGAAGCCTTCCCTGCTCAGCCCAACCAGATGGGATTGCTCATTCCCATGAATCCCTGCAGGCCCTACTGATCAGGAAAAGGGAACCGTCAGCTTAGCCAGTAATGCCAGAGCCCCTACTGAGAGTTGTGTGCTCTTCTAAGTGCTTTGCAGTAGAACGAATTTAATCCTCATTGTCAGTACTGTTAGTCCCCTCCATTCACAGTTGAGGAAACTGAGGCACAAACAGGATAGTTATCACACCCAAGGTCACTACTAATAAGTAGCCTAGCTGGGATCAGACCCCAGCACACTGGCCCTTGAGTGGGCGTTCTGTATCCCCACCTGGCACTGCCTTCCGGGATTGCTCTCTTGTTCCTTTTTCAGTGGACACCCAGCCAGCACAGCTTTGCGTCGGCTCTTGGTTGCTCTATGTGCCCACGACATCACTCCCACAGACTGCCAGTCCCATGAGGGCAGCAACCATGACTCAGACTTCACAGAATGGACAATCAGTGCTCTCCTGCCTTGGGAGAACCCTGCTTAAGCTGTCTCTGTTTTGCTTTAACTCCACAGCACAACCGATATTTCTGTTTATGGTTTCCTCAAACACGTCACTCTTGAGGCCAGGGGTAAGCAGTGAAATGGCTCAGGGTCATGGAATCTGTGTCTCTGTAGCAAGGAGACAGTGCGTGCCGCTAGTGGGCTGTGGGTTTCAACCCTTTTCCCATATATTCTCTTCCTGGCTGACAGGCTTTCCACCCCGAGCAGACCAAAGAATTTCTGGGTTGGGAGACAGTTCTGTTCTGAAAGGAAAGCCAGTCTGCACAAGAATAGAGACCCAGCCACAACCACGCTGCAGCCTGTCAACCCATTTGCAGCCCAGGGCTGAAGCTGGGGGTAAGCAGTGAAAATCCTGTGTCCCTACATCTCTCGGGGCTGAGGATGCACACAGTTGTGTTATTGGTGCCGGGGCCTGGTCCCTGAGCAGAAATGAGCAGAATCGTGGTTGTCCACACAAGATGGAAGGGGAGTCACAGTCAGTGCATGGGGTTGTGAACACAAGAGACCAGCTGGGTAGGACACACACAGTGAGTCCACAGGGAAGAGACACAGTCCCTCTGTTAGCATGTGGGGGGGGGGGGGGATTTTTTCCTGCAACTGATTTCACCAATTTTACCAATAACCTCCACTTACCAAATTTAATGTGATCCCATCAGAAAGATAGCAAGAAATAGGGATTGTGAATCAAAGATCATCCCCACCTCGGGCCTGACTTCTCCTTTGACCTCTACTTGACATTTGCTTCATGATTTAATTTACCTTTTCCTATTCACCCTTCTCTCTCTTGTTTACCTGGATCCCAATTGGATTGAGCAGCTGAATTTTCATTACTCAAGTCAGAGGTCTAAGGAGAGTATATGAGCTTTGAATTCCTGCCAGCAGGGCCATATCTGTTCCAGCTCATTCGCCATAAAATCATGAATCAGCCTGACCCACACTGGCTTGCTCCAGTTACAACAGGCATTAGCAATGGGGGGAAGATTCAGAGATATGGAAAGGAGCTAATTTTACTGCTAAGCTTCACTCACCTTCAAGGACAAAAACAGATCTGCACCCGGCTTCTCTTGGCCTGAGCCCCGTTAGAATCAAAGCCGATCCTGGGCTTCAGATTCAACTTCTTCTCTGAGGAGTCTTCCCATGCCCTTGTTGCAACCCAGAGAGGAAGTGCCAGTGAAGCCACAGGGAGGGCTTAAATGACCCTTAATCTCTAATGACTCCTCCCAAAGCCCCTCATTTGGTCCTGCCCCTAAATGAGAACACAGTTTCAAAGTAAGCCCCCACTGAAGCACCCACCGACCCATCTTCCCAGTGCCTCCCTGTCACCAGGGTATGACCCTGAGACACGTCCGCTCACTCCCCTTTCAGCAAAGCCCTACAAGACACAAGAACCAGAGATGGGAGGGAAATAGCTCCCTCTCTGCAGCCCTGCAATCTCAGCATTGCAGAGTCAAAAATGCTAAATGCTTCTGTGACCCAATAATACTGTGACCAATGCGTTTGTGACTCAATAGTAATACTAGGTGGCTCTACAGAAAGGACAGCCTCGGTGGGAGAAAAAACTGTGGTCCCAACCCTCTTTCAACTACCTTTCCCTGAGCGTCCTTGGGCAGAGCAGGGCAGTCAACCCAGCAGGCAAAATCAGAAGCCCGCTGCCTTCCAACCACGCCCATTGTGTTCAGATGCCCTCCAAGGCAACAGGGAGGATGAGTGGAAATGCCAACCTGGATGCCGTCTGGGTGAGATCCCTGGTGTCGTCTTATGTGTGAAACTGGGCAATACAAATGGACTTGCAAGTCTTTGAGTGAATTACGTTGCCAAAGAGACACACACTTACCTGAACAACCTGGGACCATTCAAATCTGAAACTAAAACCAGTTTCAAATCCTTGATTCTTCAAACCTGCAGGAATTGGGCTTGAAAGCCATTAGTCCCAGAAAAGTGTGAGGTGTACGGTGTCCACTATACAGGTGCCCATGAAGGATGATACGCAAGGATGAACCTGCCACGAGTCCCATAGACAAGGGCATTCAGTGGCAGGACAAGCAGGAACTTCAAGATGGATGCAGTAAGTGGACAGGAGACAACAGTTCCCTTTCCTAAGGAGGTGCAAATGCTCTCTGTGTTGAGGCAAAAAGGAAGCACATGGATGTTCAGGCTTCTGGCAGTAAGGACTGTGACAGGGACCCTTAGATGCCACTTCATATCTGTTCTCTCTTTCTTCTTCAGAAATATTACCCGCAGTTCTTGAGTGGGAGCATGACCCAAGAATAAACACCATACTTCCCAGCCCCCGTAGTTGTGGCCAAGAGTCTGTAAACACAAATGACATACGAAACACACAACCTGTGTCTTCTCTTTCCTCAACGCATCCTCCCCAAGAGCTGGAGTACAGACACTTGTGGTGGAATATGGTGGGACATTCTGAACCTGGCAAAGACAGCAACACTTTAGGGACAGAGCTGTGGGGTAGAAGGAACCAGGAGCCAGGAGCCTGACACCTCAGAGCTATGGCAATAGCCCAGGACCTTTTCTCCTGGGGCTCTTGTATGGGGGAGAAACAACTGTGTGTGCTACCTCTCTTCCTCCAGCAGCCGAACTCATTCCATCCAATAGAGTATGAAAAAGAAAATTGACTACACCTCCCAAGAGAAAGAGAGGGAAAGGAAGGGAGGGAAGGGAAGGGAGGAAAGGGAAGGGAGGGAAGGGAAGGGAAGGGAAGGGAAGGGAAGGGAAGGGAAGGGAAGGGGAAGAGTGGAGGTACAAGATCCAACATCCACATAATAAATGTTACAGAAAAGACAGAACAGAGAAGAGGAGAAGAAATCATCAACAAGATAATTCAGGAAAATTCTTTCGAAAAATGGACACGTGTTTACAAAGTAAAAGGACCATGAAATGCCCAACACCGTGGTGAAAATAGATTCACCTAAAGGCACATCAGCATAAAATTACATCTCTAGAGACAAAGAAAATTCCTATAACCTTTCAGTAAGAACACAAAAAATAGGTATCACATGAAGGATCAAAAAACCAAAATGTCATCAAACTTGCCACAAGCAATATTGTAAGCTGAAGCAATTCCTGCACAATTTTAATGGAAAATAATTTCTCACCTAGAATTTGGTAGCCAGCCAGAGTAGTAATCAAGTTGGAGGGTAGAACAGAGGTCTTCAGACAAGCCAGTTCTCTGAGAATGTACCTCTTACTACTTATTCTTAGGAAGCAACAGGAAGATGTTCTCCGTCAAATAAGGATGAAAGTGACAAAGCAGAAGAAAGAGCGAGGTTGTATGAAACCACGGATCCAAAACAAAAAAGAGACAGGGTGATCTCCAAAAGACTACAAAGGGCAAGACGAAAATGACACCTTTGTGGCTGAAGTGGAGGACATTGCCCTCGGTTGGAAAGGCTCAGAAGTCTCCCAACTCTGCTGAAGACGAAGAGGATGAACAAACTACTGATATGTTTCAGGTGAGTGAAAGATTTATACAAGTGGGGGAGAGCTTGGGCTTCGTTGGCAGCAAGGACATAGAACAGGAAGCAAATGCAAGAACCAGAGCCTGAGGATACGTGCATGTGTGGTGGGCTTGGACTGGGGGAGCGTGCGTTCTCCAGAGCAGAAAGTCAATAAATAATGCCTAACACTAAGATAAAATGACAACTTACAGAGAAAGACAGATACCATATGTTTTCACTCTTGGGTGGATCCTGAGAAACTTAACAGAAGACCATGGGGGGAGGGGAAGGAAAAAAAAAAGGTTAGAGAGGGAGGGAGCCAAAGCATAAGAGACTCTTAAAAACTGAGAACAAACTGAGGGTTGATGGGGGGTGGGGGAGGGGCATTGAGGAAGGCACCTGTTGGGATGAGCACTGGGTGTTGTGTGGAAACCAAGTTGACCATAAATTTCATTTTTAAAATAAATAAAATGAAATGAAATGGCAACTAATCATGTAAACATTTTTCAAGAAAAGCAAGTCAATGCCCAAAGAATCAGATAAGAGAGTTGAATGTGGTAGTTTCTGGGGAAAGGAAAATGAGGAGGAACTGGTTCTGTGTGACTCTGCATATGTAGAATTCTGATCTTTTTTTAAACATAGAAAAGAAAAGAAGAAAAAGAGAAGGAGGGAAGGAGAAAGGGAAAGGAGGAAAGAGAAAGACAAAGAGAGCAGGAAAAGAAAGAGAAGAAGAGAAAAAGCAGGATCAGCCACAGCAGAGAGGTGGAAAAGCCAAGCCAGGTACATCAATCCTGCAGCCATCCCCACAAGACTGGCCGCAGACTTCAGACTCCACAGCGTGCAAGGATGCTTGTGAGCCTAGCGGGCGTGGGTGGGACAGGTGGGGGACCAGTGGGTGCATGAGGTGGGAAATTGGCATCCAGGTTGGTGAGTAGAGGGCCAGTCCAAGAGGCCAACTCGGGTTGTAAACAAGGATGTCATCAGATAAAAGCTTGGAGGAAGTCAAACATCTCAGAATAGCTTCCAGATTTACGTTTGGTTCCCGGTACACCACCTGCTTATGAAGACTTCATTTTCATAGCTTGTTGCTTCGGCCTCAAAGGTAATCAGTTCACTTAAAAAACAATGGAATGAACATGAACACATATTCAAACACATACTCCTGGGAGTTACTGAGATTTCCAATGAAGAGTGAGTGAATTAGGAAGATTCTATCTTGCCCCTGTTTTCATTCATTTCCAAGTTCCTTTAGGGGAATAAGAAAGAAAATTTTTCTGCAAATGAAAAGAAAATATGTTACTGGTTAGTGTACCATGATTTTATTTAATAACATATTAAATGCTCAAAAGTTGGATTGGAGAAGGGACTACTTTTTTATATTCAAAGGAAAATTACCAGAAACTCCATTCTTTAAAGTAACATCTGCTTTGTAACAGTTCATTTTTATTTAATAAACTTTATAATTTTTCAAGTGTGAAAGCTAAGATTCTATTCTATTCTTCTGCTGTGACAGAACCACCTTGTGACTTAAGAAAATAAGCTTTGAGAAGATGTATCTAAAGTAAATGAGGGGTGCTTGGGTGGCTGAGTTGGTTAAACATCCAACTTCAGCTCAGGTCATGATCTCACAGTTTGTGGGTTCAAGCCCCGCATCAGGCTCTCTGCTGTCAGTTCGGAGCCTGGAGCTTGCTTCGAATTCTGTGTCTCCCTCTCTCTTTGCTCCTCCCCCAGTCACAGTCTATCTCTCTCTCTCAAAAGTAAATAAACATTATAAAAATTAAAATAAATAAATAAATACATAAAGTAAATGAGACAAAGGATTCAATGAGATTTTTTTCATTGTTATGCATTTGTACAGTGACAGCAATTAATTCTTAAAATTATATGTTTCCCCTTTAACACTCTCAGCTGGAAAGGGTCGTAATTCACTGCATCAGAAGCTGTAAATCACAATGGACTAAATGCATCAGCAGAGGTAGCACTGACAGCCACCAATAAACAAGGGAAGGACGGCCATTGAGAGGCATTCTGGGGCCAATAATCACTACTCTTGAGTAGGCAATAATATTTAAGAGAAAGAAGAGATGCTGTCCTGTTCACATACTCAAGCTCAGGTAGACATGTACTAACTCCATTATTACTTTAGTGATGACAGTGCCATCTTTGAGAACTATCAAACAGGCCTTTAGTTCAAGTTGATAATTAAATTAAATAGTAACTCCTAATTTGCAAGAAGTGTTTAAAGAAAAATTCAAGAATGGCTTTTGAATGTTTAAAAATGTTCTTACAGGGGTGCTTGTGTGGCTCAGTCACTTGAGCATCTGACTTCGGCTCAGGACTTCGGCTGTGACTTCAGCTCGTGAGTTCGAGTCCCATGTTGGGCTCTGTGCTGACAGCTCAGAGCCTGGAGCCTGCTTCGGATTCTGTGTCTCCCTCTCTCTCTGACCCTTCCCTACTCACACTCTGTCTCAAAGATAAATAAATGTTAAAAAAATGTTTTTAATGTTCTTACAAATAATGATATGGTGATTCCTTTTCATGTCATAAAATATACTATTAGATCTCCTAATGTGAAACCATTATGTATAAACCTTATCTCATTATGATTATGTTTAAAGAGGTCTTATTGAAATGACTCAATATATTTCTATTTATAAGTAAGATTCACCTGTAGTTGTTGTTGCTGTTATTGTTATTATTGATATGCCATTTTGGGGAGATTTTAGTATCAAGATTATGCTCCCTTCATAAAATAAATTGGAAAATTTTCCATCCCACTCCATGCTCTGAAACACTTTAATAGGCTAGCAATTACCTATATGAACTTGTCATAGTATTAGAGAATCAGCCCATTAAATTATGTAAGCACTTCAAAAAGCAAAATCCTTGTGTTGTTTTAGTCGTGTTTTCCATTATTACTTGGCTTTTCACACTATTTAGATATTCTAATTTTATTATTTTATCAGATCATTATTGTTTTTAATTTTTGTTTTTCTAGAAAGTCATCCATTTATTCAGGTTTTTTTTAAGTCTTTATCATAAAGATATACATGCCATATGTACTAGTCAGGGTTCTCCAGAGAAATAGAACCAATAAAAATATGTATTTATAAGGAGATTGATTTTAAGGAATCAATGAAATTGTAAGACATAGTGAATCTGAAATCTGTAGGGTAGACAGGCAGACTGAAAACCTCAGTCTGCTCCCAAAGCCTTCCACTGATTGGATGAGGCCCACTCACGTTAACAAAGTCAACGGATTGAAAGTGTTAATCACATCTACAAAATACCTTCACAGCAACATCTAGACTAGTGCTTGACCGACTGAGCAACTGGGCATCATTGCTTAGTCAAGTTAACGTAAAACTAACCGTCATGCCATTTATCATCAATTCGAAGAGGTATTTTCTTTCCTCGTCTTACCATGGCAAAAATCGGGATACTGTCCCAGCCCATAATCTGGATCATATGAAGATCTGCCAGTTTTGAATGGGACCTGGAGGAAGAAAGGGCTCAGGTCATGGCTGTGATACAGGCACCCCTGCCACTTGAGCCATATGGTCTGGCAGACCCTAGAGTGCTGAAGGTGTCAATGGAGGGAAAAGGACCATGTAGAGTTTGGGGCAAACCCAATGGGAAAGTCCCAGTGCAGTCCTCTGGCGTTCTGGAGTGAAGGCATGCCACCTACAGCAGAGACTCATACATCTTTTGAAAAACAACTCCTGATGTTCTGTGGAGTCTTGGTGGAAAGAGATTGCCCAACCATAGGTACCAAGTGACCATGTGGCCAGACTACCAATGATGAGCTGGGGCCTTGCAGACCTACCGAGTGATAAGTCTAAGGAGGCCCAGCAACAGTCCGTTGTAAGATGTAAGTGGCTACCTAGGTATACCTAGGCTTACAACACCAGGCCCAGAGAGACAAGCAAGTTGCATCAGTAAGGAGCTCAGACCTCAACGGCATCCACTATTGTCACACCCGCACCTGTTTCTCAGTTCATGCGGACAGCCATAGGGAGTGATTCTGTTCGACCAGGAAGAGGAGCTTTGCTTATGCATAAGTCACTTAGGTATGTGGATGTGTAACAATAATCAAAGGTACTTTTGAAAGATATTCTTGATGGAAAACCCTCCCACTGGATAGAACTTTGGGCAAGGCACCTGATCATTCATTTTAAGTAGCAAGAGAAGTGCCCTGATATTAGACTATAAATGAACTTATGGGAAGATGTAAATGTCTTGGCTAGTTAGCTATGGACCTGGAAGGGGAAAATATTGAAAGATGGGGGACAAAGAAACCTGAGCTAGAGACATTACACTTGGGAGTGGATGCCGAGGGTAAAGATATTTGTTAATGCCTGCCAGAAATTATCCACATTGAAGGGGCACAAATAAGCAGGTAGTCCAAATGGTTAGGCCAGTTGACATCCACCAACCTCTGTCACTGGCTACATCTATGGCATGAATCGGTCACAGTGGAAGCAATGACGACTACCTGTGGACCTAACTGTCTGGACTCTCTGGGACTATTGCCACTGAATTTCTACCTTTGAGGAGCAGGGATCAATACTGAGCCACTAGAATGGCACCATCCTTCAAGGAAACCAGCTCTCTACCTGGGGGCAAGTTGACTACATTGAGTCCCTTCCATCCTGCAAGGGCCAGTGGTTACGTGTCACAGAAGTAAGTAAGTATTCACAGTTGCCTTTTTCTGCTTGCAGGGTCTCAGACAGAACCACTAGTTAAGGGATAACAAAAACCTTTGTCCCACTGGTTCAAGACCCCATATACCATTGCCTTAGAACACCAACCTCACCTTACAACAAAGGTGGTGTAGAAGTGGGCTCATTATCACCAGATCTACTTTTGGTAAAATGTATGATACTAGCAAGAAGTTGCTGGCCAAATCAAGCATTGGAACAGTCTGTTGGAGGCACAGGTGAAATTCTCTAAGGATAAACCACTGCCATCCTCCAGGATGCAGCATATGCATTGAATCAGAGTCCTTGGCCTGACATTGTATCCCCATTAGGAATTCATGAATCCAGAAACCAAGAAGCAGAAAGAGAAGTGACCATGCCATCATTGAAATCCTGGACACAGCAGAGGGACGTTCTGGAAACAAATTAAGCAATGATAACCCCAAATACAAAAGAAACCTTAGTCCCAACACTAGGGCAAATGGGACAAGGAACCATGACTTGGCCACCCCGCCTCACTCATGCCATCCCCTCGTCCCTTCAGAGGCAGGATGATAAGTAAGAAGGCACTCATTTGTGACAGTAGAGAACATCAGTGCCTTCTATCTCAAAACATGTTCAGGTTTCATTTTACCCCTCCCCCAAACAGACATTACCCCTTATTATCTATTGTTCACTGGCTGCTTAGAAAAATTAAGAGATGAATAATTTAGACAAAGCTCCTTTTTGTCTTTTGCCAAAATCTAGGGCAGAGTTTAAAATAGATAAATAAATCCCTTGCATCTAAAGCCGAATGGATGAACATCCTAAAGAAAACACTGGCCTTCAAAAGCAAGTGGGGCAACTCCGATATCTCATTCCAGCTCAACGCTGTTGGTTTGGAAGTGATGTTGACCGAGCGTGTGGCCCCTTGGGGGAGGAAACACAAAGATGTTTTCTTTGGGGCAGGAAGAAAAATGGAAAGACAAGGCAGGAACCGCTCCCAGGACAAAATCACTTGAGAAAAGATCAACCAGGTGCAGGAGGAGGAGTCTGGAGTAAGGGAAGCTTTTCAAGAGACCTGAGATAGCAGGGCCCCCCTCCTGGGGCTGGTGACCCTGAAAGGACCCTCAACAGGGTCCTTCCCTATCAGGGCATGTTCTTCCACCCCTCCTGTGTAACTCCAGCACATTTACTCCCATCAGTTCCTCTGCTGGACACTGGTGGCTCCCAACCATGGCTGCGTGCTAGCTCTGCTTGGAGAGCATCAATCAACCGATCAGCCAATTAAATCAGAATGCCCAGCAATGTGTGCTGTTATGACAGTTCCCCGGAGGGGGAGTAAAACAGCAGCCAGGTCTGGAATCTCCTGCCACTCCCCTCTTACTGCCCCGATGTCTGCTGTTCTGCCCCCAGAAGAAATGGGCAGAAATGGAAGGAAGCAAGCTGCTGGCTGCTGAGGTCAGGCTAACGATGGATCACATCTTGGCTCAGTCTTCCCCTCCCCATGCTAATGAGCTCTGTCCCCCTACGTGGCTCAGCATCCTCAAAGTCTAGCCCCGCATCAGAACGACCTGGAGAGCTTGTTAAAACACAGACTGCTGGGCCCCATCCTGATTCAGGAACTCTGGGGGTGAATTTGCATTCCTAACCAGTTCCAGGGGTGCTGATGCCTCTGCTTTGGGGACCACACTCCAACAAACATCTTCACACCTCTTCATATTCCAAATTTAGACCACCTTTGTGACCTTCTTCTGACCTCTATCCTGGACTCTTCGATGAAAAGCCCCATTTGCAAAGCATTCTTTCCACAGACCGTCCAGCACAAAGCATAAAAGGATTACTTTGCAGTTTCGCTGCGTCAGCCTGCTTTGAATATCCCTTCATGCTGCGCCTGCTTTACCTTCCACGCTGTCGATGATTCATGGTCAGCTTTCATCCACCATGACCCTTGGTCACATCACACAACATCCTTCTTCCACGGAACATCCTTCTCCACCTTGCGCACAAGACCTGATGATGACACACACACACACCACTAACTGTTTTCCTGCAACAAAAAGAATGTTTGCATATTTTCCTACTCAGGCACTCATTTTATTCATAACCATAATGAAAAATATGAAACACATACTATTTCCAAACAAGGTAGAATAAAAAATGAGTAGTGATCTCTTGAATCGAATTGCACTGAAATAAATTGCTTGGAATCCATTAGTTGACTCCCCATACGCCAATGTTTCCATCTTATTTTCTTTGCTTGCATAGGAAGGTCTTCATTTTCGCAAAATCAAGCCTCTAACTATATTCTAAGTGGCAAGTTGATTCTTCTAGCTTCGGTAATGCAGTCAGTACCAGGGCAGTTCTGGCTCAGCTCTGAATTAAACATAACTTGTTCCCACTGATCCATTTCTCAAATTCTGTTCTTCTCTTGCCTCTCAGGCTTTTAACTGCTTTGCAAGCTGTTTTCCCCTATGGGACTGCCAAAGCCAGTCCTGGATGGTGAGTTTTGTGCTTCAGAAGTCACATTAACACTTTCGGGGAAGCCACAACCACTCTAACGTACAATGGGAGGTGGGGGGGGTGTCTTGGTGTTTGTAGGGTGGTGGTTCTCATGGAGATAATGGGCACCTCCTGTGTGCTGACCCTACTGGAAGACTGGCATGTCCTCACCCAGTCACAGTGTGCATTTGGAATGTCAGTGATGACTCCTTGTTCTTTGGTTTGGCAGAAACTGGAGGGGGTTCCAGCTCGGACGAAATAGATGAGAACCAAGCATCTAAGTGGGTTTCCCAACCTCCCAAGCACTGAGTAAGATGACATCCTTTCCAATGGGTCTAAGGCTCATATGAAGGGCTTAGGTCAACAAAGTACCCTAAAGCCAAGGACTCAGAGCCAAAGAATGCAAAACAGTTGGGGACCTCCCTGTTAACCAGCCTTATAATCAAACTCTCCTCTCACTTTTGGCTGTGACTGGGAGATGTCCAACCACAAGTTCATAACACAGTCTGGGGCATATTACTGAGCTCAATTCACCGATTCGTGTGCTGCCTAGATCGCTAGCTTTTATGGGTATTATCTTATAAATTCTAAGCTACTATATTAATACTAAAAGCATCTGTATGTACAATACAAGGGTTGAAAATTCAAATGCTGTAAGGGCTAGCTAGTAAGCCAAATGCGGCGGACCAGTTGCAAACAGCGGGGACCGTTGGAGTCAAAAGGAAGCGCTGATACCCCGCTCCCGCCAACCACTGCCATGCGGGAACGTTGGCTAGGTATTGCCAGATCCCCTGACTCTTTAAGTAAAGTGAAAAGCCAGAATTCATATGTGAAACCTCCTGGCTTTTAGGTATGGGCAACTAATCCAAAGAGGTTTAAAACCTTGAGCAGCTCCAAACACAAATCTAACAACCACTCTGGCCCTGGGAACACAAACCTGAACACGAATCGAACAACGGCTCTTCTCAACTGACCCTTGGAACAGCGTCACCGTTGACAAGGCAGAGAGACTGTCTCCCTTCGCAGAAGAGTAAACAGAGTTGCCGATGGCTAATGACTTGCCAGAGACCTCACAGCTAGCAGAGCAGAGCCAGGACTCAGACCCAGCCTACTGTTCGCTTTCACAACTACTGGCGGCTCTCAGGACGGGCGGGCAGCTCTTCCCAGTTCTTCCCTCTTGTGGTTCTGCCATCTTCAACCCAAGCTTTCCAAATCATCTGGGCCTGCTCACGGAGGAGGGAGGATAAGCCGGGGTCACCAGTGGGGACATTTTACGGGAGCGGCACACATCACCCCCTCTTAACGTTCAGCTGGCAAGAATTTACTAACGTGGCGACAGCACCCAATTAATTGCAAGGGAAGCTGGTAAATGTCTACCTACGTACTTACTGAAGGAGGCAAATAGGTCTGGAGATCTTCTACCTGTTCTGGAAGACACTTCTATGAAAATGGTACATATGTTCCAACACCGTCCTTGCTGGGGTCGGAAACATATCCCTTTTGCGGTGGGACTTCAACGCCATTTTTCAATTGTTGAAATTTTAAGGTTAAAGCCAGGAGAATACGGACCGACTAAAGCTTCTGCCTGATAAAATGCCCAACTGCTACTCAGCGTTCATTATTCCTGGTATAATCAGTATTCAGTGATGTTTGCTGAAATAGATTAATTAGCCCTGAGGGTTGACACCCCCTGAGGGGGTGGGGCAAGAGATTCTGTCCTCTGTCCCGGGCTGCGCATCCCCGTTGGGCAGACGATGGGGTGCGGGAGGAGCACGAGGCGGGTCTAGGTCAGACACGCCACTGTGCTTTGGGCAAGTGTCTTCATCCTTCCAAGTTTCAGTCTCTCATCAGTAGGATGGAGATGCGTGAGGCATGGTTTGCAGCACGGCTACGGGGCCACATGAAATCAATAGACTCGTGCCAGTGTCCAGTGTGCAGAAAATGCTCAGTACACAGCTGCTAATAGACAGGCAAGGGGGCGCCTGGGGGGCTCAGTCAGTTAAGCCTCCGAATTCAGCCCAAGTCATGATCTCACGGTCCGTGAGTTCGAGCCCCGCGTCGGGCTCTGTTCCCATGGCTCGCAGCCTGGAGCCTGCTTCGGATTCTGTGTCTCCCTCTCTCCCTGCCCCCCCCCACTCTCTCTCTCTCTCTCTCTCTCTCAAAAATAAGTAAACATTTTTAAAAAATTTAAAAAGACAGAAAAGCAAGGCAAGGCACTCGCCCAAATCTGCCAGCACTAGTAGGGAAATCCCAAATGACCTAATCTGCAGATGAGTGTCCCCAGTGACATCGACACATCATACATGTGGAGCTGTGGCAGGAGTCAGAACAGGGCTGACGGCTGTCCCAAGGGCGGGGGGCTTCCTACCCGGTGTGCTGGGGCACACGGTTACACCAGGACTCACGATCCAGCCAGCACTGGGGTGTGCGGGTGGCCCCCTCCTGTGCCTTCTGGCCTCTACGTGGCTTGGCCAGCACTCCAAGGTCCCCAGGGCTCATCGCTGGGCCACAGAAATAACCACGTTCTCTGAGTGTGAGAAGACTCAGGAAGCTCTCCTCTTTTGCAGCAGAACAAAGCAGAAGCCCAGGTCGCACACGGTTAAAAACAGGGCTTTCTCTGGTTGGGGGAGAGAGAAGAGCAGGAACTGGCCCAACTTCAAAGCCAGTGTGTCCAGCCACTGGCGGCAAGGGCCCTCGGGCTCCTCTCCGGAACGCTGTGGGCTGTGTGCAAAAAAATGGTAAAGTTGGGGCCCTGAGGGTATGTGTATGCACCATTCTCTATCCATGAAATCGGGTGAAATTGAATATTGAGTATCGCTTTAAAATGGGGGAAAAAAAAAAAAATAAAAGCACTTGCAGCCAGAGAAGGAAAAAGAGGAAAGTGTGACCTTCATTTGAGTTGAAATGTGCAGGGCGATGCTTCTCAAACTGAAAGAATATTAGATCCATCCGGGGAAGCTGCACATCTCTGGGTCTAAAGTGGGGCCAGACAGCTGCAGTTGAAACTCCTTGCGTGGACCCCTCGTTCACAGACACTGACAAAGATATCCTCAAGGGCTAGAACGTTCTAGGGCTACCCTGCCCTTTGACAGACCGTTCGTGTGCACACCACTGGGGATCGCACACCCCCCGCGACGGTTGTCCTCAGACCGCGGCACCCGACAGAATCACTCCAAGTGTTTGCTGAAACGGAGTGCTGGACCGCAACCCCAGAGCATCTGGTTCAGTGAGTCTGATAGGACAGCTCCAAATTTGCACGGCTAACAAGTGCCCAAGTTCCCAGGTGACGCTGGTGCTGCTGGTCCAAGATCACTGTGAGAACCGCTGCTCTAGACCAGGGTTCTCCCTCTCGGCACACGGAGACTCGGGGCTGGACGATTCTTTGTGGTGGGGGGGTCTGCCCCAAGCATTGCAGGATGTCCAGCAGCACCCCCAACTTGTGACAACCAAAACATCTCCAGAACATCGCTAAATGTCTCCTGTGGGGCGGAAGTTTCCCCCCACGCCGCTCATCTGGGAACAACTGGTCTAGGGAACCCAGAGACCTTCCTGATTATCAAGGCTGCCTGAGGGTGCCTGGCAGTGGGGTTACAGTTTCTAGCATCTTGTTTGGCAAATTCCTACCTCTTCACTTTTTATCCCTACCTGCACTGTCCCCCCTGGGGCTGCTCCCTGCCCCCAGCTAGATTTACTCCCAGTCCAGAAACAGCTCATTCCCTCCAAGCAGTTTGCCCCAACTTTCTTCATGGCAAGAATCAGCCGACCCTCTTGTTACACACAAATTCTCGGGCTCCTCCCTGGCCATGCTGACTCAGAGGGCTGCCGTAGGGCCCTGGAATCTGTACATTAAAAGGGTTCCAGGCGATACTGATATCATCGAAGTCTGGAAAATCTGCCTTAGACAGTGCTTCTCAAGCTTTATTTTCTTTTGGGGAGGCACAGGTTGTTGGTTGGTTGGTTGGTTGGTTGGTTTAACTTAAATTCAAGTTCATTAACGTACAGTGTAGTCTTGGCTTCAGGAAAAGAACCCAGTGATTCATCCCTTACAAACAACACCCAGTGCTCATCCCAACCAGTGCCCTCCTCGATGCCCATCACCCATCCCCCCACCCACCTCCCCTCCAGCCACCCTCGATTTGTTCTCTGCATTTAAGAGTCTCTTATGGTTTGCCTCCTTCTCTGTTTTTATCTTACTTTTGCTCCCCTTCCCCTATGTTCATCTGTTATGTTTCTCAGATTCCACATATGAGTGAAATCATATGATATATTTCTCTGGCTGACTGATTTCAGTTAGCGTAATACCCTCTAGTTCCATCCACGTTGTTGCCAATGGCAAGATTTCCTTCTTTTTTATCGCCAATATTCAATTGTGTGCGTGTGTGTGTGTGTGTGTGTATACATACCACATCTTCTTTATCCATTCATCCATCGATGGACATTTGGGCTCTTTCCATACTTTGGCTATTGTCGATAAGGCTGCTATCAGCATGGGGGTGCATCTGCCCCTTCGAAACAGCACACCTGTATCCCTTGGATAAATACCTAGTAGAACAATTGCTGGGTCATAGGGTAAGTCTATTTTTAATTTGTTGAGGACCCCCCACACTGTTTTCCAGAGTAGCTGCACCAGTTTGCATTCCCACCAGCCGGGCAAGAGGGTTCCCATTTCTCTACATCCTCGCCAACACCCGTTGTTTCCTGAGTTGTTCGTTTTAGCCACTCTGACAGGTGGAGGTGGCATCTCAGTGTGGTTTTGATTTGTATTCCTCTGACGATGAGCGATGTTAAACATCTTTTCATGTGTCCGTGAGCCACCTGGATGCCTTCTTTGGACAAGCACATCACCCGGCCATCTACCTAAGTTCCAGATTTCGATTCAGTGGTGCTCAGGGAAGCCAGCCTGCCCCAGGTCCACATGCCTGAGTGGCCAGACCCGGAAGGGCCAAACCAGGCTACTGAGCCCATCAGATCTGGAGGCAATGTGGGGACAGCAGCAAGGGTGGGATCTGGATGGTAGGAAGATTCTAGCCCCGTCCGTTCGACCATCAGACTTCGGAACAGACTCCCGCATTTCTAGGGATTCACTGGTGCCTTCTATCTCAAGATATTTCCCCATAGCCTTGTCTACTCTAGGGCTGCCACCGACACACCACAGGCCGTGTCCCTGCTCCTCAGCCCTTCCCGGTCACCCACAACCCCAAGCGTGCTCTCCAGCTACCATTCAGCAAGTCCCCTGTTCACACGCAGGCCAGTTTCCAATTTCCCTTTGCCTTCCTCGGTTTCGCTTACTCCTTTTGAATCAGAACCAGCCGACTGTCAACCGAAAGTTACCGTCGACGTGTTTTCCCAAAGAGAAGTCTCGCTTCCCTTCCACAAGGAAGCCTCTGTTCTTCTGGCACGGTGGTTCTTAAAGTGAGGTCGGCACCACCCGGGACCTTATCAGACATGCGGTGAGTCGGAAACTCTGGGCGTGGGGCCCAGCCGTCCGTGTCTTCACAAGTCCGCCGGGTGATGCTAGAGAAGCGCTCTTCTAGAACGCAACCGGCTGATAAAACAGCCACCTCCACAGCGAACAGCAGGCCTTTTTCACACCAGCCAGTGAAACCACAGCTGCTTGGTTTTGCTGGGGAGCTCCTACAGCTAGTGAGGTTGATGCCACCTGAATAGTTCCGCAGGCTGCATGCTTAGCAACCACAACAGACATTTACAAACACGGGCAAATCTGGAAGGATAAGTTGTCCTTTTGATTTACACCTGCAATGACTCTCATGTTTAAATTATGCATGTAATATGATAATGCTCCCCCAGTTGTAGGTGCTTTGAGGTAAGCCTGTATAGACACCGCTCTCCTTCCTGAGAACAAAAATATGTCAAAAGAGAATAATGCAGCACTTTCTTAAGAATAAAACACTGATGTGATTTGTAAATGCCATGCTTTCGGGGCCTGAGTAATACGCTCATTATTCATAATCTACAAACCTAACTGGAATTCGGAGACTGTTGTAAAGGCAAATAAGGTGAAAGTCTGTATCTAAACATGCCAAACACATCAGGTATTGCTCTGTGAATTATTTAGACTTGATCACCCACACATGCTGATTGTTTCGTGTTGGCGTTAATTACCTCATTGAATCACCTCCGAGTGCAGAGCAGGGACTGCGGAAATACGGCAGAGGTTGATTTTGAATTGGCTGTGCTCTAAATGAGCAGAGCACACTTAAGAACAAAGGGGGAAGGGATAAAACTGTCATCTGAGACCTTGGGAGACTCTAACGAGATGCAAAGCCACTGATCACTTGGTTTCCAGGTGACAATTCCTAGGATTGTCACACAGTAATAGCACCAAACTAAGTCTCCCACGAAGCCAGACTGGCACAAAAGACGGGCACTGGTGAATATGGTCTCTGTGAAAACTCTCAATGATGGATCGTCTTTTCCTGCCACTTAAAATATGACTTCTGAGCACAGAGCACCGAGAGCTGACATTTCCTGCTCCTCCTGGTTTACTCCAGTTCTTCCTTTTCAACTCAATGGAATTAAAGGCAGATTTTCCAATACCAAGAAAGAGAGGAAATCTTCACTATTTTCCCCCTTTTAAGCTCCAGACCTTCGGCGCCGACACCAGAGAAGCAGACATGTTAGCTTTGCTGCAGGTGCAAATCAAAATGCACAAAGGGAGGGCGACGTCAGAGGCCACTGGGCACACGGGAGTGGCAGGTCCTTCCAAGACCCCTCAGGGGAAGATCCCAAGATCCCTTCTAGGAAGTAGAAGGCAGCCTCTACTAATGCCCTTCCAGAAACTGAGAGAGAGTTGCTTACATATAGCAACTGCATGCATGGCCTGCCTCTGAGTGTGGTGGGGCCAGCGGATGTCAGGAATATCACTCTGGGATCGGGTGATTAATCCTCTGTCTTTGGTAATCAAAAGATTACTCCCTGCGGGCCTGACCTAATCGAAGAGCCTTTGAAAGAAGGTGAAGTCACATGACAGACAACTAGATGCTGGCACACATCCCTGCTGTGAAGGGTCCTCCCACCCATGAGGTAGGAACTGTGGCCACCAGGCTTGAGAGCAGCCCAGGTCAACAGTAACAAAGGATAAATTCTGTCCTTGGACAGCGAGCTTGGAAGAGGACTGAGTCTTGGGTGAGGCCCCAGCCTCAGCCAACACCTTGATTTCATCCTGAGCAGAGGATCCGGGCAATCCCCACCCCCACTTCCTGGCCCCAGACACGAAGATGTGATCAATCTGTGTCATTGTAAGCTGTTAAATATGTGGTCACGAGTTCTACAGCAATAGAAAACTAGTACAGATGCATACGATTATTCAGAAGAATGTCTGTAAGTGGTTATTTAATTGGAGGACAATTCTTTACAAACTGAAAGTTAACTTGAACCCGCTTTGTTCAGCTGAGTCAGAAGTTTCCCTAAGTCCTCACCTAGAAATGAAAGATAAACAGTGTCCCCTCTCCCCTGCACCCGCCAGGCACCTGAGCCAAGTGACACACCCTGGGCGTCTTCCGCATTTCTGCTCTCTCCTTTATGCACCTGCCTCTGAATCCCCAGTTCTTGCTAACGTCAAGTAGAGAATTGCAGCCACCCCCACAGGATGCCTGCATTTTCTGACTCTTCTGTTTGTAGCGGCTCTCAGTCCTCCCTCGTGGCCTCCACCTCTAGTTGGTTCTGGTCCCTCCAGAGCTGCCTCTCGCATATGAACAAAGATGTCCCTGGGGCTAGCGTGTTGGGCCCCTCCCCGCACTGCACCCAACCCCTCATCCCACCTCCTGGTTCTCCTTGCGCTCTACTCTGGCCTCCGTGGGATGCCTGTTAATCAGACCTCCCCTGCCCACTCAGCCTCGTTTGGCTGATGAAACAATTAGCCTCCCCACCAACAACTTCACTATCACCTATAACGTCCTCAGGGTCTGGAAACTACCTGTAACCCAGACGTTCCTGCATAGATACATCTGAACCCAAGAAGCAGAGCCTATTTTGTCCCACACTTGGGCCACCCCTGGCCTCCCACATGGAGATTCTCCCCACAAACACCCTGTGAAAAGGATCAGTACAAACTGAGACTATGCTGTTGTCTCCCGGAAACTGAGGTCCCTGGGGACTGGACATACTGGCCTCCCTTTCCTCTACAGGGACATCACCGATACGGGAGACCAGCAAGAGTTGGGGACCAGTCAGGCTCCGAAGGCAGGGAGGTGGCATACACTTGGTGACCAGATTTGGTTGCATGGACAGTAACAAGAGGCAAGTGGAGAGCCGGTCCCAGGAGGACAAGGACCCAGGTGCCGGGCAGCGGTCCAGTAGGACAGAGACAGATCCACTCTCTTCAGGAGCTGTCTGGGCACTCTTGGAGATGATTCTGGAGCAAGCAGTGAAGACACTAGTCTGACAGCACAAGCGGGCTAGCAACAAACCCGTATCGCGTAGTTCAGGAAAGGAAACCCTTCTGGACACACCACCTGCTAGAACACCAATGCATTTCACCTGGGTGATAGAGCGTTGCATGAAGAAGCAGAGTATGAAAAAACAAATCATAGCCTCAAGGGTAAGCCACATACACTTAACATTGTCACCTTGATGAAAATGAGCCATTAAAAAAGTATACTGCAGAGCCTGATTACTCAGCTGAAATAGCCAAGTTAATTAACTTGATAAATTTCAGCTTTTCTCCTTGCTGTGTAGACATAGGCATACTCGGAGAAAATACAAGATTACTTTTCCCCAAGGAAAAGCCCAGTAATAAAAAGCCATTAACCTATGTCCTTTCAAAGTCTAAAGCTTCTTGAAGAGAATCTATTTCCTGGCTCCCCTCAGGAATCTCCTGGGAGTTCACGTGAACCCACCTGGCCACTCGAAATTGTCATGGTTGAAAAAAGAAGCAAGAAAACAAAGAACTTATTTACCAATTTAAGAGGTAGAGGGGCCAAAATTCTCAGGGGTGAGTAAAGAAGAAGAGAGACTTTTGCCAACAGGAAATTTAGCGATTATGTTTTGGGGGAAATTTTTAAAAAGCAGCCTGGTACATTTCTATTTTAAAATTAATGGCATATACTTGATCCAAATGCTAAAACGCTATTTCCAGCAAATTGCACAGATAATTAAGTCTAATTTCAATGATGTTTGAAATAATAACAATAAATCTTTATGGGTTCTTATATGCCATCCATACTGAAAATTCATTGAAATTTTAGTACAGATTTTTCTCTTCCTGGTAACTCTTTATGAGTTTAGTTGACTAAGGCTATGTCGACATGTAGAGAGAGCAAAGGAAGAAAACTATTTGACTGACACCAGTATTTGAAAAATAGATTTATCCTAATTACATATAGAACTGTCTCCATTCTTCACTATTTTTTCCTTTGGTGGCTTCAGTATCTATATTGTCAATTCCTCTCCCTCAAGCTGCAGAATGAATGGCTTCTAATTCTCTTCCACGCTCATAATGTGGATTGAAAATTATAATAAATTTGTAGTTTGCCAAACTACTCCCAAAATCTATACGAGGGTAGGGTGGGGAAGGTGGAATATGGTTGTTAGTTTCAAGGGATCCCTGTGAGAACTGCTGCTGAAAGCATCACGGTGGAGGGCTCAACAGAGCGTGTACTCATACCTCCCCCAAAATAGCACTTTCTAGAGAAATTCACCCCTACTAGTTTCTCTGACCCTCAACCGTGCTGAGAGGTCGGTGAAGCTGCTGGGACACTTGGGGAGGGAAAGCAGCTTCCCAAAGGCACACATCCAGAGACACAGCTTGTCCTGGGACCCATCCTTGTTTTCTGGACCCAGGACTCCTCACTACACGACGATGTGCAAAGCAGAGTAAAGGCGTTCCCAGTAGAGATGTCGACTATCCCTCACACGTTCTCACCACCCACAAAAAGTGTGCCCTTATTATCTGGCTAGGTCGGCTGAAAATCTCTTTATACACATATTTCTACTACCTTCCTCTTACGTCTTATTTCAAAGGTCAGCCAACTTTTTCTGTAAGCAGGCCATGTAGTATTTTGGGCCATGCAAGTTACATATAAGGTCTCTGTTGCCACTGCTCAACTCCGCCATTTTAACCTGAAAGCAACCACAGATAATAATAAACACTGTGTGTGTGTGGCTATCTTTCAAACAAAACTTTATTTGCAAAACTGCGAGCTAGACCAGATTTGGCCCACATGCTTTATTTGGTGCACACAGACAGAATGTTACAAATCGGAGTGTATGATTAGGTCTACGTATTGAGTGAAATATTTATGTACTTACATTTATATTTCAACACCCACATACTTCCAAGAAAAGATTTAGAAGGGCTTACAGTAAGTCCTCATTTGGAAATGAACAAAGGTGTCTGAAGCGATCTGAAACCACTCAGGGAAAGTAGGAAAACACACGAGCTATCAGGTGTTTTTTCCCACATATGCACAAATTGTGTGTGATGAAATTTCAGACTAGGGCTGACTGAAGCATTGAGTTGGGCCTGGAGCTTCGTGGTGGGCCAAGCAGGAAGGTTACAGAGCCTTTCTGCAGGGAATATAAATTCCTCCTGGCACCGTATCTCAAGAAGTAAATCAGACTCATCCCGACATAAAGGACATTGTGTGTTTTATCTCTGGATATCATATTGAACCTTGGTCAAGGCAGTCATTTCTGTGGGGAATCAAGATAATCAAGGGTACTTCTCTCTGCTCAATGCCACCGAGGTAGAAGCTGGAGGACTAGCATTTTCCCACAGGCCCCATGTTCTAGACCCGATTCTCCCCCGAAAGAGGCAGTGATGGCGAGTACGTGAAGCCAGTATGGGAGTTCTTTCTGAAGCACAAAATTGTGTCAAGATTTTGAAGATAAGTGAATAACACGCGTGTGCTATTTAAAATGCACATCTCGGGGCGCCTGGGTGGCTTGGTCGGTTAAGCATCCGACTTCGGCTCAGGTCATGATCTCACGGTCCGTGGGTTCGAGCCCCGCATCGGGCTCTGTGCTGACAGCTCAGAGCCTGGAGCCTGTTTCAGATTCTGTGTCTCCCTCTCTCTCTGCCCCTCCTCTGTTCATGCTCTGTCTCTCTCTGTCTCAAAAATAAGTAAACGTTAAAAAAAAATTTTTTTAAATAAAATGCACATCTGCTGTGAAGTAGAATGCAAAATTTACGTAACTTTTCAGATCAATCACCAGACTTCAAAGAATAAACCACATCCTGACACACACATCCTAAAATTGGAATATCTGGATGCGTGTTCTACTTTCCTTGTGCAGCCTCGAGGAAGTTGTCAGCTCTCTGAGAGTTGGCTTCCTAAGCTATAAGGGGCTTCATAATAGCACCTCGCAGGGTTGGTGTAATGATTAAATCATCTGCCCCCCACCCCCATCACCACACACAACTCCTCTCTTCTGCATCTCCCCTGCCCTCAATGCTCCTGACCACAGTGGGGACTTTGTTGCAGTCAATTTATTCAATTTGACTGGTGTTTCTAAATATCCAGATGTTGGGCACAGTAAACTTCTCGCTTCACCTCCATTTCGTCTCTTAGTTACTTCCCAGAAACATCCTTGAGATTGCTTGAAAGGGTCATGAGCTCTATGGGCCAGTTTGGAATGGACCGATCAGGAAGTGTGTTTCTAGGGATTCCAGCTTCCCACCAGCAGAGATGCTAAGAAATGGTTCAATACCACACTTGACACTTGCCAAAAATGTGATCATATCTGAATTATTTCCCATGTTGAAGGAAAAATTAAATAATTCATAACACTGAACCACTGTTGTTTGAACAAACGTTACCTGTCAGAAATACAGTGCTGTCTGTGATAGGTCACAAATTTGCATTCTTAGCAACTAAGACTTCTATTATTTCTTTGCACATGTCCATTCTTATAGCACTTGCATTAAAAAAAACAAAAACAACTTTGTGCCTCGACATAAAACCAATTGTGTTTTACATTTAATCACTCACATTACTTAATTCCTTCATGTTTATCTGTTTATCCAATGCAAAATTTATCTATTGTTTGCTACTGTGTCCAAGTCCCTACCTTCAGAAGGTCTATATCCTGGTAAGGAAATCTAAAGAGTGTGCAAATGGTTGTCATCCAAGGGTTAGTGTAACAGGAGAAAAGGAATTCTGTCTAAGAAAAAAACAGAGATGTTCAGGTCAGGCCACCCACAATGTCAAATCCCAGGTCTCCACCTTTCTTGCAGAAAGACCTTGGGCAGGCTGCTGCTCTCCCTAGGCTTTAATGCCCTCTTTGCTCAGTAGTAATGAGGATGCCTAGACTGCAGGGCTGACAGTGATAAAGGCTCCATGTGGTATTGCACTGAACGTGCCTCACTCAACTGAGTCTACAGATGGACACCTCAAGAATCCCAACGGATGAAAAACAATGGCAATTTAAAGTAGGATGGAAAATAATAAAGCACACTCAAACAGTCACTAAAAGAGTCACCATCAAGGGGTGCCTGGGTGGATCAGTCAGTTAAGTGTTTGACTTTGGCTCAGGCCATAATCTCACAGCTTGTGAGTTGGAGCCCTGCATCAGGCTCTGTACTAACAGCTCAGAGCCTGGAGGCTGCTTCAGATTCTGTGTCTCCCTCTCTCTCTGCCCCTCCACCACTCACACTCTGTCTTTCTGTCTCTCTGTGTCTCTGTCTCTCTCTCTCTTTCTCTCTCTCTCTCTCTCAAAAAAATTAAAAATAAATAAATAAAAAATAAGAGTCACCATCAATGTAATATCCTTTAATTCTTCTACCAGAATCAACATATGAATTCTTATTTTAATATTCAGGTTAAAATGTGGTTGTGACATTTTATCTGTAAATCTGAGGTGGCCATTTTTCATTGTGTATGATTATGAATAGGTGGCTTCTCCCCAGCCAAGGCCTTTCAAAATGGCAGCAAGCTTAACCTTGGCTTATCTGTATGCCCACAGCTGGGTTTTGAGGCTCCCAACCCAGCCCCCAGCATCAAACTCTCAGTCAAGAACAGGGACACGGTCAGGGAGGCATCTGTCAAACTGCACATAGGCCTTGCGATACCAGGGGCATCTTCTCCACCTTGACTACCCCAGGCAGCATTTCTACATTTTCATGTCTCAAAGTACATCTTCCTCCCCACCAACATCTGCTCACACAAAGGGGAATGGGTCTCTCACTTTTCTCTAGCAAAGGGGGATTGTTCCCAAGTTCCCAGGCATTTTTCCTATATTTAGCCTCCAACTCTTGACATTCCCTAAACTCTTAATAATACTGGCCCTGTTTACCATCATCAAGCTTCAGATAGGACTAGAGATCCCAGGACAATGCTGCTCTCTAACCACCAGGAAAGCTCATTCCCACCCTTCCCTGGAACCCAGGTGCACCCTGGTAGAAAGCACTGAGGAGGACCGGACTGGCTGATTTAGGGAAATAGAAATGAAGTGAGATTTAGAAAAATTAAATAGCTTGTCATTCCTGTCACCTGAACTTGCAATCTGAAATTCAAAACTCCTACCTCTACTCCTTGGTCACTTTCTCTTGTGAAAACAACAGAAGTGCAGGGTAAGGAGTAGAGAAGGCAGTGAAGGCAACAGGCTGTGCTGACAACTAAGCTTGGAAACATGGTAGCCTCTCACAGGGTGCTCAAGTATCTTTAGACCCAATGCTCAGCTAGAACCCCTCAAAGACCTCACCCCTCCTTTCTTCTTTATTAACTATCAAAAAACTATTTTTGCCCAAAACATACTTTTAGTCATCCCGTACAATAATATGGACCCACTTCAAATTTATCTGCTTAGGCAACACTTATGGACTGAGATTTTGGAAAGTTCTAATCAGCAGAATGGGTGGGGTGTCATTTCTGAGGCTCGGTTACAAAGAAACTGGGATCTGGCTTCCACACGCTGCCTCTTGCTCTTTGAAGCTCACTCCAAGGGACACCAGCTGCCATGTTATAAGCAGGTCCAAAGAACTGAGGGCAGCCTCCAGCCGATAGCCAGAGAGGGACTGAATCTGCCAGTCACCATGTCCATGAGCTTGGAAGAGCATCCTTAGTAGAGCCTTCAGATAGACAGTGGCCCCATTTGACAGCTGGATGGGAGCCATGTGGGAGACTCGGGGACAGATAGCCAGCTAAGCACTCAGACTCCTAACCTACAGACACCCTGAGGTAACAAATGTTTGTTATTTAAGTCCATTACATTTGGAGTAATTTGTTTTACAATAACAGATAACTAAGACATTGCCCAGGTACTATTTTCTTTAAAAATAATTTCAGATTTGGGGCTCCTGGGGGGCTCAGTCAGTTGAGCATCCAAATTTGATTTCGGCTCAAGTCATGATCTCAAGGTTCGTGAGTTCAAGCCTGGCATCAGGTTCTGCGCTGGCAGTGTGGAGCTGCTTAAGATTATTTATTTCTCTCTCTCTCTCTCTCTCTCTCTCTCTCTCTCTCTCTCTCTTTCTCTGCCCCTTCCCCACCCCCTCAAAAATAAATAAATAAAATTTTAAAAAATTATTTCAGATTTTTCCTCAGTTGTTGAAGAGTTGTCTTCTAATTCTTCATTCATTAGTCATTAAGAAATTTTCTAAGCTGCTCATGAACAGCAAAGCCACATTTAGCTTCTACCATCTAAATCACCATTTCCATTTTCTACCCTACTTATGACAAGACTTCACTACATTCTCCTTACATTTTAAGTTTTCACATTTTTAATTCTTAAAAATGTAAGAATAAGAAGAGCTGGAGGTATTTTTTCTGCCTACACTGTTCATGCTCTTTAAACAGAGAACAGCATTCTCCCTCAATCTCAATGTCTAGCCTCTTGCTCTATCAAGAGTTGCAAAATTGCATATTACTTTACATTACCTGCAAAGATTGTTCCTTTTCGTGTCTTATGCACTAGCTTTTCTAACAGTACAATGTCTGTGCAGAATAGAAAAGCCATTATTTAGTAAATGCATGCATGTTTCCATTACTATGGGTGTATTATGAGATCATGACATTTTTTTCTCATCCTGCCCCATGGGACAGCTACATCAAGCATCACCAAACATCTCAACTGATTTCAGCCCTAAGTCAAGACTTGCTCTAAGCAGCATCTTTAATATTAACCATCTGTTGTGGGTGCTTTTTGCAAACAGAAGATAAATTTTAAGCCGTGTTCATAAAAGAAGTCTTTGAATCAGTCTTTGTGTCCACATACAAAACAATGTGGAAAACTGAAGCAACCATCTGGATAGTTCTCCATCAAAATCCATTTTTGATAGAAATATCTTGCTCATTCATATAAATATATTAAGGAAGGGGGCTCTCATTAGCTAAGCATCCCCTTGCTGGCAAGGCTGGACCTTTTTCTCTGTAGAGGTGAGGGATGAGATGCTTCTGTCCGGATCTTATTGGCAGACTTAGTTGGTATGACTTTCCTTGGCTCAATGGAGAGTTTCCGATTTTACTTCCGACCATGATGCTCTTTGCCCAGCTCCTCGTCTGGCTTGTCTTTCACTTCCAGTCCAAAGAGGACTCCCTGACCCCTATGTAAATTCCTGGATTCTCTGTCCCCTTGTTCTGATTTGTTTTCCTCCAAGCACCAATCACTTTCTGAAATTATGCATTTACTGGTTCATATGCATGTTATTTCTCCTACTGGAATGTACACTCTAAGAAGACAGGGACTATGTCAAAATCAAGTAGCAATAATAATTGAACAAATGAATGGATGAATTTAATCAGATTGCTAAGGGGGAAGAAGATAAGCATCTGGGTGGGGGGAAGGACAAAAAGGACACACAATGTGCTGCAGCCCAAGTAACTGAATTATGAGAATATAAAATAAGGAAGCTTTTAAGAAATATAGGATAATAAACATAGGGCAAGGGAAGGAAAAATAAAATAAAAACAGAGGGGGGAGGCAAACCATAGAGACTCTTAAATACAGAGAACAAACTGAAGGTTGATCGAGGGGAGGTGGATGGGGGCTGGGCTAAATGAGTGATGGGTATTAAGGAGGGCACTTGTTGGGATGAGCCCTGGGTGTTGTATGCAAGTAATGAATCGTGTAATTCTACTCCTGAAAACTTTATTACACTATATGTTAAATAACTTGTATTTAAATAAAATTTAAATACATATATATATATATATATATATAATAGAAAGAAAGAATAAGCTCATCCTATGATGCAAGGCTTTAGAGGAAACATTCGTGGGTTATTTTTAAGGAGCAGTAACTGATTGTCAGGGGGTCTATAGCTCAGCCACTTGTGTGACAGCCTCTCACACAGCTCAAGTGTGATTAATAGAGCCATCAGCTGGGGCGACCACCAGCCCAGCTCTGTGTCAACCTCTCCTCATGTAAACACGCAAAAGGAATGACCATGAAGACCCAAGACAAACACACCCTGTGTGGCCGGTGAAAAATGCATATTCAGTGTACCACAAGGCAGTGACAACCTGATAACTGACAGATGATAAGCCACTGCTGTAATTGAGCCTAAATGGCAATTGCAGTGAAGTGACTGGGAAGCACATCTCGTTCAGGAACAGCATGCTCATGCTCTGATGCCGCACGTGGACCCCTCTAACAGTGAGGTATTCTCACTGCTTCCTACTCCTGCAGAAGTAGTCCAGCTCATATATAGGGAGAGAACAGATGGATGGCCCTTCCTGATCTTGGCCTGGAACATGGCTGCAGCCTAATAAAGTAAAATGCCATCATCTTCCCTCCTTGGGGCAAAACCCCTGTGCAATAGAAACGTGCAGCACTCAACTCTGCCCAGCTTGGCTCAAGTTGGGTCCAGGCAAAGTGAAGCCTGGGATTTTCCTTGGCCTTCTGGTTTAGTTTCTTATGCAGGACTTTACCCTGACCTTCTGCTTGTCCATTTTTCTTATTGCCAGCATTTCCTGACTCAGCCTCTGGTCCCAATTCCAAGCTGATTCTTTCTCTTCCTCCCACCAATACCATGATGACAAAACCAAGTCCAGACAATTTAGAGCAAGAGCGCCTATAACCAGCAAGAAATAGCTCCCCAGCCTCCAAGAGACAGCAAGCCCATGATGTCAAAGAACACATCTGCCCTCCCTGTCCTAGGTGACTGGCCCCTCTGGATAACATCACAACTGATTATATTGATCAAAAGTCAATTAAGCTGGTTGGAAGAAGAAATAATTGATTGGAACAAAGTTAAATTGTAGCTAAATAATGTGAAAACAATTGGGAAAAAAATTTAATGTGTAATGCAATTTACTCAAGGAAAAAGGGAGAGTTAGGTAATTTCAAACAATCACTTTTCCACTGATCTCGGTACTTTTCCAGGCCATTCCCTCCCTATTTCATTGATGGACTGTCACAGATGACAGGACCTGCAGTGAAGGAGAGGATTTGGACTCCTTGCAGCTGTCCTGCCACCACTCACATGAGATCATGAGTATATTGTCTCAGGACCACATCTAGGCCATCCTTTTTATCTGCAGCTCCCAGGGCAGAGCCGGAAATGTGGAAGAAGCCTCTATTAGTTTCTCCTGGCTGCTATAACAAAATGCCACAAATGTAGTGGCTTTAAAAAGCACAGTTTGTTATTCATAGCTCTGGAGGTCAGAAGCATGTTACACATAACCCTAAAGTAAAATCAAGATACTGGCAAGGCTGGTTCCTTTGGAAATTTCCAGCAAAGAATCAGTTTCCCTTGGGTTTTGCTTTGTTTTTTGGTTTTTAGAAGCTATCCACATCTCTTGGCTTACAGCCCTTTCCTCAAACTTCAAAACCATCTTGAACTCAGACCCTGGCTCTTCAACCCCCCTCTTCAACTTTTTAAGTTTATTTATTTATTTATTTAGAGAGAGAGAGAGAGAGAGAGAGAGAGAGAGAAGCAGACAGGGAGGAAGAGGAAGAGAGAGAATTCCAAGCAGGCTCCATGCTGTTAACGTGGAGCCTGATGCGGGGCTCAATCCCACAAACCGTAAGATCATGACCTGAGCTGGAATCAAGAGTTGGAAGCTCAGCTGACTGAGCTACCCAGGCACCTCTCTCTCTTCTACTTTTAAGGAAGTGTTTGATTACATCATGCCACCCAAATAATCTAGGATTATCTCCCTATTTTAAAGTCAGCTAACTACCAACCTTAATTCCATCAACAACCTTAATCCCCCCTTTGTCATGTAGCTTAACATATTCACAGGTTTTGTGTATTAGGAAGTGGACCTCTTTGGGGGCCCATTATTTTGCATACCAAGTCAGTTAATAAGTCAACTAACAACTCTCAATTATTTAAGACAATCACATGGCCACAAGATAACCATTCCATACTCACAGCATTTTATATTTAAGAAAGAACAATCCAGGGACACCTGGTTGGCTCAGTTGGTTAAGCATCTTATTCTTGATTTCAGCTCAGGTCATGATCCCAGGGTCATGGGATCAAGCCTTGTGTCAAGCTCCATGCTTAATATGGAGGCTGCTTAAGATTCTCTCTCTCTGCCCTCCCCCGCCAAAATACAATAAAATAAATTTTTTAATTTTTTAATTAAACTTAAAAACAGAAAAATCCACCTCAAATTGTGTCCATTTCTGTATCACTCTCAAAGTAAAGATTGACAACTTTCAGCCATACTCAGAATATTATTGGCTGATTAACTTTACCATCCATAACCAAATGGTCAATGCCTTAGACTAAGGACACAGTACTGTCTAGTCCAGGGAAGTGTGGCAGAAAACATTATTGATTAGATTCTTCTTGGATGCCACTTAATGGAAGAAAACAGAAGTTGTTGTTTTTTTTTTTTAATTCTGATTTTGTTTGGTATGCTCAGTAAACCCTGGAAACTCCCTTCAAGTACATGACAAACATGATGGGCAGGGGATAAGGCTTCAATGGAGGAGTAGGCTCAGAGCTCTTGATGGACCTGGAGAGAAGACTTTTTTAAAGTTATTTCTCTAGTGGAAATCTAGATCCAATCAGCTAAGTTCCAAGTCTCCACAGCATCATACCTCTCCTGGCAAAGTGACATTTCTTCCTGCCAGACACCAATCTTCTCTTGCTCCTGGGGGTCTTACAGAGCTGATGACAATGCTACCTCCCTGGAGCTGGAGGATCCTGTTGGTCAGAGCAGCGCTGTCCATTTCAGCACCATGTAGGCTGGGTGAGCCCTCTCCTTGGGGCCTCTGAGGCTACCCTGCCTCTCAGGCACCTTTAAGGCAAAACAGCCACCTCCAATGATTGAGGTTAGACACAAGGGGTGGGCTCTTCCTTCAGACTTGCCTTAACCCAGGGTGGGTCCATGCTCAGATGAGTCTCCCACACCAAGAAGATTCTGCCCCATGTCTTCCTAACAGATCAGAGAGTTGCTGTGCACACCACCCACGGAGGTCTGTGGGCATCTGGGCAGATTGCACTTCTTTTGAAAGAAGGGGATGATGTGTACCCTCCCTGTGATTCCAGGTATCCTTGAACCCCAGTTACTTTTAACTTTTAGCATCTAGGCAAAGTATATAAGCCCATATATGACCTTTACATTTTATTTTAACTTAAAATTGTTTTAAGAAGGGAAATATGGTAATATCAATTCATTAGAGTTGCACAAAATATTTTTATTAAGTCATAACATTCAGATTCATTATTATTATAATTGACTATGGTTTATTGGATATTCACTACATGACAGAAAGCATAGCAGAGGTTGTAAAGACACATCACCACGTTTAATGATTATCCTAACACTTAAGAGAAGAATTTCTTGAAAATGAAGTTGTGAAGTTCAGAAAAGTGATACAACTTTCCAGGTGGTTGCAATGCCTATTTTCAATATTCGGATATGTAGTGCTATTTCTAATTGCCGAAATATCTATTTTCTTGTTGGTCCAATATGTTATTTTTAAACCTGAAATGTGAATCATTTATATCTTGAGATGTTCAAGAGACCTAGATGTTGCATTAAAATTTCTAATCAAACCAAAGCATACTTTAGAAAGCATTATAACTATACTCTCCTTGTTAGACTCTTCTGAGATATCTTAATGATTTAGTTCCAATATCCCAGATTGCAAAAGTGGCCAAGCCTCTTTTCTCTTGTTTATTATTCACTTACATTTACCCCAGAGCTATCCACTTTTAGAAGTCCCCTTTTTGTGTTGAGGGGATTGAGAGGTGGGAATTTTAAGGAAAACTGGGGGAAAAGGGGGGAGACTCCAAGCCTTCTCAATTCCTAACCCTGAAGTTGATCACACTCAGCCCAGGGTTAATTAACCGTCCCTTCTCACCCTCTCCTTTTCTTCCTATGGAGTCCCATTTCCTTTTCTGAGAGCTAGATCCCCCCTACTCCAGCCTAAATCACTTTTAACAAGACCTTCTGGATATTGAAAAGCTAAGCCATAAAGAGACCTCGATCCTGGATGCTGGCCCTCTCTTGGGTGGAACATGATCATAGACTGATGCAATGAGATATTACACAGTGTTTGTAGAACAAATGCCTAAGTATGGTATCTTCAATTCCTCAGAACTGCAATCACTAATTACAGATAGATCACCTATCACTACAGTGACAGGGCTTGAGACTCTGCTCTGGCGACAGCTGAGACAGAGAAGAGCTGGCTTGGCACCTAGGAGCTGGTCTGGCATGGTCGCCAGACTGTGGTACAAGCCGGTACAGAGCTGGTACAAGCCAGTTCTGCAGGCTTTGGTGTTCTCCTGATGAGCACACACACCTTCACAAATATCACATCAGACAAGGCTACTCTGTGAGTACAATGAATAAAGACAAGAATAAGACCACTCATAATCATGTCTGAACACAGAAAAGCATGCACATTGTACAGGACACAAAACACCAGACATCCCCCATCCTGGCTGACAAGAGTGACTGAGATTCTTTACCAGCTATGGTCTAGCCTTGGTCTAATCTCTCTTTTGGATAAAATTCATTAAGATACTCAGTCATAGAATTACCACCACTCTCTGACAACATCCAATCCAGACAAAGCTTACCTGACTCCCAAAATCACCCAACCAAATCCCAAACTCTGTAATTCCTGTCTACCACCCTGTTACTGCAACACCCACAATTCCCAACAGCGTGCGTTCTCCCTCCTCCCAGCAGGTAACAAACCCACCTAGTTCCAACGCAGATGTGTGTTCCTGGTGGTCTTGGCTGAGGGGCATTGACACCATGAAATATCAGTCCGTAGGTCTAATTGACAGTTGTGAAATCCTAGCTTGAAAGAAAAATGGTAACTATGTAAATGTAATGATTATATTTGATAGATTATGTTAATCTCTGGGTCCCACCATTTCTTCACAAAGAGAAGAAAAGATCAAAGGGAATGGAAACAGGTTTCATCCTTAAAAATAAGAGTGTGCCCTGGTGGAAAGATGGGTAAAAGATAGAAAGATCCAGTTCACTGGAAAGAAACACAAAGGACACACTTAGAAAAAGATGCTCTACCTTGCTAGTAATCAGAGAAGCCAGTAATCATTGAAACTACCCTGAGGTGCCATTTCTCATCAATCAGATTAGCAAAAATAGAAAAATTTGACAACGCCCAGGGAATAGGCACTCTCAGGCATTGCTGGTGGGAAGGAAAATGATATAGTCCCTACAGACAGAGACTTGGCAGGAGTTGAAAATATTGCATATGCATTACCTCTTTGAATCATCAATTCCATATTTAGGAGCCTGTAGCAAAAACACAAAACGACACATTCACAAGATTATTTACTGAGTACTGGTATACTGGCAAAGACAGTTCACAAGTTAATGTCCATCAATAGGGAGAGGGGTTGATTAAACTTGGATACATCAGAATACCATGTAGCTGTGAAAGGAGTGGGGAATCTCTCTCTATGGCCACGAAGTGATCTACAGGATAGATCGCTATGTAAACAAAACAACCATCACAAGCTGCAGAACAACGTTACCAGTATGCTACCCCGTAGGACTGAGACAGGGAACAAAGGAAACCCTGGGAGGGGCCGGGACAGAGCCTGGATCTCACCCAACACACCCGGCCAACGAGTTTTGGCTCCACATCTATATAATGTCGTACAAATTTTAAAAAGCAGAATTTATTTTCAAATAAAAACATGTCTCAAAAAACTGAAAGGAAACCAAAAAAACATCCAGCTTGTATCCTATGCACCCAGAGAAGAGTTCTTATAGTATAGTAACACCCAAACACAATGTCTTGATATTGTATCCTTAATGTGTTATCACCTAAGGCCAAAAACATCTTCAAGTAATTCAAAATTGCTGTCTCTATCTTGTTAGTGATAATATCATTATTGTTATAAAGTACACACACACACACACACACACACACGGGATAAAAGCAAATAATAATTAGGTGAACAACCTCAGGAAAAAGGTTTTCAGTGGAAGCAAAAACGATACACGTGTATTTAAAGTGTTACCCAAATTTTGTGTTTATCCACACTTATTTCCTTAGAATCCTTAGAATAATTTCCTAGAAGCAAAATTACTATATACACAATATTTAGGTTTTTAAAAACATATTGGCAAAGTAACCTGCAGGAAATTTGCAATATATTTCAATACCAGTAATAGGACCTAAAAATGGTCACTTCTATTTTTTTTAATGTTTTTATTTATTTTTGAGACAGAGAGAGGCAGAGCACGAGCAGGGGAGGGGCAGAGAGAGAGGGAGACATAATCGGAAACAGGCTCCAGGCTCTGAGCTGTCAGCACAAAGCCCAACACGGGGCTCGAACTCACAAACCCATGGGATCATGACCTGAGCCGAAGTCGGACGCTTAACCAACTGAGCCACCCAGGTGCCCCCAGAATGGTCACTTCTTACAGCCTCTTCGACACCGGTGCAATTATACCTTTCTACTGGTTTTGAACACTCTATTTGAAAAACAGTAACTTGTTGCTGTTTTAGTTTTATTACTTAGATTGTTCGTGAAGTAGAAAGGCCTTCACACCTGCTGGCCGCTCAATATCCTGTGTGTATGTGACCTGCCTGTTCATATGTTCTGCCCACTTTTCCCTTCTCCGTGTGCCGACCTTACATTTATTTTGTCAATCCCATTGTGTACTTGGCCTTTACTGTAAGCCGCTCTTTTAAGAAGCAGGCAGTATATGAACAATAAGGAAATAAGGAAAAATAGTGTCATTAAATAAACATTTCTTGAAAAACTGTGGTGTATGAGGGGCTGTGGTGGGGCTTTGGAGGCCACGAAGATGGCCTGAGTGGGGCCGTGTCGTGGAGGAAGCACGCGGTCCAGAAGGGGAGACAGCATATGCACATACAAACTAAATCACAAGAAGAAAGAAAGGTCACAAGCAAGAGATAATAACCTCTGTATAAATTCAGAGAAGGCAGAGACCACCTTTCACTGGGGGGATAAAGCAAGGGCTAGGAGGAGAAGGTGGCAGTTAGTCTTTGCTGTGGAGAATGAATACAATTCTGATACGTGGATACTGAGAAAAAAGGTGCTTCCTACAGCACATACACATGAATAAAACCAGAGGCTCAAACCATGGGGTCTGACAAAAGAAGAGAAAATATTTCCATTTGCCTGTTGTAGAAATAGGGAAAGTGAATTATGTAAATCAAGGCTGCAGTTTTCTAGGGCGCCTGGGTGGCTTGGTCAGTTTAAGCTTCCGACTCTTGATCTCAGCTCAGGTCATGATCTCATAGCTCGTGGGTTCGATCGAGCCCCGCATCAGGCTCTGTGCTGACAATGCAGAGCCTGCTTGGGATTCTCTCTCTCCCTCTCTCTCTGCACCTCCCCTGCTCATGCTCTCTCACTCTCTTTCTCTTTTTCAATCTACATAAATACACATCAAAAAAAAAAAAGGCTGCAAGGGGCATCTGGGTAGCTCAGTTTGTTAAACGCCTGACTCTTGATTTCAGCTCAGGTCATGATCTCACGGTTTGTGAAATCGAGACCCATGTTGGGCTTTGTGCTGACAGTGCTGGAGCCTGCTTGGGATTCTCTCTCTCTCTGCCCATCCCACACTCACTCTCTCTCTCTCTCTCCCTCTCTAAATAAATAAAAACATTTTTCTAAATAAAGTTCAATGGAAATGGGTTTTCCATTGAACCCAAAATATTTAAACCCTTGAAGACATCCAAATGGCCAACAGACACATGAAATGATGCTCAACGTCACTCATCATCAGGGAAAATACAAATCAAAGCTATACTGAGATACCACCTCCCACCAGTCAGAGTGGCTAAAATGAACAAATCAGGAGACTATAGATGCCGGAGAGGATGTGGAGAAACGGGAACCCTCTTGCACTGTTGGTGGAAATGCCAACTGGTGCAGCCGCTCTGGAAAACAGTGTGGAGGTTCCTCAAAAAATTAAAAATAGATCTACCCTATGACCCAGCAATAACACTGCTAGGAATTTACCCAAGGGATACAGGAGTGCTGATGCAAAGGGGCACTTGTACCCTAATGTTTATAGCAGCACTTTCAGCAATAGCCAAGTTAGAGAAAGAGCCTAAACGTCCTTCAACTGATGAATGGATAAAGAAGTTGTGGTTTATATATACAATGGAATACTACTTGGCAATAAAAAAGAATGAAATCCTGCCATTTGCAGCAACGTGGATGGAACTGGAGGGTATTGTGCTAAGTGAAATAAGCCAGGCAGAGAAAGACAGATACCATATGTTTTCACTCATATGTGGATCTTGAGAAACTTAACAGAAGACCATGGGAGGGGGCGGTGGGGGGGGGGGAAAGGAAGGGGAACAAAGGTTACCAACAGAGAGGGAAGGAGGCAAACCATAAGAGATTCTCAAATACAGAGAACAAACAGAGAGTTGATGGGGGGTGGGGGAGAGGGGAAAGTGGGTGAGGGGCATTGAGGAGGGCACTTGTGGGGATGAGCACTGGGTGTTGTATAGAAGCCAAATTCACAATAAATTATATTCAAAAAAATAAAAAAATAAGTCCTTGAATGACAGAATGCAGGAGTTGGACTTTATTTTGTATCAACAACCAGTAAGCCTTTGACAGTTTCATTTGAAGGGGAAGTTCCGCAACTTCAACTACAAAATTGAACTTGTGAAGGACTAATCCAGAACCTGTGTAAGGGTTGAGAGTGGGGATACCATGATGGGAAGGTGCTGACACAGCCAGGTCAGAGGTGGTTAGGACCAGACCTGGGACACCAGCATGGAAAAGTGAGGCAAAGGAGAAGAGAGAAGAAATTACATCTCTAGGACATGGCAAAGGAGAAATTGATCGAATAAGTTTTCAGAAGAGATGGCCAACAATTTGAGAGTGGAGGACTTAGGCTAGAATAGAAGAAAGGACTCATCTTTTTCTGAGGTATGGAGGAGGAGGTGAGCCTGCATGGGGATGGAAAGAAAATGGAGCACACAGAAGTTGGAAGAATTCAGATGGCCTCAGGTTTTCATATGGTGATTTAGTCACATAGAAGGTAAGACAGGGGACAGTCAAGTGAGAGTTTGAGAAGGATGGGGGTTTGACTAATACATTCTGTGGTGTTCACCAGCACCAGGTGACAGAGCTCTACTGCATGAATTTGGATGGATGTCAGACTTCCTAGATGTCCAATTTGCTCAGCAAAATGCAGTGGCAGAGAGAGAAAGTGATGTGAGATTGATCAGTGGATTGTTGGAGGAAACAATGCATTCATCCATTCAACAATATTTATCGAGCTGTCAGAAAAGGGCTCCTATAAATGGTAACATCGTCCTACCAGCTATACATATGCCAGGCTGAAGACCCAGTGGCACACCAGATATACAAATTCTCTACATTCATGGGTATAATTCAGCCAGGAAAGGACAAGGAAAAAGAGGAATCAGAAACACCATGGAGGCCATATTTGAAAAGTTGACCAAAGATCTGATGGTAGGCTAGCAGGGGTGAATGCAGCCTAATGGGTTGAGACAAGGGACAGCAAGGCAGCTGGAACAGGAATACCAAGACAACTGCCATGTTTGCCCTGCATAAAGAAGTCCACCCAAAGAAATGAGAGGGATGGCAATCTACGCCGTCATCCTTAGCCAAGCACTGAGCACGTCAGCCTGTGACTATTCAGAAGGGGAACCATTTTAACAATTTGCCTGTTCAAAGAAGGCGTCTTTTTCTAATTGGCACTAAATCATTCTATAGGTTAAGCTGAAGGTCACGGTAAAGAGCAAAGATTCCCTGAGAAAAAGAATAGGGGCTTGTGACCCGGGAGAATGTCACTCTTCGAGATTTGGTGGGTAGAGCAAACTCAACGTAATTGGAGGGAATTTGAAGAGGGAAGCAGGGAAGGAAATAAAATTAGGAACAAAGGACAAGCAATAAGAACCAGAGGCCTGATTAATACATTAGGGGAACAGGAGAAAAGAAGGATGGTGGAAGATAGGAAAGAGACACACATAAGAAAGCCATGTTCATACTCGCTTGGTGACCATGGCTGTTCTCCATCATGTCACCTGCAGAACACCTCTGATAGCATAGGGCTGGCTTCTACTGTTCATTCTCCTTTCTGACAGCCTCAGCTCTGTTTTAAGTACAAAGGGTAAATCTTATTAAGCATTTGGCTCAGATCACCCAAAACAGTAAAGCAAATAGCTTTCTTGTGTCGTTTCTTTTTTATTTGTGTGTGTCATTAACATTAAACACATGATACTGCAACGGCAATATAATTGACGACTTAATGGGCGGAATTTAAATTCAAGTAATATTTCCTTTCAACTAAAAGCTATCCCTTAAAAGTCTGCAAAATTAATTTATTGAAAAAAATTCGACATAACTACCATAAAGTCTCCTCTGAATAATAATACCATAGATTTTGCAGCTTCCCTCCCCCGCCCCCCACCACCACCATTTTGGATCAGCTCATACCTTCTTCCTGCAGATCTGTTGCCAAACTTGTAACCACAAACCTCAAAACATGAGGTTTTAGAGTGTGTGTCTCCAAAACCTCAAAAGTCCACAGGGACATTTGGAGAAAGGCAGAACACCAGACCGATATGCAGTACTCAAGATGGTAACTGGAAGAGTTGCCAGAAAGGAAAGGCAGAGTGCACCCCTCTGCTGGTGCTTGGGGCCAGTGTAGGTGTTCACATCAGAGGACAGCCGTGTGTCTGCAAAGGAGGAAGGACCAAAAATCATAGACCTCCACTCTGTTCATTTAAGTGCTCATTAAAGCTAATCTCTCCCTCAGGTTGTGGTCATTTCCTGGGGCCTGCTGTAACAGATTGCCACAAACATGGTGCCTTCTGAGACAGACATCTTTCCTCTCACAGTTCTGGAGGCCAGAAATCTAAAATTAAGGTGTCAGCAGGGCCACGTTCCCTCCAGAGGCTCTAGAGGAGAACACTCCTCTGCCTCTTCTAGCTTCTGGTGGCTCTAGGTGTTCCTTGGCTACTGGCCACATCACCCCAACTTCTGTCTCCATCACCCAATGGCCTCCTCCCCTGTGTGTGGGTCCTCTCCTCTTCTGTCTCTCATAAGAGCACTTGCCATTGGATTAAAGGCCCACCTAGATAATTCAGGATGGGCTCTTTCTCTTCCCAGCTTTTTTGAGATATAATTGACATATAACATTGTGTGAGTGTAGAGTATTTCAAATGTTTCTTTGATTTACAAGGTGTTGACCTGATACGCTTAAATATTACAAAATGCTTACCACCATAGTGTTAGCTAACACCTCCTTCACATCACATAATTCCATTTCTTTGTTGTAGTGACAACATTTAAGATCTACCCTCTTAGCAATTTTCATGTGTATAGCACAGTGTTAACTATAAGCACCATGCTCTACATTATTCCCAGACCTGATTCATCTTATAACTAGAAGCTTGTATTCTTTGACCAACATCTCTTTCCCCCAACCCACCAGCCCCTGATAATGATGACTCTAATCTTTGTTTATGAGTTAAGGGGTTTTTTTTATTCCACATATAAATGATGTCATACAGCATTTGTTTTCCTCTTTCTGACTTATTTCACTTGCATAATGCCTTAAGGTCCATCCATGTTGTCAGAAATGGCAAGACCTTCTTCTTTCTCATGGACATATATACAGCATCTTCTCTATCCACTCATCTGTCAAGGGACATTCATGTGGCTTCCATATCTTGACTATTGTGAATAATGCTGCAGTGTGTTTGGGGGGTGGTACAGACACTAATTTTATTTCCTTCAGATATCCTATGGTAGTTCTATTTTTAATTTTTTGAGGAATGTCTGTACTGTTTTCCATAGTAACTACCCCAGTTTACATTCCCACCAACAGGGCACAATTTTCTCCGCCTCCTCACCAACACTTATTATCTCTTGTCTTTTTGGTAACAGCCATTCTAACAGGTGTGAGGTAGTATCTAATTATAGTTGTGGTTTGCATTTCCCTGATGATTATGATGCTGAGCACCTTTTCATGTGTCTGCTCACCATTTGTATATATTCCTTGGACAAATGTCTATTCAGTTCTTCTGTCCATTTTCAATTAGATTATTTTCTTGCTCTCGTACAGGATACTCTCACCTTAAGATCCTTAACTTGATTACAATGTGCAAAGGCCCTTTTTCCAAATCAGGTCAGCTTCACAGGTTCTGGGAGTTAGGACATGGACATATCTTTTTGGAGACCTCCCACCCCAGGTATAGATGATCGGTGGTTCCTTTGATATGATAATTTTGGCTGCAAATAACAGAAATTACAGCTCAAAGTAGCTTAGACAACAAGGAAGTTTATTAGCTCACTAAGGAGATACAGAGAACCCGGGTATGCTCCAGACAAGTGGAGAAGGAATCACAGATCCAGGTGTTTTCTTCTCTCCACTATCCTGTTCGAATATCAGCTTCTTCTCAAAGCTTGTTGCAAGATGCCCACTGTCACCACCAGGGCAACATGTGTTCGTGTTCAGGGCCAGCAGAAGAGAGCAAGAGAAAACCTATCCCCAAACCACAGATACAGGTCTGATTTAGCCAAGTTAGATTAGGGTCCCCATGGTACCATAATAGTTCCCAGAAGAATTTTATGCCCCACTGGCTAACATAACATAAATTCTGGCCTGCACCCTGGATTTGCGGATATGCTGAACATCTTCGAAATTGAACGGCTATGTGGAAGATGGAAGAATATCCGAACAATATTATGACACAGAAAGAGGAAAGCTGACCGTGAGCAGGAAACTATTGGCTCCAACAGGATGTTTAACAGCACTGGTCATTTTAGAAGGATGATTATCCACCTGGAGACCACTGGTACCCAGGGACCATGTAGATTCTCCCTGCTCCCTTATTAGGTACTTGGGTTTGAATTGACCCCCTAATGAGCTAGAAAATCTAGAGCCGCTCTTAACATTTTCATTCACTCCTGTGGTTGATTCTGCCTCCATGAAAAGAAAATAAAGGGGAAGAGCAGGGGCCAGAAGAGGGATGGGGAAGTCTTTTCGAACATGATGATGGCATGTGAGGGAGCCCTCTTAGATTCACTGCTGCTGCTGCTTTTAGAGAGAACATCACAAGAGTCACTAGGCCCTCTAGATATCATAATTCTTACAGTTTACCAAATTCCTGGTGTCATTCTTTTGAACAGAACCAGATGGACTCTAATTCTTAACCACTGGCCTCTCTTTCATGAAGCTCCCTGAGGACCAACTTCCCCTGTTTGCTGTCCCCTCTCTCCAGTCGTATAAAGGAAATGACAAGACTTCTGCTCCCTGTAACTGACATCCTCACTGATAGTTTCTTGGGACAATATCCTGGTCTTCAGTAAGAGCACACGCTATAATTCCAGCACACTTTGGAGACACCCTGGGACTTCTGCATGACACACTCTCAACTAGAAATTTACTAGTTTAAACATTAAGGGTCACCGTATCTTTGAGTCCTAGAGCATCTTTCAAAATCACACTGTGAATCTAGTTATCACTTTTACTTTTTATCTAATGTGGTATATATATTCTTCCTTATATAATATAGAGAATATATAAAAAGAGAATAGCAGAACACTTATAATATATATAGAATATATAATTATACAGAGAGAATATATGTAGAATATATGGAGATATATAGAGGACATATTATACACACACACACACACACACACTTTCCCAAACCATCTGAGAATAAATTGCAAATATGCTCCTTTATCCCCAAATACTGCAAAGTTTATTTCCTGAGAATAATAACATTGTCTTACAAAAACCACAGTATCATTATGAAAATTCAGGAGATGAATACTGATACAAATCCACAGTCCATTTTCAAATTCCTTCGATTATTCTAATATTGCATTTAGAGCTATTTCTCTTTTCACAATCCAGAATCCAATCCAAGATCATAAATTGCATGGATAAGTTAGTAAATGCCTAGCATCCCACCATATGGATTTCTGTATTTTATTAATCAGTCCTTATTGTTGAATGTTTCTATTTGACTTCTAATTTTTCTTTTCTGTAAGGAATGGTACCGTGAATATTCCTGCCCTTAAGTCTTAGTCCCAACCCCCTCAGAAAATTATCTTAGAGTAAGTTACTGGGTTTATCCAGGTGAAATTGCCATTTTTATAAGTCAAAATGACCGATACTGGTTATTTCATTTGATTCAACTTAATGGAAAAGTGGAATTACTCAGGCAAAGGAAATTATTAAGGCATTTGGCAAATTCTGACAAAGTACGCCCTGAAAGATTATTCTTTGAGTTTCCATCAAACATGAGCTTTTCCAGTTCCTTCACCTTCATCAGCACTGCCTGCTGACATGCCTGAATTATTGGTAGTTTCATGGGAAAAATTCGTGTCAATGTTTTAATTTATATTTCCTTTAAAAGCCAGGGTTTCTGAATGTTAAGATCTATTAGCCATTTACATTTTTTGTTTTATGAATTTGTTGCTGCCCCTCCAATTTCTGCTGGTGTTGTCATCACTATAAAATTGATTTTAGAAGTTTTATATGTCAAGGAATTAACTTTTTATCTGCTTACCCAATTTGTCATTTGATTTTATTTTGCTTGCTTTCGTTTTTGATGGTTTTATCTACATGCAGTCAAGCCTACAACTCCTCAAAGATTAGAAAGTCTTTCCTCTCACTCTGGATTCAGATAAATATTTACCCACTTTTTAAAATTATATTATGTTTTCTTTTAATGTTGACCGTTTTGCCCCCATGGACTTTATTAGAAGGTTTGGTCTGAATGGTGTGAAGTAAGTATGCATTTGATATTATTTTTTCCAGCACTTAACAAACTTGCCAGGGTATTTACTAAATATGTTTCTCAGTTGGTCTGAAATGTCAAACGATCTGAAAGGCAAGTATGTATCCCAACATTTTATTTGATTGTACTTTATTCTATTTTATTTTATTTTATTTTATTTTAAACGTTTATTCATTTATTTTGAGAGAGAGAGGGAGCAGGAAGGGGCAGAGAGAGGGAGAGAATCCCAGGCACCTCTTTAACATCCTTTAAAGTATTAAATTCTTGGGGTGCCTGGGTGGCTCAGTCGGTTAAGTGTCCAACTCTTGATTTTGGCTCAGGCCATGATCTCATGGTTCGTGAGTTCAAGCCCCACTTCGGGCTTCTCCGTGCTGACAGAGTCTGCTTGGGATTCTGTCTCTCTCCCTCTCCCTCACTTTCTGCCCCTCCCTCTCTCTCTCAAAGTAAATAAATCAACTTAAAAAATTAAAGTGTTAAATTCTTATGCTGATGGGATTTAAATGTTCTCTTATATGTACCTCTTTACGCAATCTAGTGCCATACCGTTGACTATAGTCATTTTGTAATTTATTTTAGCAACTATTTTTTAAAGAAAGACCTCATTGTTACTCTTCTTTTGCAGAATTTATTTGGATATTTCTCTCTCTTGGAGTTATTTTGAAATCATTTTGTCAAGTTGCCAAAGAACCCATTGTAATTAAAAATTGCATGAAATTTGGAAACTAAGTTGAGGTAAATAGGCAGTTTTTAGAATATTCTGTTGCCATGAAGCAAAATATATACATGCTTTTTTTGTTTATTGCAGTAATGTTTTGTGGCCCTTCATAAAGTATCTAGTTGTATTTCTATACCTTGTATTTATCACTAACTTACTCCCAAGAGTTTTATGACTTTATTGCTATTATGAATGGCAACATGATGGAATTTTGAAGTCTTCTTTTTTATAGGAAGTAGCTTTATTGGAAGTTCTGCATGAACACTAATAGTCATTAGCCCTGAGGCTTTCTCACTAATTGCTTACCAGTGACTTCCATGTAAAATCTAACATGATAGGCAAAGTCCTGTGAAAGGGAAGCTTGGCCAGCCAGCCAGGACTTTGGGTCCATGAGCGAAGCCACATCCTTATGGAAGAGAGGCCACAGAATCAGCCCAGTTTTACAGGTGCATCTCAGGAGACCATTGGAAAACACTTGGCAGCCGCTGCCCTTGTGACTTCATATTTTTCTTCTTCAGGCATTCAAAACAGGTCCGTGAAGAAGCTGACCTAAACACAGAGTCAGGAAGGCAAGGCCATGAAATCCGCCGTGCTTCCTATCAATGAGCTCAGATCGCTCCCGCGATGCCCTTCATTTCCCACGCAGAAGCCATAGTTGCAGAAAAATCAAAGCGTTTGGAAACTGAAATAGAGCAATTTTTGTTCTTGCAACTAGACTGTCTGGTTTCAAGTTAACGAGGCTCAAGTAGCTTCGATAAAAGGCAGTGATTCTGGAGATCTACGCAGGACTAGTGGAGCTGAGGATACAGGGCGGGGCCCCAGAAAGTGGAATTGGGGCCACAGCTCTGCCCCGGACACCTGCACGGCAGGGCAGGCTCAGGGAAGGCGGCAACGTTTGCCGGCTCATTTCTGAACTGGAATCCTTCACCGCCACTCACCAGCACCGCCGTGGGCTGAGGCTCTCAGAAGGTCCACTGACACCTGCCACATACCCTGACGGGTCACTGGTCACTGTCCCTTGACATGGGGTTGCTGGGTTGAGATCACAATGGAAGCATATCTCAAATCTCACCTCCTCTGCCACTCTCCAAACGCACTGAAACCAGCGATCAATGGCCACGTGGCCACATGCACCCGAGTGCATTATCGTGCGTGCACAGATGGACAACACACACTCATTTAAAATATACAGCCGCCCTCGAAACCAGAGGAGCCTGTCCATGAGCCCAGACAGAGGATGAGCCGAGTTCAAGGCCACACTGGCTGCGCACTGAGACTGAGTCAAGCGGCCCTCACTCCCGAAAGCAACTAAAATAGCCCCACAATTCTGTGATGGCTGATTTTGTGCGTCACCTTGACTAAGCCTCAGGTGCCCACACACTTGGTCAGATATTTGGCTCGATGTGTCTCTGAGGGTGCTCCTGGATGAAATGAGTACTTGAATCAGCAGACTGAGTCAAGCGGATGCCCCCCCCCCCCCCCCCCGCCACCCTCCCGCCCCGGTGTGAGTGGGCCTCATCCAATATGTAGAGGGCCGGAATAGAATAAAAAGAAGGAAGAGAGAACTCTCTTTTGCCCTCCGCCCCCCTCGCTACCCACCCACCCCCCCCGCCGCCACCTCCTGACTACTAAATGGGGGCATCAATTTTCTCTCGCCTCGAACTGGGATTGACACCATCACTGCCCCTGGTTCTGAGCCCCTCAGACGCAGACTGGAGTGCAAACCATTGACTCTCCGGCTCCTCAGGCCTTCACACTGTGCCCCTGGCTCTCCGAGGTCTCCAGGTTGTGGACAGCGGGTCATGGGACTCAGCCTGCAGAATGGCATGATTCAATTCCTAATAATAAATCTATTGGCTCCGCCTCTCTGGAAAAGCTTGAGTAATATATGATTCAAACCCCACGACACAGCCCCCAAAGAAACCTGAGAGAGGTACATGCAGGAGAAAACCCTGTAAAACACAAGCTCTCAAACCAAAGCTGCAACAGTACAAGGAAATCCAGCCGATGAAAGAAAACCAACTTGGAAAAGACCCAATAGATGAGAGGCTACCTGCCGGAAGAGAGAAGAATAATACCTTCAAAGTGCTCAGGAAAAATAACTGTGACCTTAGAATGCTAGGCCCACCTAATTTAGCGTTCAAGAATGAGGGTGAAATTAAGATCTTTGCAAACATGGGCAGATCAGAATTACCGCAAAGAAACCTTTACTAACGGAAATACTGAAGAATATACCTCAAGAAGAAAAAGATCAGTCTAAATAGCGGGTGAAAGAAATCGATAGACCGTGTTGGTAAATTTAATCAAATAGGGGCTTAACATAATATATATTAAAAAACTCTCAGTGTCTACATCAATTTGGATCTAAAATTTTGGAACAGAATATGGGATTTGAGGCTTGCATTTCAAAGGAATATTAAAGAGGTTAAACATTAAAACGTTGGTATATTTGCATGTGTGTATTTTTCTCAAGAGGAAACCAACACCTTCCATCAGACTCACAAAGGGGTCCATGAGCCCGAAAGAAAGTGAAAAAACATTGTCCAGTGGCTCTCAGGGAAGGCACCACAAGGGAGATGGCCAGACTTCTCAGAGCTGCCCTAGACCCAGAAGATATTCCACACACTTGTCCCCTGGGGGTGTCTGGACTCAGGGTCACCGAGCTGAAGGAGCAGACACTGAGCTAAACAGAGACAGTCCCCTCCATGGCCCTCGCTTAACACCCCACACCTGAGACAAAGAAAACAATGGCTTATGTCAATCCACCTGACTGCAACCTGAGTCCAAGCCCTAAAAGTAGCTAAAAATAAAAAAAATAAATAAATAGTTCGGGTACCTGGGTGGCTCAGTCAGTTGAGCGTCCAACTTCGGCTCAGGTCATGATCCTGCGGTTTGTGGGTTCGAGCCCCACGTCAGGCTCTGCGCTGACAGCTCGGAGTCTGGAGCCTGTTTCAGATTGTCTCACTCTCTGCCCCTCCCCTTCTCATGCTCTGTCTGTCTCTCAAGAATAAATAAACACTAAAACAAAAGACTACACACAATGACCAGTTCAATTTAGTTCTCGTTGAACGAACTGATTTTTTTTTTCTAATGGAACTACAAGACACAGAAAATTTGATGGTATGAGTCACCCTTCTGGGAGCCTCCCGTTCCCTGCTCATTCTGCTGTGGGACAGAGCGGTGCCCTGGCCCTTTGTGGGGCACACGACCATGTGACGGCTTTGCCCGGTGGCTTTGGAGGACTGACACAAGCAGAGGTCCCTCCACATGCTGTCTGTGTGGCTGACCTCTTGTGCTCTACTGATCCCCCCTGAGAAGAGCAAGACCCCAGGGGCCACCACTGCCCAGCCTGGCCTGGCCACCACGAGCATATGGCATTAAATGGGGGCTTCTGGAAGCAGCAGAGTTTGGGGACCCTTCTTATGTCTCTTTATTATGACTGCAACTATCAAATTCTTTTTTTCTTTAATTTTTTTAATGTTTATCTTTGTTTATTTTTAATTTTTTTAACGTTTATTTATTTTTTGAGATAGAGAGAGACAGAGTGTGAACGGGGGAGGGTCAGAGAGAGGGAGACACAGAATCTGAAACAGGCTCCAGGCTCTGAGCTGTCAGCACAGAGCCCGACGCAGGGCTCGAACTCACAGACCACGAGATCATGACCTGAGCCGAAGTTGGCCGCTTAACCATCTGAGCCACCCAGGCGCCCCTTTAATGTTTATTTTTGAGAGAGAGAGACAAACAGAGCATGAGTGGGGGAGGGGCACAGAGGGAGACACAGATCCGAAGCAGGCTCCAGGCTCTGAGGGTCAGCACAGAGCCCAACACAGGCCTCGAACCCACAAGCTGTGAGATCATGACCTGAGCCCAAGTCGGTCACTTAACCGACTGAGCCACCCAGGCGCCCCTAACAAGTTCTTCTTGATGCCTCTTTTGCAGATCAGAAGAGAAAAGTTGTCCCAGCCAAAATAATGCCATTGCTCCTGAGGTGACCCATGTAGAAATTCTGGGCTCTAACACCTGGGTTATTTCAGTCGCTTTCCTTCAAAGAAACAGGAGAGATTGTCGTCTGCCTGAAAGCCAGATTCAGAGCCTGGAAATAAATGTTTCATGATAAACAAGAGACCTTGGTAAACACCCAGTACAGATTTATAATTGATGAGGGATAGTCTTGGGGCCCTGACAAGCTCTGGTGGAGTCCAGTTATAAGGAGTCCATTCAGTTTACTGACTTTTTAAAATGTTTCTTTATTTTTGAGAGAGAGAGAGAGAGAGAGAGCCAGAATGCTAGTGGGGGAAGGGAGGAGGGGCAGAGAGAGAGAGAGGGAGACACAGAATCCGAAGCAGACTCCAGACTCTGAGCTGTCAGCACAGACCCCGACATGGGGCTCAAACGCATGAACCCTGAGATCATGACCTGAGCCAAAGTCAGATGCTTAACTGAGTCACCCAGGCGCCCCAGCTTACTGGCTTTTAAAGTTTTGAGTGTCCTTCCAGTTTTGAGTGACGTTAAGATTCAAGATCTTTTTAAATTAAAATGTGATGCAGACTCAAAGCTACACATCTGAAAAAGAACAATGTTTAAATACATTAGCGATGGTTAACTGTCGTGCCTTTAAAAATTACTTTGTGTGAGGGGTGCCTGAGTTCCTGGTTTCTCTTGGTTTCTGCTCAGGTCATGATCTCACGGTTCATGAGTTCAAGCCCTGCATCAGGCTCTGTGCTGACAGTGCAGAGTCTGCTCGGGATTCTCTCTCTCTCTCTCCCTTTCCCTCTGTCTCCCCCCACCACCCCGTCTCTCTCAAAAATAAATATACATTTTTAAAACTTGCTTTGTGTGAGGGTAGGGAGGTAGATATTTGCTTTTAGGGGGGAAAAACAGAGCAGAGATGAAATCGGGTGCTTTTCTTGTCTCTCAGCAGAGGGGATCCCTCTCCGAACCCTGGTGCTCAAAATAGCAGTGGGACCACTGAAACCTGCTCGGTCGGAAACACTCGTGTGTATTGCTAGGTCGTAAAGAGCTGTGAGTCCATGATTCTGCCTCAGTGCCTGTGTATGCTCAGCATGAGGAAGGAGGGGTGAGTGTGGGAAACACCCAGGCGGTTTGCAGAGGCCAAGGTCAAGGGCTCACTTTGCCCAGTCTCTCACCGCCCTCCCCACCCCCCACCCCTGACATGTCTGAGGCTCTAAGATGACACCCTGCCATGTTGGCTGGGCAGTTGTGCTGTTTGTGTGGTATCGACCACAGTGGTTTGGGGCACGGGGGCTGGGACATTAGTCAGACCCTCCGTACCACCCCCCTCTCGAAGGTAAGGCAGAGATAAGAGGGGACTGCAGGCTGAAGGGCTTGTTCGGATTCAATTAGCTCCTGGAGACCAGTGGTTCTCAAAAAGTCGTCCTGAGTCAGCAACATCAGCCCGACCTGGGGCGGTGCACAAACCCAGGTCCTCGGGCCGTACCCCCGACCCGCTGGGTCAGCAAACCCGGGGGAGTCCACACCGCATCTCACGTGCCTGCAGGGGACTCGGATGCAGCCAGACTCTGAGACACTGGGGTGGGTGATGCTCTGTGCTCGACGCCTGGTAAGTACGCAGCTCCCCGTACGGGGGAGAAATACTTCCTCTGTCCGGACAGCGCTTGCTGTATTTGTTGTTAAACTTTACCGTATTTATCATCATCATGATTATTGCTCTCACACGGCAGCAACACAGTCTGGAGAAGGAGAAGCAGAAAGCCTGGAACCTGTTCACATTTTTCTGTTTGTTTGTTTGTTTGCTTGTTTTTAAAGTTTGTTTCTTTTGAGAGAGAGAGGCAGAGTAAGAGGGAGAGAATCTCAAGCAGGCTCTGTGCTGTCAGCGCAGACCCAAACTCACAAACCATGAGATCGTGACCTCAAGGAAACCAGGGGTCCCAGCGTAACGGACTGAGCCACCCAGGCGCGCCCCTGCTCATGGTTAACCCTCCCCCTAGTGGGTCTGGGAAAGGAGCCCCTTACAAACACACGAGCTGGGCAGATTCACCGCTGGAAACCCGTGACGTGTGTTCATCCCGCAGCTTGAAAGTTAAAATGGACCTCATTCCAGGTCAGACAACTCTTCCCCCAAGTGAGGACGAAGGAACATCTTCCATCAATGCATTTGAATCCATGTGTAGACACTCCTTTTCTCTTGCTCTTCCCCTGCCCCCTCCCCACCTGGGCAGAAGATTCTATGGACAAGATCGATGGAGCCCTTGCCAACCCCCCCCCACCCCCCCTTTCAGCGGCAGGCCCCATACACAGGACACTGCTCCCCGCCCCCAGGCTCCTATGCAGGCGGCCACAGAGGGGATGAGCAGGTGTCCTGGGTGCGCTCCCAGGTGAGGCAGTCCCACCCTCCACCCCACTGACCTATAAACTAAAGGGAAACTGCCTTCGTTTTGTTTTCTTCTTAATTCCTGCGCAATTTCTGTGCCTCTTCCTTCGGCTCTCCAGTCGCCTCCAGCCCCACAGCCTCCCTGGAAAGTCGGCGGGGTGGCCTGGAGGCGCCAGGCAGACAGAGAGCACTGGGCTCAGCAAAGCCCACGGCCACGTGCTGTCTGGACTGGGTCCTGCGAATCACCAACACTCTGGCAGAGCAGGCCTGCAGCAGCAGCAAGGTTTGCAAAGAGGCTTGTTTCTGTTTTTCATTGTTGCATGACATTCTGTTCATTAAAGATTTTCAAAAACGAAGTACACGAAATGCAGCAAGAAAAGCCACCACCCTGCTCGCCTGCCTTCCCTCGGGGAGAGAGCCTTGTAAGGCAGGGGTGGGAGCTACCAGGCTCCAACCTGGTCCACCTGCACCTGTGGTCTGCCTGCACCTGTCGTCTGCCTGCACCTGTCGTCTGCCTGCACCTGTCGTCTGCCTGCACCTGTGCTGCAGCCTCTTTGCAGAACGCTGGAGGCATGGCCTTGAGAGGTAAGGACTATCCACGCTTCCTAGAAATGGATTTAATCTCAGTAAATTTCAGCTATTAAATGTATATGCCATTTGCAAACCGGAAGTCAGAGGCCATAGGCAAAAGTAGTTTTTGCTTTGGTTGTAAGTAGAAACAATAAGAAACTACAGTAAAACCTTGGATTGCAAGTAACTTGCTTTGGGAGTGTTCCGCAAGACGAGCGAACATTTCTAAACATTTGAACTTGACAAACCACCAGTGTCTTGCAATACGAGTCATATGTGAGGCCAAATGTCACATGATCACAACTGAGCCGATGGTTCTTGAAATTGACTTCAATGTACGGGTGCTTCGGATGACAAGCATGTTTCCGGAATGAATTATGCTCGCAAACCAAGGTTTCCCTGTATTTGCAAAGGTCCGTACCCAGCTACATTCTCTCCTTGTGATTGTCTCCAGTGCAAATCAGTCCCAGAAAGGCTGGGTTTCCAGGCAGAGTCCCAGATGCCACCTTCATCGTCCTTGGCCCCGGAAATTCAGTGCCTGGATGGCTGCTTCGGCAGGACGCAGAGGTCACCATGGCTCACGGGGCTGTGGAAGATTCCATGACACAATCCCCACACAAGCCTCATCGGGATGAATGGTCCGACCTCCCAATTGGCCACCTCACCCTCCCAGCAGCCATTAGTGCACTGCACTTGGCCTCCAGCCTCACCTTGTAAATCGGTCCCTACAACAGGCCTCAAGGCCCCATCCTCCCTCCGTGTGGGGGAGGCACACAGTCACATGTCCTCGACAGTAAGTCACCCTAGGGCCCATGTTCCTGTTCTCCCCCCTCTAACTCCTGTGATGTTAAGGACAGCCACCCCTGGAGGAAGAAAGGCATTGCCCGGGGGGAGTTGGTGGGGCTTGGAAGTAGACAACGTGTCCTTTTGTTCCTGTGCATCACAGAGTCCCGTGGGGCATAGGCGGGATTCCTATCTGGATTCCTATCCAAGATAGCCCAGAGCCATTTGTACAGGGCCACACCGCAGGCCCAACAAGCTTGCTGGCACCATCCTGGCCAACACCCTTCCATGTGGCCTTCATCAGAGAAGCAAAGGAAGAGAAGGGAGGGAGCGCTTAGCTAAACACAAACTAAACACAAACTAAACACGGTTCCTTGGGTCCAGAAATTAAGACCCTGAACGTTGCCCCTTTCCCCTCAATCAAATGTGCTTTAAAAAAAAAAAAAAAAAAAAAAAGTATAGCCCACACACTGTAGAAATGATGAAGAGGTCACCAGATGAGCTTACCTAATGTTATTATCAAGTAAGAAAAATACCTATCTCTCCTGCCTCGTATTAACTAAATTACGGAAGCATTTATATGAGCAAAGCAATAAAAGAGGGACAGGAGATGGAATCAGAGAAACCCATAAAGATGATTAAGCTTGTTAAAGTAAGAGCTGTTAATGGAATAAATAGCATGCGCACTAAGTGCAAATCGACAGCATCTTTCTCCGATTCGGGTATTTGCAAGAATGAAAATTCCGCTATTGATTACATTTAATTATTGAAATCTCTTCGCCAAATGAAACGCAAACTAGTTTTCTGGATGACAGACTGTTATTAACTTCGGCAGCTAAATAATCTCAGTGACTATCATGCATGAAAATGGAAAAATCATTTGACTCTTTATATGAAAACAATACAAATGAGACAAAATGACAAGATGATGTAAATCAGCCCATTAAAACCTAATATGCAGTTGCAAAGCGATGTTACCCTATGAGCGGCACGTCGGAGCCGAGGCCTCAGGACCGGGGCGTGCACACAGGTGCACGTGAAGGTGGCCAGAGATGCGTGGCTGTGGAGATGGTCCGTGGCGCCAGGCGTGGCCAAGCCTCTCCTCCCCCGCCCCCCCACCCCGGCCTCTTCCTGCCTCCACTTCCAAGCTCCGCTCACAGGAAAGATGAGAGCCACGTGCAGGATATCCTGAGCCGTAAGGATAAAAACAGACAAACAAACCCACCAACCACATGCAACAGACCGCGTGTCCTCTCCCAGGGGAATTTGCACTTTGGTGAAAGACAGACTTTACCCCACAGGAAGGTGTCCTAGAACGAGTGAATTTTAGGAGCCACAGAAGTGAGCTGTTTGCGGGTTGGAGGTGGGGCGGAGAGGAGGGAAGCAGACAGAGCCTTGTCCAATGTGACCCATCCAGGATTTCTGCTGCCCTGCAGCTGCTGGCTAACCATCACCTTCCCTGCACCGGGGGGAGGACAGGGGAGGGAAGAGAGTAGATTAATTGTTTTACTTCGACCGCATTCTCACCTACGGGTTCGAGTCACACACAAAAAATTTTGCCTGCACTGATGCTAATTACTTTAAATTAATAGTGAAATAAGGATAACATAAACAGTGTCGCAGACTATGAGTCCGGAGTTCTCTCTTGTCCAGCAAAAGAGCGGACGAAGAATTAATACGAGAGAGGCTAATGTCCGGGAGGAGGCAAGAGCCCCGAACAGGGGTTTCATCCCCGTATTTATTGAGCGCGCAAGATATTACACACGTGGTGAACGTGAAGAAAACAAGATCTTACCCACACGAACGTGGAGAAAACAATCAGACAGTAATCATTAACTTGGGTGTAGCAAAGGGTCTGGGGGGGGTGGTAAGCGGATGGAGTTCGTGATCTAAGTACAATTGTATATTTGGTGTCAGATGGAAAGTAATTTCCTGCAGGTGGTATAACAAGTTACTTGTGATCCCATTACAACATCCCGCTAGCTGACCTTGGGCGTTTTCGCCCCGTATTGGCAGCTTTCCACCCTAAGCTTTTTTCTAACCCATTTATGAGAGTAGAGGCTGTTTACCCACAAAACAGGAATGCTGAGACCTGGATTTAAAAAAAGAAAACTAATTGATGGGCGCCTGGGTGGGTCAGTCGGTTAAGTGACCGACTTCGGCTCAGGTCATGATCTCACAGTTTGTGGGTTTGAGCCCCACGTCAGGCTCTGTGCTGACAGCTCGGAGCCTGGAGCCTGCTTCGGATTCTGTGTCTCCCTCTCTCACAGCCCTCCCCTACTCACACTCCGTCACTCTCTCAAAACTAAACAAACATTAAAAAAATGATAATAATTTTAAAAAGAATAAATAAACTAATGGATATTTTACTCTTCTGTGTTATTAAAAAAAAAAAAGAGTTTTGAAACTTATCAGGCTATACTTTGTCCTCGGGCAGTTCCAGAACAACACTACAGGCCATCTAGAACTTTAATTGGTATTTTTAAATATTCCAGGAAATCCCTATAAATCATTTTCATCAAAGAGAGGTATTAGTGATTCCCATGAGACCCACCAGTCACTCTGACCTTAAGATAAGGTGCCTGCTTCTCAGTGTTTTACTCAATTAACTTCATAAGCTTTAGTTTGGCTTCGTGGCAACAGCATTAATGAAATAAATGAGAGCTTGTGCCCAGATATCAACGGGCTGCTTCCTGCCCACACATTGGAGTTTTGCATCAACCCTTTTCGGAGGTGGGGGGTAGTCACTCTTCAAACACTGACACGAAATCCCTACTAATGTTTTTGCTTTAAGTAAATGCCGCAGGAAGCGCCGGGGGCCCAGGTCACCTGTCAGCATACCAAGTCCCTGCAAGGGCAGAGTCACGGCCATCCAGTCGGCAGTGAACAGGGCGAGAAACCGTGTTCGCAGCTCCCACTGGAACAGAGAACGAGCTACCAGCGCGGTTGGTGCTGGGCTTTGCCCACGATCCACAAAGTGACAGAGACGCCTGTGTGTTGAAGCTCGTGGTTGCATGGGATTTAAGTAGATTTACTGCAGGTTACACCTGTCAGCCCACCTCCGTGACCCTGGCCGGTCAGTCTGTGAAATAAAATCTCTAAGCCTCCTCCATAGGATGAGACTCCACTGAAACGTGGCTCTCGAAGAAGGCGGCGGAAGCCAGGGGCTGCAGTCTTACTGTTCCAACGTCAGCAATAATAGAATGTCTCCGGGGATGGGCAAATGCACTAAGGATAAACCGTCGGGAGACGTCTGAAGATGATCTCCGGAAGTGACAAAGGCTCTACTCTTTCCCATGTGTCCCAGCCACCCAGCAGGGAGGGCTCCATCGCCTTGGACAGGTTAGAGAACTAACGTCCACAATAATGGAACTGCCCTTTGTCCCATTCCAGCCTTTCGTGGAGGCCATGCTGAACCCATCCTGCCCACCATAGTTCTTTGATCTGAGGACACAGTGACGTGGCCAGGCAAGGTCCCTGCTCTCATGATGCTGATATTCTAGAGGAAGCAGGCAATGAACTAGAAAATGAGTAATGAGATCATTTCAACTAGAAGTGCTCTGACAGGTGAATAATGAGGCAGGGTTTTTGCTGTAAAGACTACCTTAGACACCAAGAAGGAGATGTGGATCTGAGACCTAAATGGCAAGGTGGGAGTCACCAGAGTGTTGGGAGAAAGCTCCAGGCCAAGGCCCTTGGTGGCAAAAGTCCCCAGGTGGGAGTCAGCATGACCCCATGGAGTCATAGTGATACCTAGGGGATGTAGAGCCATCAGGCAAGAGGGAGAGTGGTCCTAGGGTGGCTCCAGGTGGGTCGCAGGTGGCATCCAGGCGGGGCTCCAGGTGAGTACAGGTAGGATGTCAGGTGGGCAGGGAGGACCCTCATCCTGATTATTCCAGGTGTAATGAGAAGACAGTAGTGGGCTGAAAGTAAGAGATTCACTGAGTCTCTCTCTCTTTTTTTTTAAAAGATCCTTCTAGCTGCTGTGTGGGAATAGGTCACATTAGTAAGAGTGCAGGCAGGGGGTTCGGTTAGAGGCAAGGAGCATTCAGACAGAAGCCAGGCTAGAACCCCACGTCCCAAGTCCCAACCACCTTCCCTGCCTCACTCACCACACTGCCTCCAAGTATGGACGGGAGACCTTGCCTGTTCACATGCAGCTCTGAGCCAAACAGATCTAAGACTTCGTTGTTTCACAAACAGGTGACGCCCACAGACTCTAGGACAGGAGGGAAGAGTAACGGCAACGAGTGAAGGGGCAGCCCCAAGATCCTTAGAAACTCTCTCCCACTGAGGCTCAGAGGGGACCCCTTGCTTTCATGAATTGGGAGAGTTAATAAATAGGATGAGAAAGCAGACGCTTTCTGTTCTCTGAACAACTAACCGACACGAAATAGGAAACAATTCAGCAGGATATGAGCAAACAAATGGTTCTTCCTTATCAAAAGCCCCAAATCGTGGCCAGTCCCTCAGGCTCCCAGAGTTCCCTTGTGTCTCGATATTATTCTCTATGCTAGTCTCTGTCAAGAGCCTCTATACCACAAGACAACTTGCCCAGAAAAAGGATCTACAGGGCCCCAAGGGACGCAAGAGCCAAGGATATGAAAAGAACAATGACTGGGAAGGCCCTTGCTCTTGTCCTGGCTCCTTCCATTTTGGACAAGTTAATATTGAGCAGTGGGCTGCCCAGCTGGCCTTGTGCAGACGCAGAGATGCTCCCAGCACCTCTGTTCTGGCCTGGGGTGGTACCCCTGGGGTTGCTGTCCAGTGCTGATCCACCAGCATTGTCTAGATCTCAGGGTTGAGCCTTTGACGTCACAGCAATGCACAACCACATGTCTGGGGTCCAAGGTGTCAGCAGCACCTTCGGGCAGAACGTCTCCCTCCTATGCCCTTTTATTTATTTTTTTAAGTTTATTTCATTTGTTTATTTTGAGAGAGAAAGAGAGCATGAGCAGGGGAGGGGAAGGGACAGAGAGAGGGGGAGAGGGAATCCCAAGCAGACTCCATGCTGTCAGTGTGGAGCCCGATGCAGGGCTCGATCCCACAAACTGCGAGGTCATGGCCTGAGCTGAATCCAAGAATTGGACGCTCAACCGACTGAGCCACCCAGGCTCCCTCCCTCCTATGTCTTACATGTGTATCTACTCTCTCTCTCTCTCTCCAGGAGGAAATCCACACAGACTGCCTGACCCTCACTGCACCAGTGGTTGGACAATAAACTGACGTTTTCTAACCAGCCTTTGCTCCACCCTTGATTAGAAACTATCTTTAATTAAAACACCACATCAGAATTCTGAACCAATTTCATCCCGGCTCTCTTAAGTGCTTTGTACAAAACATTAACTCTGGAATCTCATTACACATTTGCAACCCCTGTGACAAACATAAATGATAATTTAGCTCTAATGCCTTCTTGAGCAAGCCATATTGTTAAAGGCTCGTGGATAGACAATAGTAACTTACTGAGGGAAATGTGTGAGTGTCAGATTTATCTGTCTCTACTTCTCAAAGAAAGAGTCCGAGTGGGGAAAGCAGCATGCCAAGCAAACCCTCACAGAGCAGACATCAGAAGGCTCCCAGCTGCTGTTCACCAGGAAAGCCGGCGTTGCTCCTGCATTGGCCGAGTCCTCAGGTACCAACAACCAACAGGTGGGCAATAGCATCCCGCCTAAGCAAAGGAAAATCAGGTCCTGAAATTATGTTGATTTGCTCACAGAAGACAGCCTCCAGGGATCTTCATTTCAGTGTTGGAGAGGACCCTTCCGGGAGAGGGAAGGTAAACTTTTGGGGCACTGCAGGCTTCAGGAACAATAACTGAGGGTTTAGCTCTTCTGTGTTGCCTTTGACTAGGCCCACTTCCCCAGCCCTACCTATGTGGCCTGGCCATAGCAATAGTCCCTCCTAAAGGGACTGCTGGACTTTGTACTAGGTGAGCCCATTCCTCCAATCTCTGGTGACTGAATCAACGGTGAGCTCTTCACGTGGACCAAGAGCAGCTAATACTTTGGCCCACAGGTAGCCTGAGATACGGCCAGCAAAGACGAAGCTCTGTTCTAACAGGGGCAAGCTGTGCTGACCAGATGCTCAGACAAGAACATATGAATGAAGGGGCACCCGGGTGGCTCAGTCGGTTGAACGTCTGACACTTGATTTTGGCTTAGGTCATGATCCCAGGGTCGTGGGATCGAGCCCTGCATTTGGGTCAGTGCTGGGTGTGGAACCTGCTTGGGATTCTCTCTCTGTCTCTGTCTCTCTCTCTCTGTCTCTCTCTCTCACTCTGTCCTTTCTCCACTTGCACTCTCCCTCTCTTTCAAAAGAAAGAGAAAAGAAAGAGTATATGATTGAGGAGATACAGACCCAGATGAGTCGCAGTGGAAAGGAGGCGGAGAGGTTATGAAGGAAAGAATGGGCCACAGGGGTGAAGGACATGCCGAGGAAACCACATGTGGCTTGTGAGGAAGCCATGAATCCAGAGAGGACCTGAGCAGGCCCTGAGAGAAGCCAGCACCGGGCGAGCTGCCCTGTGCCAACCAGGAAGACCGCAGACAAGATGCACCAGTCCTTAGACCCAACACAGCCTTCTCAGACCGGGTTCCAGGAGTCTGGGCATGGACGTTCCTATCTGGGATGTTCATACAATTTCAGCTTCCTTATTCCAAGTAAAGCCTCAATACGCTCCTCCCCCTCGACCCGGCCCAACTGGTGGTGACACTAGACTGTGGTGTTAACGCGTAATTTGAAAAACTAAAAGTTAGCAAAGCAGCAATAGCAACAACAGTTTGGGAACCTCCCCGACCCCTCCAGGCTTCTCCACTTCCTGTACCCTGCTGTTGTCCCATCTCATCCTGGACATACCTCTCCTGTTGCACTCACCACCTTGTCTCGATCCTTTGAGTTTCTCGAAATCAGAGACAAGGTGCTGTTCAACCCCACCGTCCGTCCGCAATGAGAATAGCGGGAGAGCACAGCACTACCCAGCGTGTTACAGGCTCAAGGTTTGAAAATAACCCCAGAACGCTCATTTCGAGTAGTTGACTTTCTACGTGTCTCTAACGATGCGCTATGGATAATTTATAAAATCCTTTTAGCAAAAAGCAAAATTCTGTTTTTGCTCTATGCTGATGAAAGTCTTCCTCCTCAACGTACCAAATCCTTTTCATTTAACTTTAACATGACAATTTCCCAACTCAAGTGTGAGAAATGGTGTAGGTTCCAAACCAGGTGAAAGCCCACCTACAAGGTCTGAATTTAGTAATTGCCACCGTTGGAATCATAATAAAAAGGATGCATATGTTGGGCTTTGTAAAATTGCCAACCTTTTTAATTCTTCCTATTTTTCTAATTCACTAGTGTTTCAAATAGAGTGATGCTGACTTTCTTTCGTAGCCTTGGTCCCCATTTCAATGAGTCTAATTAAGCGTCCTTGAAAGTAAATCTGAACTTCCAAGTTCAGATTCAGTACCGTTAGCAGCATCGCTAATGCTCATACGCCCTCTCTTTTTTTCTCCCAGCTTTATCCGGATACAGTTGACATATAACATTGTGTAAGCTTAAGAAGTAAGATGTGACATGAGTATTGCAACATGATCAGCACAACAAGGCGAATGAACAGGGTCCATCACCTCACACGGTTACCTGTTTATGTGTGTGGTGACAAGTTTCAAGATCTACTCTCTTAGCGTCTTTCAAGTACACAATACAGTACTATTAACTGTAGTCACCATGCTGAACATCAGATCCTCAGAATTCACTCCTCTTATAACCAGAAGCGTGTGTTCTTTGACCACCTTACCCCATTTACCCCAACACACCCCACCCCTGCCTGCTCCGGCAACCACCAATCTACTCTCGGTGATTTGGGTGTGTTGGTCTGTTTGTTTAACATTCTACACCTATGTGAGAGCATACAGTATTTGTCTGTCTCTGACTTTTTTCACTTAGCATAATGCCCTCAGGGTCCACCCATGTTGTCATAAATGGTAAGATCTCCTTCTTTATTCATGGATGAATAAATAATATTCTATTGTATATATATTAGACACTACATATTCTTCACCCATTCATTTGTCAAGGGACACTTAGGTTGTTTCCATGTCTTGGCTATTGCGGATAATGCTGCAGTGAACACGGTGGGTGCTGATAATGATGTCATTCCCTTCAGAAAGCCTATGGTAGTTTTATTTCTAACTTCTTGAGGACCCTCCAACCCTTCCACCACGGCTGCACCAGTCTGCATTCCCACCAACAGTGCACGAGGGTTCCCGTTTCTCCACAGCCTCGCCAACGCTTGATATCTCATCTTTTGGATGATGGCGATTCTAACAGGGGGAGAGGTGACAGCTCATTGTGGTTTTGATTTGCAGCTCCCTGGTTATTAGTGATGTTGAGCACCTTTTCATATACCTGTTGGCCACCTGTATGTCCTCTTTGGAAAGGTGTCTATTCAGGTCCAGATACTCCAGGTGTCTATTGAGGTGTAGGATTTCCGTATATATTTGGGGATATATGATTTGAGATAAATGATTTGAAAATATTTTCTCCCATCTGGTAGGTTACCTTTTCATTTTGTCGATGGTTTCCTCCGCCATGCAGAAGATTTTAGTTTGATGTGGTCCCACTTGTTTATTTTTGCTTTTATCGCTTATACTCTGGTGTCAGATCCCAAAAAGTCACTACCGAGACCCATGTCAGGGAGCCTTTCTGCTATGTTTTCCTCCAGGAGTTTGGTGGTTTCAGATCTTACATTTAAATCTTTAATGCATTTTGAGTTAATTTTGTGAGTTGTGTGACTTTATCAGAAACATAAGAGCAAACAAGAAGTGTATAAATATACATTATGTATGCTATTGGGTGCCAATATTAAGTTAAGTGTGGAACAAAGTTATTATTAAACAGTCTGTTTTCCATAATGCAACACGTTTGTTCTCATTCTTATTGTATTGCTTCCTCTCTCTGGTAACCTTCGATTCATACATAGCCATGTTGATAACTTCCATCTGGCATCTTTCGGCAGCTGGAAAATTTTTATTCTTAACCACATTCTTTGATTTTTATCTCTCCCTTTGCCATCTCTTATTCTCCAGCAATGGAAAAACGTAGTAGCCAAAACCCTTCTAAGTCCTATCATCCAAGCGGTTATTTTTTGTGTTGGTGTTGTGCTGTGACATTCTTGTACCCAGGGCTGCTTGGAATCAAACCACTACTGACTGAAGTTGGGAAATGTTTGGATCAATGGAAGATATGATTGCGATGGTGTTTGCCACGTAAAAAGAAAAATGGCTCAACTACCTGGGAACATGTAGCTCTTTGAAGGGCTTACCAGAATAGAGAGAGACTTAGTGGATATACCTCCAAAGAGCGGGTCCAGGACCAACACAAGGAAGATCTGGAGAGACAGATTTCAATGAACATAAAAAAATTTTGACTTATAACTCAGTCTGAAAAACGTATTGATTGGTGAAGAAATCCATTCCACATCACACACGAGTTTAAGAACAAAAGGAGTGAGTGTGTGTTGCATTAATGTGCCCAACACTGCACATTTCTACACAGAAGGAGAGCTTGGACTGGACACGATCCTGGAAGTCCTTCTCCGAAGACACACTTCCCCCATAATGCTGTCCAGTAGTGTATCCTGTGTGGCCCCAGGCTGCCCCGTGTGCATCTCAGGAACTCCTACTCCAGTAAGTCTTTATTGAATTCACCGAGTTGACTCAATTCAACCAAGACGAGCTTGAGAAAAATGAAGGCTGCTGTCAGTGTCACCGGGAAAATAAGTGCTGAGACCCCTTCTGTAGCCACCAGGGGTGGACCGTTACAATACGAACACACAACACACACACACACACACACACACACACACACACTTCCACCGGGAATCTGTTTAGGGCCCTTAATAAAATCTGAAAACAAGGACTAAAAGTAGACATCTCACCAACGCCTGAAGACTTGACCTCCACAAACACAGAAGCAACTTCACACCAGAATTTCATAGAGAACCTTCAACCCTGTGACGTCCACCAACCCACTTATCTCTGTGCTTACAACCACGGTCCCCACATAAATCTAACTCTGTGATCCATTCGTCCATTTCCCCCATTTCATGCCGTTCTTTGCCTTCTCCCTCCAATTTCTCCATCTACTGCCGTCCCTCCGCTTCCTTCCGTTGGGTCATCTGGATCCCCATCCCATCTCAAGCCAACTCCCTACGTCAGGGTGGCAAGAGGAATTGCACCTGGAGTGTCATGTCTCGTGTTGGACTGGAGCACTGAGTGGAGGTGTCTGAAGTCTCGTCGGGATTCCGGGGGAAAGTGTCCCCCGCGATCACATACACATCCTTGTCCTGTGACACTCATCAGCTAGAATTGACTCACTTGTGGCTTCCATGAAAACACTTTTGGTTTCAAATGTGAGAGAAAAAAATAAAAGGAAGGAAAGAAAATAGTTACTCCTCAAACTCTTTAAGAATTAAATAAAGAAAAGGGCTCGCACACTAATCTCGCTCTTGGTTCCAGAAAATTTGCATTTCAAGGGGATAAAAATAGGTATTATGTCTAATTTTACCTCATTTCTCTCCAAGGCATTCTCTCTCTCTAAGAATTTTATTTTAAGTGCTACTTTTTTCTCAATACCATCTTTAAAAAATATCTGGCTTTCTTAAGGCTCTTCCCAGTACGTATCAATGGGCAAGCATTATAGGAACACCAGTTTCGGGGGGAAAGAAAGAGATTTTGATTTTATCATGAAGGGAGAGTAGAGGGTTTCGGTTCTAGAAAGGTAACACCTGGGGAACATTTTAACAATGAAAACCTTCATCCCTGCCCTCGCTTGCTTTTCTGTTCCCAACAAGGGAAATGAAGCTCAGACTATGAGAAATAAAATCAGATTTGGCAATGATTTTGTATGAAATACCTTTGCCTGCCCAGCGGCAGGAATGGATATACCAGCTTAAATTGTTCCTCGAAATTAACTGTCTCCACTTCTTACTCGTCCTCTTCTTCCCAGCTGCACCGTCTCCTCTATTATTTTATTTCAAATACTGGCTTCCTTTTAAAACTTGCTTGCTTACGTGCACACACATACAATTTTGCAAAATGCACCAATGCTTGAGATTTTTGCTGTTTGGGGTTTTGCTCTCCTTTTCCTTCCTCTCTTACCCCCCTTAGGAGACAGAATGATGTCTCTCTGCAAAGGTGCCCATAGGTGGCACCTGGAAGGCTCAGTCAGTTAAGCGTTCGACTTTGGCTCAGGTCATGATCTCACGGTTCTTGGGTTTGAGCCCCGCGTCAGACTCTGTGCTGACAGCTTGGAGCCTGGAGCCCGCTTCGGATTCTGTCTCTCTCTCTCTCTCTGTCCCTCCCCTGCTCACACGCTGTCTCTCTGTCCTTCAAAAATAAATAAACATTAGAAAATAAATAAAAAGTAAATAAAACAATTGATCTCATCCAGTGGAGGTTTTCCAAGTGGCCGGGTGGCTCTCCTTTGCATACTTATTCTTCCCGATGTACTTTTTCTAATCAGTTCCGTTGGCCAGGACCCCAAAGGCAGGCAGCTGTGTACCCAGCAGAACAACTAGATAGGAAACTCCATTCTTCAACATCTGTACCAATTAACATTTGAATGAAGTCTTAGAACTTTGAGTTGTTTTTCTGAACAAGAATTTTCCAGAGAAGAGACATGAACAGGAATCATTCAAATTATTCTTACAGAGCATGAAACTTGGGCATGTGTTTATTTCAACTGGGCTATGACTCAAAAGAAAGTCTGAACTAGAAAGGACAATTTAAGTAAATAATAAAGGGGCACCTGGGTGGCTCAGTGGGTGAAGCATCCAACTTCAGCTCAGGTCATGATCTCGAGGTTTGTGAGTTCAAGCCCTGCATTGGGCTCCGTGCTGACAGCTCGGGGCCTGGAGCCCGCTTCAGATTCTGTGTCTCCCTCTCTCGCTGCCCCTCTCCCCCTCGCATTCTGTCTCTCTCAGAAAATAAGCATTTAAAAATCTTTTTTAAATAAACAAATAAATAATTACAGATTACTTTATTCTGATAGGGAAAAAAAAAATCAACTTCAAGCCCATTCTGAAATGGAAGGCCAGGGCCCGATGTTAGTCAAGAGTCCACGTTTACAGAGTTTTCTAAATCGTTAACACTTAAATACAGGAAGAATCCTAGATTTGGGGAGTGGGTGTGAGATGCCATTTGGAAGTATGTAACATTGGGTCCTCCAAGAAGCAAGTGCCAGGTGGGTGTTAGATGCTGTCTTAGTCTGCTCGGGCTGCCATAGCAAAATAACGTACTATGTTTTATAAAGTTTAAATAAAACTTAGGCTCGAAAGGTAAACAGTGGTAAAGTTGATCAGTAAAATCTCACAACTGCTACTGAAGTTTAAATTTGCCAGCCACTGACTTTCACCTAATTTCTTTCTTGAGTGTGTCTGAGCACCCTTAGGCGATGAATGTCAAAGTATTCTCCTTATTTAATTGGCTATTCTAATCAGAACAGACTCCCTCCCACCCTCTCATCGATTTTTTATGCTTTTCCTCACAAGGGTAGCAAGGCTGTGCCCGTTATGTGCCAGACTGATATATACCCTGTTCCCTGCAAGGATAAGTTAAATCTGCAACGTGGCCATTTGGGGCGTCCACACGTCCACGCACAAAAGTCCGATCGTGGGTATGAAAAGCACGTTATAATAGATGGTGTCATTTATCATTCCATCATGAAATGCCAGAGAGTGCACCAAGGACCCCCATCCACTTTGATCAGGACCGCCGTCACTAGGAGGGATATTAAGTTCTGATTTTCCTTCTCGGGAGAAGCCCACCATTCTGTCGAAGGAGACGGGCTCCTCAAAGAATTCCACCATAATAACAATGTCTTTTCCCACCTAATACGCACCACACATCATTAAAACAAACGAAGATCATTTTTCTGTAGACTTAACAGAAATTAAGCGAGGTTGTTAAGAAAGGACCCCATGAAAGTAAAACAAATAAAAATACAAGTTAGCAAACCATCTCCTGTGTTGGATATGGAAAGACTTGAAGCCAGGGCAGGTGGGGTGTCCCCAGTCTGTCTTGGGCTCTGTCCTCACGGGTAATGCCCAGCTCATCTCAGGCCGGGTGTGAGCTACGCTTTGGCGATGCAATTCTCTCAGAATCTTAGTAAGTCTCTGGTATGTTCCTGTTTAGCCTCTTCCTCATGCTAATAATTACACTGAGAATTTTTCCCTAGATTTGGCTGTTAAGCCCGCTTCAATTCGTTCCTCTTCCCTTCTTTGCTCAATACTGCCCTTCTCTCACCTTAATGATGGGGGACTTGGAGAGGCAGCAACCCTCTATCTGTGATAAACTCCTCTACAGGAGTAGATCCCTCCTTTTCTTTCCCCCTAAGGGGAGGCCATTGAGAAAGGTTTTGATCAATGAGCAGCCGCGGTATCATCTCCTGCTGTTTGGGGCCTAGAAGCCACGGGCTTTCCATCCGACCTGCCCCGAATCTCTAGACCCCACTCTGTTCCCCTCCGCCTCCCCAGGCAAGTCAGTTCATTCTTTCCTGAGTTCAGCTTTTTCCTTTAATCCCTTGCCAAAAAGAGACACAACACACACTTACATGCTGGCACCTGCCGGCTCTTCCCAGAGCTACAGGCTGGGTGGGCCTGTGGTCTGCCTTCCAAGTTCCCACGTGGGTAGTTTCACCAAATGTTTTGCCATAGCGTAACAAGCCACCATCTCTCCGGTGACCTGTTTCCCCAAATTACCACTTGAAGGAGAGCCATGAGTCAACCTTGCCTCCAACAGTTCTGTGAACAGGGAGTTAACTTCTACCTAATTTGAACCATTAGATTTCTTGGTCTCTCATACATATATATATATATATATATATCCTCTGTGTTACCTTACCTAATATAGAGATCGGCACCTGGAAGTGGAGTGCACAAAGATCTAGAATATGGGCATGGGCACAACAGTCTGGTTGCAGATGGCAAGGAAATCAATGTAGCAAGCTGGGTTCTGGGAACCAAAAGTGTCTACACTGGCATCACTACATGATGTCAACAACTTATTTTAGATTTCTAAATATTTTTCTCAATGCTCGTGTAACCATATTCGCACATATTTATGACAGGCACATTCTTGTACATAGATGGTAAAGGGTTTGGTTATTATTTATCAAATGGAGGTCACATGATAAGCGTTTTCCGAATCTTGCTTTTGACGCTCAACAACACCTTGAAAGAAATCCCTCCAACGTGTCTGTTGTCATTCTAACTCTTTCTTTGTGTGACAGCTGAGTAATATTCCAAGCGATTGTACTATAATTATCCAATCATTTCTCTGGCTCAACCTCTTCATTCGGTTTTGCCACTCGGAACAATGTTGTGATAAATATCCTCAAACCAGAATTCCCACAAGCCGATGCCTTTGTTTCAATGGGACAGATTCTCACGAATGGAACCCCTGAATCAAAGGGTTTAGGTATTTTCATTTTAACAAATATTGCCAATCTGTTTTCCAAAACATTTGTGAATTTTCTACATCCCCACAAGCAATGCACAAAAGCGGCCCTATCCTTACCTCACACCAGCAACACCAGCAGTTTTGGGGGTTTGTGTTGGTTAGGTTTTTGTTTTGTTGTTTTGTTTCATTTTGTTTGTTTTTTTCCATTTTATGGCCATTTCTCTGATAAGCGAGAAATGCCTTGGCACTGGGCTGTCACCTCACTCAGACTATTTTGCATTTGGTCACGTTTTCCGACTATTTCCCTTTGGATTTACATTTTTGTGAACTGCGTCTCTAAATCTCTTGCCCATTTTTGTTGGGTTATTTTCACCCTTCCTGACGGGGAATAAGAAATCTCTGCATGATAGAGGTGCCTGGGTGGCTCAGTAGGTTGAGCATCTGACGCTTGGTTTTGGCTCAGGTCATGATCTCACGGTGGGTGGGTTTGAGCCCCACATCAGGCTCTGCGCTGACTGCGTGCACCTTGCTTGGGATCCTGTCTCTCCCATTCTCTTCCCCCCGCCTCCCCGTGCATGCATGCTCTCTCTCTCAAAATAAATTAATAACTTTTTAAAAAAGGAACGGTCTACATTATAGAGGTTAGACCTTCTCTCCAACCATGCCTATGTTTTTATTCATTATTAAGTGTTCTTACTTTTTTTTTTGTTTCCCCACATGGAACTTTCTAATTTCTATGCATCCACTTGAGTCTAGCTATTATTTTATTTTTTCAGGTTGCCAGGTAAGACTATCTGTCTCACCCTTGGATTGTGAATATAGTCATTTATTTTTCTTGAAGTGTTTTATTGCTCTGTTTTGTTTTTTAGGTTTAACATTTAATACACCCAAATTTGTTGTTCTGTGATGCAAGAGAAGAATCTTGTATATTCTATTTATTTTTACTTTCTTACAAATAGAGGCTGGCTGTGCCAGAACAGTGTATATTCAATGAATTGAAATTCTACTTTGTCACACATTAAATCCTCACATAGTTGAGATCCTATTTCTGGACACGCCATCCCTTCCACTGACACATAGACGCTTCCAAAGGGACGTGAACCCCAGGCTTTCTAACTCAGCTGGTTGGTAGGTCAGGTCCTCCCTCACTATTCTCCTTTCTCTTGAATATCCTCAGGCATTTATCTCTTCTGTGGAAACATTGGGGTTTTCTTACCCAATTTAAACAAATTCAGGGAGGTTTTCTGGAATCATAGTTTTTTACGTATCTGTTCTCTTTTGTCGTTTCATTACTTGGGACGTACCCAGCTATACCAATGTTGGACCTTTTTTGATAGTACTTCATCTTTCATTTTTATTGAATCCCATTAACCTATTTTGCCCCATTTTTTTGTCATTTTTTAAATGTTTATTTTTGAGACAGAGAGAGAGAGACAGAGAGAGACAGAAAGACAGAGAGAGAGGGAGAGAGAGAGCATGAGTTGGGGAGGGGCAGAGAAAGAGGGAGACACAGAATCCAAACAGGCTCCAGGCTCTGAGCTGTCAACACAGAGCCCGATGCGGAGCTCGAATTCGTCAACCACGAGATCATGACCTGAGCCAAAGTCAGATGCTCAACTGACTGAGCCACCCAGGCGCCCCATCTTTTCTCATTTCTATAAGCTCTGTCCTTTATCCTTATTTCCATATCTATTCTCCCTTGTGTACTTTGCCGTATGAAATGATTTTGCATTTTTGTCAAAAATTTCCCTTTGTTATCTCTGAATTTTTAAAAATTACTTCTTATAATGTCCTTTCAGAGTTTCAGTTGCTTAGTAGGGTTATTTTTCTGTTAAAATTTATTTTGGACTACTGCATGTCACATACCCTTTGCCTTGTGAATTCCTTATTTTTTTGGTTGTTGATTTTTTCCCTTCTGCCGAGAAGCTTTATTTTGCTATTTTTTCTTAGAGTATATTTCTATGGATGCAGATGTTTTATTTTCACAATTCACACTTGTATGAGTTAGATTTTACTGGACAAGCTCTTGACAGGAATACTCCGCTCAGCTAACACTCTGCTTCCCTTGGCTTGCCACGTAAGGAGCTACTTTGTATGCTGCTAGAATGACAGGCAATTTCTTTACTCTTTGTTCTCCGTCTCCCCTGCTACTGACATCCTGCCCTGCTCATTCTCAGACCTGCCCGCGGGTTCTCCATCCGGGTCCAAGCCCTTTACTCCCAGGATGAATATCTGGGTGGTTTCCCCTGACCTCCCGGGAATAACCACTACTTTCTTGTCACATAGTGACTACCTGGATTGATTACACTGATTTCAAGGGTCTTCTCCCAAAAATGTACTGATATGTTAGAGTTTGCAGATCACCTTTACAGTTTTACTGAAAAGTGTCCACTGGAAATGTTTTCAAACATTTTCCTTGTTGCTCTGCATAGTTGGAGGAGGAGGAGAATGAAGATATGGCCGCCTCCTCACTCCCACAGGACCAGGCTCCGTAATTCGGCCTTCTTTGTTTTGTAGCATGAACATCCAAGGCTGGAAGTTTCCCTCCGTTCTGTGCCTTAGTCCTATGATACACATGTTGGGGTACAGTACCTCCATTGTCGTTCAGTTCAAAATTTTCATTATTCTCATTTTATCATTATTCTGATTTTCATCATTATTCCTTATTTGACCACACAGCTTCAGTTGTGCGCTTCTTAATTTCCAAACACACAGGAGATTTCTGGTTATATTTTTGTCAGTGACTTCTAGCTCAATTATAGTGTGGAAACAGTGTATGGACATTTCCATCCTTTTGAAGACTTGCTTTGACACAGTAAACAGTTAATAATTCATATTCAGTGGTTGTTGGATACAGTGTCCTAAGTCGATGCACTGGGTCAATATTTTTAGTCATATTGTTTCAAATATTCTACCTTTTTTCTGTGTCTTCACTCTGTTTTCTGTATACTTGTTTTATTAGTTAATGAGAAAACTACATTAAGATCTCACCTGTAAATGTGGCTTGGCTTACTTCTCCTTATGGACCTGATAATGTTTTATTTTATGTGCTTCAAATTTTTAAAGGATTAATTATTGATAAATTAAACCTTTAGCGTTATCTCTAACACATCTTACTGTCTTAAGTCTATTTGCTCTGATACTAATATAGAGATACCTGCTTTATTTTGTTTCGAATTTTGCTGGTACGTTTTTTCCCACCTTCTAACTTTCAATCTCTTTGTCTTTTGTATTTGAAACAACACACAGCCAGATTTTTAAAAATCCAATATAATAATGAGTGTTTAGTTCATTTACATTTGTTATAACTGATAAGTACATTTATACCTACCACTTCACTTTGTGCTTTTTATTTCTCTTGACTTTTCTTATCCTTTTTTTTTTTTTTTTTTTTGGTCTTATTTGGACTGAGTATTTTATGTTGCATCACCTTTGCAGAAACAAACACAACCTTCTCTGAAGAGATCCTGTTATCCTGTTCCCCACAGCCACAAGACTTTGTCGTTGGAGCTGCTCACAGACCGTCAGCACTCTTCCTGTCAGTTAGATGGCCTTTGCCACCCCATGTCATGAACGTAGATGTGGCCATGTGTCTTGCTTCGACCAACAAGAGATGAAGGAGGTCCTATGTGTCTAACAACCAGTGAATAATTCCCTTGTTCTTTGCCCTCTGCCATTATGAATTTGGATGGAAAGAAATGTCAGGATAGAAACTTCATGACCCTGGGTCCTTGAGTGCTCATGATTCATTGTGTTTAGTCACTGATATTTTAGGGTTCTTGTTCCTTGGGATCACCCAGCCTAATCTGAATGGTTCAATATTTTAACTCCATTCACCACTTATGTGTATATGACTGATGGGCCTTGAATTTGATCTTGCTTTTGGTAAACCTGAAAATATGAGTTTACATGATCAAGGTCTATTTAGATTGACATATTTACAACTGCTCATGTTCTTTACTTCTATTTGCATTAAAGGTCACTTTTCTTCTGCCTGAAATACATATTTAGAATTCCCTTTAGTATGTGTCTTCTAGCAAACTCTCCTTCCTGCTTTTGGTTAATCTGAAATTATATTTCACACTTATTCTTGAAATAGATCCTCATTGATTGAATATGACATTTTGTTTGTCCAGATGTGGATTTCTTTTTCTTCATTGATCTTCTTGAATTTATGATGTGGTGTTTTTCATGCCTCAGTTGTCTCTTCACTCATTAACGTTGCCTAATGATGCCTGTCTTTCCTTCTGGAACCCTAACTATAGTGGATGTCACTCGACCTCCAAACTTTTTGGTGCATCATTCACACTGTCTCTCTGGGCTACATGTGAACACTTTCTTAACTCTCTCTTCAGCTGTATCCAATCTGTTGTCAAATCTATGCATTGAGATTTTACTTACAATTATTATATATTTTCACTAGTAATAGACATTTTATTTGTCTCTTATTATATGTGTTTGGTCATGCTTTATAATTTCATATTCTCCGCATATATTTTTAAGCTTGATTTTTATTTCCATAAATGTATTAAACAGAGAGATTGTACGGTCTGTATCTGGGGCACCTTGCACCCGAAGTCTCTGTGATGATTTCTGCTGTATCTCTGTCTACATTTACATCCACAAACACATGTGTGTTTTCACTCGTGCTGTCTTATTTCCTTATTGTTTATGCGTTTGCTTTTCTTAGAATCATGTTTGGGGAGAGTCTGAGGCATGAGATGAAGGGAGATTTATCCTGAGAAGATGTATTTGTGTTTGCTTCATGGGGGTGCTACTAAGGTACTTCTTTAAACTAAATATTTGGCTTCGGATGACTTTTCAATCCATCAAGGAGGTTTGAATCCAGGCAACAAATTGGTGTGAAGGCAGCCTGTGGTTAAGCTTCTCAGGGTCAGCTTGCTTTTCTCTTTCTCCACCAGACTCAAGGCTGCCCACGGCACCCTTCCTTTCTAATCTACCCTTGTACTAAAGAGTCCCCTTCTATTGGGTGAGGGTCTCCCACTGGAGTCCCCACCTTGGGTTGGCCCCAAGTCTTGAGTCCTGTTCCCTGTGTTTCACAAAGGGATAAATTTGAGATTTTGGTTTCCTGGCTTAGCCAATAACCCTTTAGCAAGAGCCAGTCTTAAAACTCCAGTTACTTTGCTAGATTCACACCATTGCCTAAATTTAGGCTGGAGGAGTCCTTACCACTTGCTGTTTTGTCGGCTTAAAATATTTTGATGATATATCTTATACAACTTATTTTGCTATTTTCATTGGAAGCATGTATTCTACTACCCAGCCTGCCATATTACCAGAAACAGGAATCCGTCATTCAGTTTAGAACAATCATTTATTAATTCTCTTTTAAGTGTTAGAACCTATTCTCAGGGCTGAGATACCAGAGGAGCAACACAGGGTTCCTATCCTGAGGACGCCATGACATGGCGGGAAGGTGTGCGTGGGGACAGATACAGCAGCGTCAAAGGCGCTATGAACACTCCCAGAGAGCTTTTGGGGAGCCATGAGATACACGCAAGGGGCCACTAACCCATTTGGCAGTTCAAGAAAGACTTTTTAAGTGCTGAAAAACAAGGTCTAGTTAACCAGCAAGAGTAGGAAGCCAATAGTGGGTGTTCAGAGGAAATGGCATGGAGCGAGCAGAAAACTTGCAGGTGAGTGAGCTTGACTGTCTGCTTGACTATCTGCTTGACTAACAGTTGTTCAAATTGGATGAGAGTTTAGAGCGTGGGGCAGAGTGGGTGGGGAGAATGACAGCAGAGAGGTCATCATGCATGACGTTAGAGCGTTGCCAGGATTCTCACGTAGAGTGACCAGCTGTGGCTGGGGTGGCTTGAAGCCCTCCAAGAGTGTCCTTCTGGATCCGGAGGCACAGTGTGTCCCACTGATGTGCTTTTGTGTTTCTGAGGGAGTCAGGCTTGCTGAGGTGGTTTGGAGAAGAATGCACTCTAAAGGCGGTGTTTGGGGATAAGGGTGCTGGGTTCCGGACCCCGGAGAGGCTGGAGTAGAGACGGGGCCACAGAGGGGCAGTCAAGGGGATCACGGCAGCTGCTGAAGGGTTATGAGCTTTGTGTGACGGAGGTAAGTATCTCGAGGCGTATCTGGAAGAATTGTCTCTTTGAACGTGAGACGACTGTAGACACTATGGTTTGTCCGCAGAGCTGAGGTGTAACTGGCACATGAGAGGCTTGCAGAAGGGAGGGAAAGACCTAAACTAGGACCTTTCCAGGCTCCAGGCTCCACAAGAAAATGAGGGGAGAGGAGTGGGAAAGCCCAGGCTTGAGCATTCATGAATCCGAAAGGGTTTCTGAGCCCTGACAGACAGATGGAATCGACAGTGCCGTCCAGAGGGCTCTGCTGCAGTGTCCCCGTGAGATATGGCTTCAACGGGGGGGGGGGGGGGGGCATGGGGGATACAGGAAGGGGGACAGATGAGGAGAAGCAACAGGATGGACGCCGGAAGCCCGGGAGGAAGGAGTCGGGGTTGACTCGTAGGTTCATGGGAACTGGCACTGGTGAGGTGGAAACATCCTAGTGGGAAGATGACGAGTTCCATGTTGGGTGTGGTGGGTCTCAGGCATCCTTTTCTGTCGCTTTGAGGGTACGGCTCCCCCAGGGGAGGAAAATATATTGAATTCGATTCTCAAGAGTGGGCAAGAACGTCAAATGGAAAGAGCCTTTGGTGAAATGCCACATGATTGTGAACAGTGTCCTGTTTTTCCATTTCATGTCCGTGCCTACTGGGCTCTGTCCCCTCCTGTCCCCAAGTTTCTCACATGACCAGGTGGAGGGAGCCAAGATGTAACTTGGCGGTCCTGTTAAATTCACACATCGTGCAACGGAGATTTCCCCCAGAAAGAGTGTTCCCAGCATGATTACATGGCTGATTTTCTACATTTTTCTCAGCTTTATTCCCTACTCAATTTCACGGAGCCAGTCTGCCGACCTAGAGCATCATTTTCACACCTCTGTTTTAAGCACAGGTTTCCAACCTCAGAGATCCATTCAAAGGAATGATTTCTACTCTAGTCTTGTGTTTATACAAGTTTGTCTCCTCTACACGAAAACTGAGTTCCCGTCCTGACTCCTCTTTTGCAGTCTGGAGCCGGGAAGCTTCTACAAGACCCATTATAAGTCTCTTGCTTTTTTTTTTTTTTTTAAATGTTGATTTGTTTATTTTTGACAGAGAGAGAGAGAGAATGAACAAGCAGAGGAGGGGCAGAGAGAGAGAGGGAGATACAGAATCCGAAGCAGGCTCCAGGCTGTCAGCATAGAGCCCAAAGTGGGGCTCGAACTAACGAACTGTGAGATCGTGACCTGAGCTTAACTGAATGAGCCACCCAGGTGCCCCACGGCTCTTGCTCTCTGAGAAGCATTCAAATCTACTCAGAGAAAAAACGGAGTTTCTGGCATGTGCTTAAGTCTGGAAGTATAACATGTAAAACCCGGGAATGTAAGAGATTACAAGTAAAAACAAAAAACAAAAAACAAAAATTTTAAAACCCACTGGCACCAACGATTTTACCTCCTTCCCATTTTTCTCCGGCTGCCCCAACGGGAGGATGACCGGATGGGTCTATTTATCAATCATCTCATTCAATTCTCCTCTGACCACCTGGCCAGTCTCGGCCCTTGTCCCCTGTTCCCCCTCACTCTGACGTTCCATCTCTGAGTTAAGAGCAGATCTGTACAACATTCCAGGGGATGTTACTGTTTTTACTACATTTTCTATCATATTTTCCAGAGGGTTTAGGTGTCTTGCAAAAGAAAACCGTACTTACACAGACAAGCCCGAGATTTGGCGACATTCAGTAGTGTACTAACCTGTGTGTCTGATCGCCCCTCGGAACCGAATCCACTGTGCTCTCAAAGACTGGCTTCTAACAGGTGCATCCTGGCCTGGTCCCCGCGGAATTAGCAGGGCAAAATTTGCACGATAGCAGGTAAAGACACAGCCTGCCACATGGGCGGTGCCCAGAGGGGACTCCCCTCAATGACAAAGGACAATTGACCAAACTTTCCTCCTGGCATCTCGGCTGACGCTCCTCTGGCCCCGGACAGTGAGAGCAGGGCCAGGCATTTCCTGAGAAAGCCATGCATGTGGTTTTGGGAACTGGTAAAGCCGCGGTGGGGTTTCCCTCGGCAGGAACAGTGTCAGGATCGGGAAAGCCTCTTTGCTTGTTAGTGTTTTACTCGCATTTCTCCATAAGTGTTTAGAAGAATAAAGTTTCAGCAAGTTTTGCGGTCAGTGAAGGACAGAGGATAACTGGTCCCCGCAGGCCGTGCCCCTTCGCACCTAGACAGGGGTGCGCAGAGCACAAGAGAGTTTAGAAAGTATTGTTGGGAAGGGCTCCTGGCCTTCGGTGGGAGGCTGTCAGCACCAGGCTGGCGCGGACGGTGCCTCCTCTTGCCTTCCGATCAAATCATTTCCACGCGTGGCCTCATCTGAATATTCATAGAATAAGAACAAAACCGCCCGAGAGTAGTAAATACCCTAATCAAATTGCCGGGACATGCGGAGGTACTGTTTCCCTTTGAAATGTTTAATTCACACAAACTGATGTTTAATATACAGAGTAGAATTTCACATGTAGATAGACCAGGCTTAAATATCATTTAATAATAGTGTCTTTTGAGGCAATCGCCACTGTGAATGCCCATTACAGTTGTGAGAGGAGTTTTGCTGGATTTGACTTGAAACTTCCACTTAGTTATAAAATGCACAAGTTATATTTGAATCATGGAGGCGGTTTGTACAACATCTTGCTTAACACTTCAAAGAGTGCCTAAGCGCCCACGTAAGTACTCGGAGGTCTTCGGAGGGTATGTTACATTCTTTCAAGACTACAATAGGTAGGAAAGCTTCTCCTCCCGGTGATTCCAGTTTAGATACTCCCGTTTAACGTGGCACCGGGAGCAACAGAAGACTGTCATGATGGCAGATGTTCAGTGAACACACACCAATGCACTGAGAGGCTTGCCTTTGGCAGCTCAATTAATCCCCCTAAGAACTCTATGAGGTAGATACTGTTTCCCCATTTTATAGATGAGAAATCTGAGATTTGAGGGGTCTTTTTAGGTTTATTCATTTTGAGAGAGAGAGAGAGAGAGAGAGAGAGCAGGGAGGGGCAGTGAGAGAGGGAGACAGAGAATCCCAAGCAGGATCTGAGCTGTCAGCACAGAGCCCAACTCAGGACTCGAACTCATGAACCGTGAGATCATGACCTGAGCCGAAATCAAGGGGTGGACGTTTAACGAACTGAGTCACCCAGGTGCTCCATAAGATCTGAGTTTTAAGTAACTGGAGGTAGTAAGTGGCCATGCACACGGTTAGTCTATGTCATGCTGATAAATACATTAATATTTATGGAACACCTTAAAGATGCAAGATTCAAAGTGATTGAAAAAAAATTCCATCTTTGTGTGTGTGTGTGTGTGTGTGTGTGTGTGGTAACTAGGAGCTCAGTCCTGTTCTATTGGACAGGAGACTGGGCTGCCACTGGGCCATAGAAGGAGATCGTTCTTTCTCTACTGAGGCTGTGGTTGAAAGTGCACGATGAGGCCATGCTATCCTCCACACGGCTGGTGCTCCGCAAAATTGGGGAGAACTCTGGGGAGCACCGCAGGTCTTCAAGGCAATGTTTGCCAAGGCCAGTGCCCAGGTCTCTTGGGACAGATCTGTGACAAGTACGGGCCGCAGCCCTTGGTGGCACATTCTTATGTGACCTAAACTTCTTTGGCGGCCACACGTACAAGGGCAACAAATGCCTCATTCTTTAAAAGTGTGTGTGGGGGGGAAGGGGGTGTCACCATACTGCTAATATTAAAAAAAAAAAATCCCCAGATTAGCAGAAAGCACACTCCCACCCCACAACAGGAGCTCAGCTGAAGGAACCAGGGGCCAAGACCAAGCACCCCTCCCCTTCCTGGTACAAAGGAGAAAAGCAAACACGCTATGGAGAAACAGGTAGGTTTACAAATTCTGTCACAGACCACTCCAAGGGAAGTATAAGAACAAGCTTTTCCAAAGACCCTAGCTTCCCGTGTCCCAGGACTTCCTGGGCGCATCCCCGGGGCCGACTGCTGCATTTGTCAATGTCTCCATTACCGAAAAGTGGTTAAAATCAGATTCTTTCAAAATCCCTGAGTCCCGAGCTAAGTCTATACTTTCCAAGGTTTTATCAATGAAAGCAAGTCAGGGTCAATCTATTTTTGTTGTTAAAATGATCGCAGAGCTCACTTTAGAAGCCCAAATATTCACAGTTTAAGGCAAAAAAAAAAAAAAGATCAGACACATATGGAGTGGGTGTTTTTCAGTCTATATTCACTTTATATTCTGTGTATTGTTTCAAATATGCGCAGTACGTGGTTTTTAAGATTCTGTTTTAGAGACTGAGACATTTACACCCCCTCATAATTATGTCCATAAGCAGTTTTTAGGTTCAATAAATAAGAACGTGTAGCCTCGGACCCAATTTAGATGTGATGTAGTGTTTTAATAGTAAATATTTCAGTTCTGCTTAAAGGGCCAACGACAGTGCTCGGAGAAACCCAAACATTAGATGCAAGAGCTTTGTGAGGGCATGGGTCCAAGCACCTGACAGTTTTTTGATGGAAGTATCGGTACGGATGCCTGTCCTAGAAATAAACTGTCACAGTCTCTAGAACGTTAAATACAGTGAAAGAGCCACGGAGGCGCCCCCCGCCCCCCAAATCCGTTATTGCTGCGGAGGAAAAGGGATATGTCATTGAGGATGGGCCAGAAGATGAGGGAGGGGATTTTGTCAGCTGTGGACGGCTTGCCAGAAATGGAGAGATGGGTGGACTGTGGGAGGGTCAAGAAGCAGGAATATGCATCAGAGCCGTTGCAGTAACTCTAGCGTGAAGGCTGCAAGTTCTGATGGGCAGAGTGGTCCGTTCAGATACTATTCATCAAGTGCCTCCTAGGTACCGACCACATTTGGGTAAGAAAAGAACCAACTGCTTGAATTTTCTATGTACCTGCCTCCCATGTAACTCTTCAGCGGTGAGATAGCTTCTGTGTGTTTTCTATCACAGTGGATTCCATAAAACACCTTTTTTTGAGAACGTGCCTCTTTTTGTTTTCAGTTTTGTGTTTAGCAAATGCCGCCTGGAGCAGTGAATAAACTAGACTGGTATGTGGGGGTCATGTTCACGTTAAAAAAAGCAGGAGTGCCGTGAGGGGACTGTGCCTTTAAATCTGGGCTGCTCGGATCCGAAGGAACCACGCCTGCCAGCATGTTCCAGAAGTTCCACACAGCAGAAGTTTCCACCCCCTGTTCCATCACCCACATAGATGAACTTAGGAATATCATCTCTGGGTGTATCTCTCTGGGTATGTGTTTCCTCATCTGTAATGAGGGGCGTGCTAGTCTGTATGGTCACCAAAGTTGTTCTTACTTCTAAGGGGCTTTGATCAATGTCTTTTGTTCTACGTCGTGTTACGGATGATGCTGGCTGAAAGATGCTGGGGATCTCTCAGATGCAGAAACGTGGATATGTATCTTGCATCCTGCCTTTTCGTCAATAATTTAATATGAGTATATGCTCACATTAGCACATATCGAAGATAGCCTTGAGTGAGGAGTACAGTCTTTTTCGGACGGAAGGGACAGGCCAGGCCAGCACAGCGATGGCAGTGTCCCCATCATCCACATACAGGCTCAGGGGTATCGGACAACCTGTTCAGCAACCACCTCCTTCCCCCTGCTTGATGCCTTTACAGTACTTTCAGCCAGTTAGTCAACTGGTTTCCATGCCAATTCCAAGGCCTAAGTCTTGCCTGATTTTACAATTCTCAAGGGACAGCTTTGGAAAGGAGCCGTATCGTGGCACTTACTCATTCAGCAAATATTTATTGAGCACTTAGGTTCCAATCACAGTTAAATGCAGAGAGATGGGAAACTGCTCCTCTCTTGAAGAGCACTCTAATGGGTGTCGGGTGGCCCAGTTGGGCGTCTGACTTCGGTCCAGATCATAATCTCATGGTTCATGGGTTCAAGCCCCGCGTTGGACTCTGTGCTGACAGCTCAGTGCCTGGAGCCTGCTTCGGATTCTGTGTCTCCTTCTCCCCCATTCTCTCCCTCCCCCATTCTCTCTCTCTCTCTCTCAAAAATAAACATTAAAAAAAATTCAAAGAACAGAGCTAACAAAAAGACTAACAGTCTTAAGAATAATCTTACTGGAAATGCATATAGATTACTAAGATTAAATGCAAGGCTGCCATTTTTCGATAGAATTCCTCTTCTCAGACAATGACCATGGAAGCGTCTTTAACTTCAATGTTACCACTAAGGTGTATCCCAGGGAAGGAAGAGAGATTTCAGAGATTGCTAATGGGATGCCGTCAGCATCCGACCCTGGTAGAGCTGTCACCCCAGGGCTTGGCTTGGGGTCCAAAGGAGACTGCCAAGGCCCCTAGAATGTGGAAAGTCAGGACCCGAACTGCGGTGCTTGGCTTGAGAAATGCCTTTCTCAACAGGAGTCTGAGGTGGCTGAGGACAAGTGGGTTCTTTCCCCTAACACTGAAAAATCCAAATGGAGTCACTTTTTGAAGGTCTATTTGTTAGAGAGTAATTCAATGAAATAGGTTTATACAAAATGGGGTTACTTCAATTACGGCTACAACCAGAAGCAAAACTTGCCACCTTTGCCCTGAGTAGACCTTTAACTCCCTTCCTCACCAGAGAGGATCCTGAATTTCCTAGATGTTCTGTGCAGAACTGGGGCTTGGAATGTTGCTGTTCCATAGGCTGGATAATTAACTTACAATTTTTATTCGATGTTTATTTGTCTTCCGCAGTCCCAGACTCTGAGCTGTTTGAAGTAAGCCCTGTATCTTCATTCTTGTCTAACAGAAGCCAGGCATGGTGCTTAGCACACTCATCCTAGGACATAAGTATTTCTTGGGTGAATAAAACAGCTTAGGAATTTTGAGAAGTTCTTCATTCATATTCATATTTGGAATTTTAATAAGTCAGCATGAGTTCCAGATTGGATTTGATGAAACAACGGGACTGACGGTTCACTCTTGAAATTCCTATACATACATTTTTAGCTGTCTCCTTAGTCACCACCCTTCTATTACATTCTGAATGCAAAATGGCACAGCTTCTTTAGGAGAAGACAGTTGACAATTTCCTACCAAACTAGACATACTCTTACCATAGGATCCAGCAATCATGCTCTTGGGTATTTACCCAAAAGGAAGTGAAAACTTACGTCCACACAAAAACCTGCACACAAATGTTAATAGCAGTTTTACTCACGACTGCCAAAACATGAAAGCAACCAACATATCGCTCAGTAGGGCAAGGGATACACGGTGGTTACATGCAGACCATGGAGTATTATTCGGCGCTAAAAAGAAACGAGTGAAAAAACATGGAGGAAACTTAAATGCGTATTACTACGTGAAAGAAGCCAGTCTGAGAAGGGTAGATAGGGCATGATCCTAAGTAGAAGTCATTCTGGAAAAGGCAGAATACAGGGATAGTGAACCAGATCAGTGGGTGCTAGAGTTGGGGGAAGGGGAATAGGGAGCCATGGAGTATTATGAAGGCAGTGAAAATACTCTGTATGCTACCATAATGACGTAAATATGTCATTATACGTTTGTCCATAAAATGTACAACGGCAGGAGTATGCCACAAACTATGGACTTTGGGAGATGATGATGTGTCCACACAGGTTTACTGGTTGTAACAATGTCCCCACGCTGGTGCAAGATGCTGACAGTGACAGAAGCTTGTACACGTGTGCGGACAGGACGATACGGGAGATTTTTAGACTGTCTGCTCAATTTTCCCGTGAACCCAAAAATGCTCTAAAAATTTAAGTGTATTAAAAACAAAACAAAGTGGGGCGCCTGGGTGGCTCAGTCAGTTAAGCGTCCGACTTCGGCTCAGGCCATGATCTCACGGTTCGTGGGTTCAAGCCCCACATCAGGCTCCGTGTTGACAACTCAGAGCCTGGAGCCCGCTTTAGATTCTGTGTCTCCCTCTCTCTGTGTCCCTCCCCCACTTGTGCTCTGTCTCTCTCTCAAAAATAAATAAAATTTAAAAAATAAAAATAAAACAAAACAAAAATACATTGCCAGAATCACCGGTGTATTAAAAAAAAAAAAACAATAGTAAAGCAACCTCCATTTGTTTGTAGCATTTCCTATGATAAAAGAAAGCACAGAAAAATAACTGTGATCAAAGCAGCCTCAATTAAAACGATCAATTTGTCTCTGTGGACACAGACACTCCAGGTTAACTTGGTATGTTATAATGTACGTGTGGAATTGAAATCTTTATTTGGACGATGAATGCACGGCTTTTGCATTCCTTTTGACAAAGCACATAAAACCCCAAGGAGCAGGCTGTGTGTTTCCAGTATGGTTTGCAATACACCAAGATTTCAGAGAGTGGATGCTTTCGGCGACATAAGCCCACAGTGCAACTGTGGAAAGCAAGCTGATATTGCTCTAAAACATTAATTTAAAAATCAATGCACAGCAAACACATTATACACGCAACACCATGGTTTTTAATCTGTGGCCTCTCACAAATATTTTACCTTTAAATTTCTTAGAGCTGTTTTGTTTAAAGAACGTAACTTAAAGGGCGGCAGTAAAACATTACACATTTTGTTTCAAAAAGAGTCTAAAAATTCCTTGTGCAGTAAAAGAGGTCTTGGGTTAAAACGTCCTATTCTGCTGTCTCCCCAGACCACGTATTTGAGACTTATCAGTCGCAAGAATAACAAAAGCAAAATGTCCCAAACAGGACACCATATCCTTACTGAAAGGATATGGATATTCAGTGTTTATAGGTTCCTCCTGGTTTCTGATGCCAAAGCATCAATCTCTTTTACTATACGGTTTTACCACCTTTGGATAACATACTTTATGCACAAGTTTGGTTTTAATGCATTGTGATATACAGAGAAATGGTCATTTTTGTTAACTTTATGTCACTGATTTTATCGAATCATGTACTGATTGTAGCATCCGATTCCCACCGTGTGTCCGATCCAGTTAAGCACCCAAAAAGTCGACTGCAGAGCTGATACTCACCGATATGAGTAACAATGAGTGCAGGACAGACGGGATTCCTGGTGGGATCCTTCCTAGTGTCTTTGATCTAGCATTTGATTTTTAAAGCCACTGGCGTATGATTTGGTACTACAATACCCTTCGCCGACGTACAGCCCACTGACTCTCCCCTGGCATTGGTCTTAATTTCATTACCACGATTCCTCAAGAAATTTTCATAGGGAAAATACGCAGTAATTCAGACTGAAAAGGAAAGAGAGCCGACTGGGCGGAAGAATCAGAAAGCATTCCTCCCCACCTGCCGAGATGGGTCATTGTGGCAAGATCACCCAACTCTCAGAGAATCGGTAGCTCCAGAGGGTAAGACAGACTCCACAGGGAGTTACTTCCATTGTCTTTGGGTCTAGGAGGATGACGAATGAAATGATACTTAAGAAATGGGACCGGGCGTGGTAACCAACTTTGTTTTTCAAGTTCGTAAATTATTTAAATTTACGTGTTTTTTTTTTTGTTTGTCCTTTCGATTGGCGCCGCTCAATTCGGTGCTGAAAGTATACTCTCTGATGTCAGGGGATACAGAGGCAAAGAAAGAATGAGCCTTCCCAGGATTACCCTTAGTAACACGCACTCTTGCTGGCTACAGTCATTGCGTATTTGCTTGGATTTGGAGTTCTATAGACGCAGAGAGCACACGTGTATTCCAGTAATTAGAGCAAGTTATGCCCCCCGGAAATTACTTTGCGCTAGTCGTAGTTCAGATACAATCTATGCTGCGTGATTCAACTCTTCTTTGCCATGAAGTCTCTAGAACGGAGCTAAGGATGCAGGTGGAGTCCTTCGGAGGCTGCACGCAACAAGCAGTTTGGAAAAATTCGGGTGAACACCTCTTTGAAGGGGTCAAGACATATACAAGGACTTTTTGGTATTTATTAGCTTAAGGGTATACGGGTAACTGGTGGAGTCCACATCCGTGGTGTTTTCTTGGATAGTATAAAATCTCTTTGTCAAGTGCTCATAGAGAGTTCAGTGAAAAGGAATGCCCTTTGGAGTATAGCAAAGTAAAACTTAAACTACCTTTCTTCTTTTTCGCTTTTCTTCTTTTTCGCTTTTATTATAAGCTCCAAGAGTAATCGGAGGGAGGTATCTAATTCATTTTAGAACTGGCACTGATAGGGGCGCCTGGGTGGCTCAGGTCGCGATCTCACAGTTTATGGGCTCAAACCACCACCCGCCACCCACCCCCCCAACCGACCCCCTGTGCTGATGGTGTGGCGCCTGCTTGGGATTTGCTCTCTCCCTCTCAAAAATAAGCAAACGTTAAAAACAAGAATCAGCACTGATAATTTAGTGATGACAGACTACTTCCTGACGTGATACCAAACTTTCCTTTGACTTAAAAATCAAGTTCACTGCTAAACAGCCCCCTAAACCTATGCTTGAACAGTTCAGGGTGGGGCATTTGTGGGTTTGATTTCTGAGTCTGTTTTTGTTCCCACATTCCGGTTTGGATCTCAGATTCTTAGGCGTTTTCACATGCCCCCCCACCCGCCAACTTCAAGTTTTCAGTTTCCCCACCATCCAGAACTCTTAGAAGTTTAAGCTTTGAACAATTTTTGAGTGCCTTTTTACCTCACCGAGAAAACAATGGGCAAAAGCATCATTTATTAATAGAAGTCATTTAATTAGAATGTATTCAAGGCAACTTTCTGCTTGCACGACTAATCTGTTTTAATTCTATAGACAAAAATTTTAAATACTGTGGTAAGAGCAGCTGTCAAAATCCAGGTTTCAAGCACAGCCATGTTACTTCGTTCATTCCCAACCTTGAGAGAAGTTCTAAGCAAGTGAGTGATCCTGAAATTTTTAGTATCAACTCCAAAAGTTCTGCAGGAAAACACTTGTGGATTCATCTGCAAATATCTTCTTCTCTTAGCATTTTGATCTTAACCATTCTTTCCCACAATTCTCCTTAGTATCCAGTTAAGTAACCAGAGTATAAGTAATATCATAACAGGAGCATACATTAAGAAAACACAATAGTGACTTCTCATCCTAATTTTGAGATGTTCTTTGAAACGGTTGCATAGCACGTACATACAAATAAGCATTTTTGTGATGGTTTGTACTCTATATACTTCACAAAGTAGCATTTGACTGGAATAATTGAATTTTAATATACACTCTCTGGAAAAATGTGATCATACAAGCACTAATATTTTCTTTCAGACGTGGGATATTTTTAACACAATTTTTAAATGTCCCATTAGTTCAACTGCCTTCTAACAAGAACACAGAGTTACTATAAAGAGGTAGCTGATAATTACAAGAATTTACATTAGGAAGGAAAGCCTAATGTCATCTACTCCACTCACTTAATAGAAATTCCTTCCCTAATTAAATATTAATATAACATGTATGAATTATGAGACTAGTAATTTCTTATTCACTTAGAAACCTACTCATCTGACTGTTCCAGAAAGAAAACCATTAAAACTTGCTCTACAAATGACACCTTTTGAGAAGCTAGCCTGACGGAAGGCAGAATTACTATTCTGGATCGAGAGAGGCAAGCACAGATACTCACAAGAACCAGAGAGTTGAGGGAAAAAATTAAAGCAAGACAGGATCAAGCAAATCCAGTTAGGTGTGCCACCAAACTGGGGAGAGTTTGGTTTAAGGGGAGTAACAAAATTATTCAGCTTCAGCTTGATGGCTACGATGTGAAAATGCAGGCTTCAGCATTCTGGAGATTTCGATTTTTGAAGCGCAGATCTTGTGAAAAGATTTTTTTTTTTTTTTTAATCTGACCTTTAGACTTTAAATGCTGGAAGGCAATTAAAACAGTAGCAACGACACCGTCCAGGCTGGATCAGATGCGGTCTGCGGGTGCGGGCACGGATCTTGTGCTCCGTATCTTACCTCTGCCGGCTACTTTTCTAAGTGTGGGGAAAACGTACTGCCCAAGAAGACTAAGGTTCTAGTGATCAGAAAGGAGGGAAAGAAATCTGGAGAGCCTATGGATAATTAAGAACTGGGAAACCGCAGGTACAGGGAGTCCTAAGACTTGGACGTCAGGATGAAATCTCAAAGGTTCCAAGCTACTGGAAGCCAATTTTTAATTTTTTTTTTTTTTAACCAATTCTGCTCTGTTCAAGAAACTGATGACACTAGTCCTTTTCGTGTAGCTGACAAGACCAAGATTTGGTGAGCATTCCTTTATTCTTTGTCTAAAAACTACAAATTGTGCCTGTGTTTCTCAGTTAGAAATGAGAACTCTTCCAGATGCACACCCAACTGAGGAATACTGTTGAGTCTGTTCATTGATTTCCTTTTCTTAATCACTGAAATCAAGGCAAGTATGGCCACCAGGTAAGTGGCAGGGCTCCAGGTCAGATTCCTTTTTTTCTTTTTTTCAAATAGTGGTAAAAGCAACAATTACAAATGAAAATGTGCATTCTCTGTCGTGATGTTTACGTGTTGGAAGGGGCGTGAACAGCATTTTCAGCTGCGGTTGGTTTGAGGATGAAGCACACGCACTTTTTCCAGTCGGTTTATTGCACTTCGTGTACAGTCATACGTGGTTCTCCATTCACATGGGATTTGAGAAGCCTATTCAAACTTTCTCTCTGTAGACAACTTCCACAAGCAAACTTCTAAATGTCTTACACACACCACTACAGTATAAACCATAAAAGATGTATTTGGTAATCAAAACTTCTCAGTAATAGCAGTTTAAAAATATATGGAAGTTTTTTGTTGTTGTTGTTGTTTTACTCTGGGAGCTGAGATTTCCCTACGAGGTGATGTCCTTTGCCAAGAAGGGACAGCAAAATCATAAGCGATGCGAAATCAACGTTGTGTTGCTATTTGCTGCACCTGCCACCCACCCACCTCTAATAGGAGTTAATTCTTCCTTCTCTCCCGCCCCTGGCAATTAGTGCAGCAGAAATACAGAAAGGAGAATACTATGCTTAGGTGAACCAGTTTGATTCAGCATTGAGGACCAGGTATGCATATGATTTTAAGTCTCTTTGTTAACAAAGCCACTTCAATTTTTTATGAAAGAAACCACACACGAAATCACATGTGTGTACCACAGGAATATTTCTAAAAGTATCTGCCTATAAAATGAAACAATTTTTCTGTTTTAAATAAAGGTGTTCAGGGATTTGTGACAATGTTAAAAAAACGACCTTGGGTACTTCTTAGGAAGCCTGTGACTCAAAGAGTTTTGAGAGTAATTTTTGCTATTTAATAAAAGATTCTAACTGAGCAATACATTTCATTCTACTAAAAATCACTTGCTACAAATGCTCTAATAGCTCATTGTTACCAAGGAGTAGAGACAGTCATTTTATCCCAAACAAGCAAATGAAAACAAAAACACCTGGAGAAACCCTGAACTGTTGTAGGTGATACACAAGGATTAGACTTCACTGGGAAAGAAAAGATTCTTGATTTGGTTGTGAGCAATTTCCTTTAAACCTACGGTCTGCTTTCGGTGCACCAGAAAACGTACAGCGCCCATATGTACGTATGCACGTGTGTATGTTTAGAAAACCTTAACTACCTATTTGGCGTATAAATATACACATCTTGCCTTTGTGGACAGCGTGATTCAACGGCTCTTCTGGGAGGGCTCTACTCTGATAGAGCTACTGCACTAGGTAGGGTGGGTGTATGCATCTCCTCTCGCGCCATTTTCTTCCCGACATTTTGCCCAAGAAAAACATGCTTGACTACTAAGTGCATTAATTGTGCCAACTTCTCAACTGAAAGCTTAACTTTCAGTTGTTTTGTCACATGATGGTATAAAGGACTCTAGCGTTTTATCGTTCCAAGAATTGGGCAGTTTCGTTTTTAATGCTACTGCAGCTCGTATAAAAAAATGGGATTTCTACTGTGTTCACCTTTTATAGCTTTTTACTACTTTTCCAAATAAAAGGTGACCGTACAACATACGTATACATGAAGTGCCATTAACGGAAAATGAGATGAGACTGCATTCATAGGCTTCAGACGTGACAGTGAGTTGCAGAGAAATTCATCCATTTAAATGACGTGGTACCATGATGACTTCTAGATTAGCAGCTTGACAGACATCTTCCAATTTTTACAAAATAACATGTGAACTGTATGGCAAGAACTTTTACAGATGGTAGCCTATTAAAGCTCTCTCTACCTAATAATAATATACCCCCTCGCCCCCGCACGCCAAATCAGAGAAACAGCTGTATTTGTTTGATCCAAAGGACTACCTCTAGGATGACTAAATCAGCTAATCTGTGTAATTTATGTATGTATACTATGGGAATATATAAATATGGGAATACTTTGACAGTCTGCTTGGTTAATAGCATATTGGTATAGTTAGGTCTTTTGTAACATGTAACTCGTTTCAGCCCCAAGTTTTAGAACTTTAAAATAAATAAGATGTAATTTACAAAAATAAGCCATTATTTACAAACATAAAAATTCATCCTGAGAATTTATTATCCAGGAGAACAGTTTCACAGAAGAGGAAATAACCAGTATCTGTGAAATAAAAATGTACCTCAAGAGTTAAAACTAAAGAATTTGTAAGCGGAGGTCAATTTACCTAAGCTGCAGCCAAGAAAAGCATGAAGATATTTAATGAATCTTAAATCGACTTGCATGCAAGAAATGATCTTTAGATTTCTCAAAAGCTGATGTCATTCTCCCTAAACTTGTTGTATTCATAGAGTATTCTGGCTGTATTCTGGAAGAGGGAGGGAGGGAGGGAGGGGGGGGGGGGGAGGGGGAGAGAGAGAGAGAGAGAGAGAGAGAGAGAGAGAGACCGCCCGAGGAGAAATCAATGGTTCGTTCGGTCTCCTCTCTCACCACGGGTGATGAGGGGAGAGAGGCGGGGTGCGTGGTCATTGCCAATGGCTCGCTTTAAAGTGTCCTAAGGAACGGAGCTCCTCTGCCTTTGGCTTTTACCTGGTTGAGCACCCTTCCCTGCCCCAATGGGAACAGTGGCTAACATAGTTCAACACTTTCTAAAAGAAAAATGTCCAGTTAAAACACAAATGTGAAGAAACGCAAAACCTCATCGGATTCTTTGCTTTATAAAGTGAAGCAAAAAAATCACCCACTTCTAGAAATTGAAAGAAATGGTTCAACAAAGAATCAAACTGGTTGTTCGGGGTGTATCATCACAATGAGTCTCTTTACTCTTTATGCTGTGAGCAGACAGGGATTATTTTGGAGAAGGAAAAATAAGAAAGTGTGGAATTAGTAATGCAAGAGGCTGAAAGGCAAGTGGCAAGACTAGAAGACCGCCTCAAACCACCGCTACTTTGTTCCCGTCTCTACTGGCACCTACCCCCATGGTAAAAGGCCAGAATAACCGAAGCCGATTTTAACAGTAGTGTGCGTAATTGTAGGCTGACAAACAACATAAAAACAAGTCACGCTAGGTTATCTGTGGTCACGTTCTTCAGGGTTAGTCCAGTAACTCAAGACTTTACATTCTTTTGTCTTTATTTGTTTATTTTAATTATTAAACACGTAAAGGTTAATAAACAGACATAGTCCAGAGTTAGTAGGTTGGTATTATAACATTTATTAAAATAATGCTATGGGTTAATAGAAACAGCAAAGAACCAAAGAATTAAAATGCAAGCTATGTAAAATCCCAACTAAAACCCAAAAGTGTCTAATGTATTCATTCATTAGCTAAACTAAAAGCCCGAGAAAGACAAGACACCCAATATAATAAAGTACTGCAAAACAAGTGGCAATTTTCAGTTATCAAAATTGTGGATTCTGCATTTTGTATCCTTTTCTCAATCAAGAAAAAAATTCTTTTTGAATGTTATATAACATACATATAAAACAAGATAGAAAAATACATTATAAACTTGTAACAATGGCTGTAAATACATTATCTTACATGTTTCTCATAGGCAATAGGTTGGTTATGATACATACACAGCATGAAACTACTAAGATAATAAAGAATTGACAAAAATACATGTCGGCTGTACGGTAACATACAAGCGACACTCCCATCTACCCACGCTAAAAAATTACATAATACTGTCAGAAAAGAAGTCTTAAAAACTACATATTTTAATAAGAAATAAATTCAATAAAGAATGATAATACTGAGAACCAAGGCATTCAGAGATTTCAAAAGTCATGCTTTTTTTTCAGTTGATCCAAAATTTTATCAACTAAGTTTCCAAAAGTTTGTTCAGAGCCAACATTACTTAGAAACGTCACACATTTATCCCATACATTTACTTTCTTCCCCATAAAAGACCTTTGATAAACATCTAAAATGTCCAGGTGTAACACAGTTGAGATGAGACTGGGTCAAATACTGGTACTGGTTTTAAACTACTATCACCTCAAGTGTTCGAGTGTCGCAAATTTATTCAACCAACCAACCAAAATAAAAATCAAAATGGCACAGCATATACCGTAAATAAATCAAAACGACTGTATGTGTAACAGAAAGACAAAGCAGTGGCACATGAAACCAACGCTAGCTGAATACAAAACAATGAATGTCTATTGCATAGTAAATGAACTGAAAACGGTTTCCAAGTGAGACAAGATGACGGAGGTCACCACGAAGGTGCTTACTGAGCTCACTGCTGACCTTTGACTGTGAAGCTGTGAAGGGATGCGGGAGGGAGTGAGCCGATGAGCTGGGGATCCACTGCCACTTGAAATCTGCCACATCTGATACTGAGCAGTTATGGGCGATTTACTCAAGTGTTCGGACGTGGTCGGGCTCTGCGCACAAACCGTTTCAACTACGAAACTGAAATTCGTGAGAAACCGGAAGCTTAAAGTCACATGTAGTTGAGCATTTACATGCACAGTGATGCCAGTTTTTTTAAAGTGAAAACAAACAAACAGGTGTGTGTGGGGGGGGGGGGGGGGGCGGGGTGGGAGGGGCCGCTTGGGTCACTAAAAGCCACCAAAGAAACGGACCACCCAAGTAATCGGGTAGGGTAGAAAGAAGTCTGGTTAAATTTGGGCCATTAAAAAATACTGTTATCCTGAAGGAAAATCACAAAGATTCATTTTTTGTGAAAAAGTCTGCTAAGAATACTATTTATCTCCAATTTAGTAAGAAAGAATTCAGCACACCCCTCCTTCTCTGAATAAAATAAAGTTCTAATTTTGTCTGCAAATTGATGTTCCGATCACACATAATTTTCATCTTAGAACCTGTTGGGCTAACTTTAAATATCACAGTAACCAAGAGCACTCAGTAATGATTTTAAAAGAATGATGTTTTAAAACTTACTCGCCAGGCATTAGAAAAGCTATCAAATTTTTCACAGTATCAGATTTGGCAAATTTGTATCAAGGTACGTGGCAAAAATCATATAATCCAAACCATCAACTCATTGGTCTCCCCTCAAATCTTCTTTCACATACTGGGCGGGCGACTGAGTAAACATGCATTAACTTGTATTCTGAGGGAGGAGCTGATCTTACAAGACACTTGACTAAATGACCATGAAGGAAAATAAGGCACTTTCTTTTCTTTAGACTTATTCCAATACTTAAAAAATAAAAAAGAAAGACAAAAAGGCTCTTTTGGTCTTTTGTTTCTTGACAACCACCAGAAAAAATCATTTAATGAAATAAAGGGTTTCTTTGTTCTTTTTCTTTTTTTTTTTATAACACTTGAAAGTATAAAATGCTACATTTCCAAAAATATATATATTTTTTTCTGCACCAGCACCCTTGTATAGTAAAAGTATCTACTTTTTGTTCATTTGTTTCAATGCACTACACTTTTATCTACAATTTCATTACATGTATACAGCAAATAGGCAAGCATGGCTTTTACATCCTTAATGATTTTTGTTTTTTTCTATACAGGGAGGTTTAAAAAAAATATTTGAACAGTTTGCCCAGTAATGTGACACATAATGCATGTACCTTGTTCTCGTATAGTTTTTAAAGGAGGTTGTAAAATAAAGGTTCAGTAATTTTAACTCAGATATTATTTATCTTTTTAAAAATAGTGTTGCAGTTTTTGTTCTTTGCACTACTTCTCAAAATTCCTTGTCAGGCTGATCTCTCATGGCACACTGCTAATACTTCCAATTTTGGCAGGCAATATAAAAAAGGCTGCAACTTCTGCCCTTTGAGGGCACTGTAGTGACTAAACAGCGTATCAAATTTTGAATACTTTTTGAAGTCACTTCACCAATGGCGTCCCTGACCAAAGGTCCATGCATGATGCATCATCACACGGTACATTCAGAGAGCTGTGCTCGCTATGAGAAGAAGGTTCCTACAAGTCTCTCACAGTAACTGCCTCTGTCACTGAGTAGTTAAGGGCCATCTGTCTCCCCTTCTGAAGTGAGGCCTTCTTACCGTTCGCTTAGGGTAGGACGTGAAAAGATGATCAGTGCTGTGGGATGAATTGGGCCTTATTGCTTTACTACTATTCAGTGCAGGTTCTAGAACCACTTTCACCCAAACAGAAAGAAAAACCAAAAGCTGAGTCGGAGGACAACAATTTCTTTGTCTTTTGTTTGGTTAGATGGTAAGACGAACGGACAAGTGCCTCAGCTCGCTGCACTGACGACAGGCAAGCAAAGGCGATTACCAGTTAACTGATCAGCAGGCAGGCATGGTCAGGTCATCATTGGGTGAAGAGTTCAGAGGTCAGAAGGTCATAGGTTAGTTGCCGGTGGCGGCTGGGTGGTTAGAAACAAAAAACAAAACAAAACAAAAAAAAAAAAAACAAAAAAACAAAAAAAAAAAAAAAAACAAAAAAAAAAAAGAAAAGAAAAGATAGAGAAGAGATTAGTTTCAGCTAGTGACGGCTTAATGACAACATGAAAAACTAATCACAACTAATAAAAAAAAAGCATGTTTAATTCTGACAAACTGATTGACACCATCTACAGAATACAATAAAAATCATGACAGTTTCATATCATGATTTGAACAAATGAAGGAGAGCCCACTCCCACCAAAAAAAAAAAAAAAAAAAAACTGGTTAACAAGAAAAAATAGAAATAAAATACAACTAACAACTAATAGTTAGTAGCAGTCAATGGAGGAAACTGGAGAACAACAACAATGAATAGGTTTGATAAACAGAATTCTGAAACAGTCAGTGCAGTTATCAGTATCTGACTGCTATTAAGCATTAGTATTCTCTCAGAGGCAAGCACCAAAGCAACTATTAATGATGGATGTGATTATTAATAACTGATGATCAACAGAAATGAATCTAAAGAAATTTAAATTCCTATGAACAATTTGGTTCAACATAAACTCTGGGCCAAACAAGGTTTCTTTTGTTCAATAAATGTTTATTGCTTTTTCAATTATTCTATTTACAAACAACATGGAATTTCTTGGCCTTATGATACAAAGCAATACTAAACTGTAGTCTAGCGGTGGAGGCAACGTCATGGGAACCAGAAAAAGGCCAGGCCTTTCGCACCAGCCAGCACTTTCCAGTTGAAAATACTATTTTACACATATAGAACACTTATAAAATGCACTGGCATGTAAACACTGTAAAATCCTGCCATTTAAAATTCTATACTCAAAAAGCTCTAAGTACATCAAAAAATAGAAGAAATTTCTAATTGATACCAATAAGGCATTTTAAAACTACAAACAGCTTTCTTTATTCAATTTCAAAGCTAATACTCTGCAAATACAATAAAATCTGACATTTCATATACATTCCTGCTTTATATTTTATATTTTAAAAGAAGCCACCTGTAAATACTATTTTCTTTTGCAAAATAACAAACAGAACAAAAAAAATTAAAAAAATTACAGTAAAACACAAAGTAGTTCTCAAGTGGAAAGTTATCGTGCCCAGTGTCCTCGAGTTGTTCCTTCCTTATAATCAACCTCTGTCACATTCTGCTTCCCCAAACTTGGTCCACTTAACAGTAGTATGATTTTTAAGACTCATTCAACAGCTTAATTATTTCTACTCTATTCTGAGGTTTGAGAGAATTTTCTGTACTGTTGCCATTGTGACTAAGGCAGAGGAGATGTGAATGAATGAAAAACTATTCAGTGCGAAGGTAGACTCCGTGCCACTCCATAAATCGAGACCCAGTGGGTATAATGTTCACAGAGTTATTTGAAATAATCTATATAATGGACTGGTTTACTTTCATGTAACAAAAATGCTTTCTAGAGTCTATCATTTAGGATAGTTTATAAATACTACAAAAATACTGTATCTTCAATGGGACCAAATCTTCCCTGAATTTCTTAAAAATAAGTGGAATTTTATTCAAAATAAAACTTGCTATTCCAAAATTAAAGAAGAAAATAAATATTTAACAAGATGTAGTCATACCACTTCATAGTCACTCCCAAAATACAGAATCTTAAAGCATTTTTGATATTACTTAAGATTTTGATTAAAATTGTATTAAGTTTCTTATACAAATTATGTAAATGGTTTTTATAAAATCATTACTCGGAAAAACTCTGATTATGTTTTTTTGTGTGGAAGAAACAAAGCCAACTACCACTTCTATGTACACCAGAACATCTAGAACACGTCCTCTGCCAAGTCCTGGCCTCCCACAGTACACACAGGTGTGTCCACCGTGCAAAATCACTTATGGTTCACTACGACTAACAAGTCAGTTGGTCTTTTACAGGCTTCAAATTCAGTTTTGAAATAGGTGTCGAAGTGGGTTTATTTTTAGTAAAGAACTACATATTTGTCAACCATGCAGTACTCTAAATGCATATATAAAATTACATGGTTATGCGTCCAAGGGCTGAGTTTCCTTGCATTAAAAGTGAAGGTTTATATTAATCTTCCCTTCAAAAAAAAAAAAAAAAAAAAACAAAAAAAAAAACCTCAAAAATAGAGAAAACAGTAGTATCATAAAATAATTTAAATGAAGGACTTCAGACATCTCCCTTAGACCCAATGAGTGCATACAGTGATCGTAACAGCAGTATACAAGTATTCTGTTATTTAAAGGAAAAAAAAAAAAAAAAAGGTAGCTTTTCGGTTTGCTGACATTGCATTTTCAATAAAAGTGAGAAGACTAATCACAAACACATATAACTACAAAAGAGCCATGCATGGAATGTGATGTCATTTCCAAGTACTATAAAATCTTCTTAATATTGTTTTTGCCATCTCAAGGCACTGGAGCACTGAGTCACCAATAATTACTGTGTTAAAACAAAATTACGAGAAACCTCCTAAAAAGGGGCAGGCAGGGAAAGGTTAATAGAAGAAAAACTACTTAAAAACACTCTTCCAAACTATTGCAGACATTAACAATGTGAAAAAGACTTCAGATTATTCACGGGATTATTGGGTTTCTTTCAATCTAAAGTGACTTTTAAAAGCAAGGTCCTCCTTCACGAGGAGACTCGTTCTGCAAGAAGGGGGCACACAGGGGCAGTGCACACCTCCACGGTGTCCTACTGTCACAGGTCATCACTGAGCTTGGAGCTTGGGGACTATTTATTTCATTCACTGAATAATTGTTAAGTAACATACGTATACGTTAAAAGTCTTCAATTCAAGGCTCTTTGAATTATGTCTGATGCTAAAGAAGTATCATCAGTGTCTTTGGAAAGTATTTTATTCTGACGTGGACAACAGTTGTGTCCAATGTTTATCATCAGTATTCAAGAGAACCATGTGAAGCAGGGAGGTCGTTCTTAAATTCACAGAAGGTGTAGGACAGGAGTGGATAAATCCCTCACTCTTCCCACTAGTATGAGAGACTTCGATCAAATTAATTAGTAAGTAATACATGTGCAACAGAAGCTCTTCAAAGATCTTTTTCCACCTTGCTTCAGATTCTTACCTTGTGATGACACACTAAGAAAACAATTCAATGTCAATAAACCGAAAATAACACTCCTCAATAAACATAAATAATTTATAAAAGGGTCCAAGGGCATATATAGGACACAAATTGCAAGTGTTGAAAAGGAGAAAAATGAAGACTTATTTTCCAGTCACAGGTTAGTCAAAAAAGATATTCAAAGCTGGATTCATGTCTCCATAGACCTTCAAGAGATAGTTTACCTTCAGATAATATATTTTAGCAGCAAATGACAAAAATCGAAGGATCCATTTTGGCAAGAGAATGTAAGAATAAAAGGGAACTGATTTTCTCATTCATAAAAAATCCAACCGCATCAAAGTTATCTTCACAGTCCTTACTTTCTTGATTTCAGCTAAGTACTTGACATGCATATCCTCATGTTTACACAGTGGCTCAAGTATCTTAATAAAAAGGAAAATGGAAACTAAATCTTCAGTTTTCTCCACAAGGACACAGGAGGCATATATTCCTTTACTTCTCTCATTAAAGCACCATCCGCTCAGTTCATTTTGCAAAACCAACCCAAAATTTCACCACAATTACAAGGTATATTTCAGCAAAAGTTATTACTGAAAAATAATTAAGGCAACATCAAAATTTAATACCTCCCCACATGGACCAATTCATGTTTTAGTAGGAATAAATCACAGTACATACTAATATAGGATTTAATAAGTTAAAATATGAAGGGAACACAAAAAAAAAAAAGGAAAGGGAAAGAAAGGAGGGGAGGGGAAGGAAGGGGAGGGGGAGGGGGAGGGGGAGGAGGAGGGGGAGGGGGAGGGGGGGGAGGGGAGAGGGGAGGGGAGGGGAGGGGAGGAGAGGGGAGGGGAGGAGAGGAGAGGAGAGGAGAGGAGAGGAGAGGAGAGGAGAGGAGAGGAGAGGAGAGGAGAGGAGAGGAAAGAATCCCAACCCTTAAATCTGTCAACTATGACAAATTAATTTAGAAAAAGAAAAGACACGGTGTGCAGGTAAGCAGTTATATTTTTCCATCAGGTGTGGTGTTGCAAATTTTACGGACACCCAGCGCATTTCTTATAAACAAGAACTGCAGAACTAAACTAACCTCGGTCTGCGGTCACAATCCTTTGGTAAGGATGGACTCGCATATCGTGCCTTCGAACTTTAGTAGCCACCGCACCTAGTTAAATTGCAATTACCAAGACAAAGTTAGAAAACATTCACAAGGGAAAAGAAAACAAACATTAAACAGCAGGTTTATCAAAATGGATTTCAAAGGTTCATTTTACTACAAAAGTTTCCTCTTAAGAAACATGTTAAGGCACAGTAGTTTTAAAATTAACCATAATATGTTGCGTATATATGCGTCTATTAATATTGCATTCATCTCAAACATCTTGGCCTTAACCTGTTTTACGCGTTCATTCACAATCCCAAGGTACAGTGTTTCGTGAACTCTATTAGATCCAAACATATTTCAGCTTTACTAGTCACATATTCACTGAAGTGCCTTTCTCGCAGCAGGACCACTTCAATAATGCCATGCTTAATACTGACAATTATTTGCTAACCTTAAGACCACTTCCAGAGTTTATCGCTTAAAAAGGTTTAAAAGCAATTCTTACAGCCTACAGATTGTGGTTCGAAACTCTGAGTCAATAAGTATGAACTGCAATGAATTAGGTGATTAGTAAAGCAAACAGTGTAGTGCCCTTAGCAGTCAGTACACTATACACTCCTTTATAAATCACCGTTACTTTGTAAGATTACAGACTAAACCAAATTAATAACATACTTTTACTTTCTATCAGTGTGCAAAAAGTGCAAGTGAGTCACTGACTGCTAGGCTAAGCTCCCCCCCACCCCCCCGGAGGCTGCTGAGACTAAGCATTTGTTAAATTCAGATCTGATGAGGGTTCAGTTAAGACCGTTCTTGAATTCTTAGCCTTTCGTTGGGAAAGCCATACCTAAAGATAAAAGGAAGGGAATTAAAAATTAGTCACCAATGAAGACTTGATGCTAATACCAATCTCCTCACTACCACCAACACACATGTCTGCATCTGTTTTGAAGGGCACTGCTTATTTTAAAATAATAGGATGTGAAACTTGATATATATCATGCATGTTATCTGTGTGCAAATTTATTATAACTTAGCAATTTGAAATAAGTTTCTCAGTTCTCCAAGTGGTCAATGTCATGTTTTACTGCTTAGGTGGCAAAGCGAGAAGGAAGACTCTGAATGGATTTTGGTCACTTAGTACTCATTATTATTCATTTTATGAAGGCCAATTAGGTATCTGTATATTTCGCTTTTAATTTTGTCAGTCTAATAATTAAGTATTATAAATAAAAATTTCCCAACACAACAAAAAACACATTGCTTTAAAATGAGAGACTGCAGTGCCTCTTGCTGTTTCTAAGCAGTAAACTGGTCCATCACCCCTTCTTGCATTTTAGATAAACTAATCTTGTACAAGTATAATTGCACGAGGCAAAATCAGCAAGATCTTGCACCGAGAGTGCTGGAACAGCAGCTGGTGGCTCAGAGTGCCAGCCCTGCAGGAAGCAACAAACTCCTCGAACAGACGCTGTGCGTGCAGCAGAGAGGAGCTCTGAGACTAAAGGAGCAGGCGTGGGGCCGCGGGACAGAGCGTTAACAGAAAGGAAAACGTAAACAGGTTACATGTTACATGTTATTTTAAAAATGCTTCAAGAAATGTGCAACAGAAAACAAGCCTCTCGTCAACAGCTCTATCTAGAGTATAATTCTGACCTAAGGTACTTTATACAACGATTTAGAGATAAACGGAAACCATGTACAATCAAATGTATTTGCTCATGAAACAGAAGGCACCTGAGTGCGTGCACACACACAGATAACATACAGAGCATCGTGGCTTTCTTTAATTGAACAATGAAGTTTCAAGTTTAAATCTTAGTGTCCGGGTTCATGAAAGACTTTCAAATTTTTATAAATCATTATTAATGCTGGAAAAAAAACCCAGAACTTAAAAGATCAAAGTCCTACGAGTCCACAGCATGCATGCGGCACCAAGGTCACATACAATTCAAGAAAAAAAAGTATTCAAATTCTGTCTGGTAAAACAAAGGGGCAGCACGGAAAGAGTTTGTCCCACATTGACTGGTCGTGTTATAACAGCTGCTGTATTCTAGTCCTTCATCCAGCAAGTCAATGGGCTGAAATATCAGGCATGACTGGCATTTCAATCCACTCTATAAAAAAAAGGCATCAGTAATGTCTTTTTCAAGTACACCACTTTTTGTTCATGTAAAACCAAGCGTTCATAGTATGATCTTAATTTCTGCCTCAAATGTGATCCTAAAACAGTGACTTGGTATTTACTCATCAATTCCATACTGTACTACAGAAAGTAGGAGCTTCTCGTATGTTTAATATTAACTAGAACTTCAACAAAAGAGACAACCTGAGGAAACCTGAAGAATCCAACCAGTTGACCTGGTCCTTTTCATATTTTAAGCGATCACAAATATTAGAAAACACACAGACAATAACAGCAGTTTTTCAAAGACCTCAAAATATTTTCACACGGAATTTTAAAATTTAGCTGACAAATCAAATACATCTCTGAGATGGAAGGGCTCTAACTGTGGGCAGTGGAGCCAACGGAGGGGACAGGCCCAACTCAGAATGACCTCACCGTCAATGTCAACCGTGAAAAGTATTTTCTGTTTAACGTGGATCTGAGTTACCAACGAGAATCTGAGCAAACTTAGTAAGATGCAGTTATTTTAATAGGGGACCATTAAGAGAGGCTGAAATAAAGACAAACTTTAGGCTTCAGTCTTCCTAATGGCAACTTGCCTTGCCTCGCCTCGCTAAAACGGAGACAACCACTTCCAAGTCTGAGGCACAAATGCTATGCAGAAAACTACTGCTGACCGCACAGGGAGAACAACTTACCTAATACACCACTAGGTTCAATAGGATACTCAAGGATTGATGTAGCTGGCGCCAACGTGTAGGGGTACTCGTAGGGTGTGTAGATTAAACCAGCCTCGGGCCCCGGAGGAACTATTGCAGCAGTTGGGTGAGGAGTTCCGTTTGGCATGACAGCGGTCTGTATTTGTCTGATCAAAGGCATTATGGTAGGGCCAGCTGGCGTAGGAGTACGCAGGGCAGCTGGTGGGAGAACAGGCGCAGGCCCAGTGATAATCCTCGGAGCAGCCTGGGCTGTCGCTGCAAGAGAAAAGGCAAGGGCTGCTACAGTAAGCAAAGAAATGTAGGAGGAAGTACAGAGATAGCAGTATAAAATATGGAAAATGAGAGGGAAGTAGGAAAAAGAAAGGAAAAGCAGGAAAGAAGAAAAATAAAAGGAAATCATTAGTACATGCGCTGATCACACAAAATGCCAAAGCACACCGATCAAATGCAAACGGCTTCCCCTTTCCCAGTGTGATTAAGAATAAATGTGCAAAAATTAACAAGCCACTATAAAAAACAACGAAAAGAACGCGACCATTAAAATAGGTTACATTTAGTTCATATATTCGATATATCTATGGTTTTAAGATACCATGAGACTAAAGGTACATGCAAAAGCACATGGAAACACTCGCATTGAAAGAGGTTAAAAAATATTTTGCAATCGGGAGTCCACAGAAATACAGTTTTGGTATACTTCTAGAGTAGCTTAAGTTTCAAATTAAAAGAGGGATTTTTACTGTATTATGCTAGTCAACAAACTACTTTCATACAAATTTCCTGCATCTGTACGAATTCATATAAATTTCCTGCATCTGTACGAATTTAACTTCTTCATAGAGAAAGCAATACGTAAAACGTCCCATTCCTAAATATATGATTGTTAATGACATACTCATTCTCGTGAATAAATTAAAGCCAATCATTTATAAAGCAACCGCTTCCGACCCACTAAACTGCCTATGCTCTGGCAAGCTGGCTAGGACTTTAAAATTCTACTTAAAAAAAAAAAAAAAAAAAAAAAGCCAGTAATTTAAATAGGAGATTATGTTCCTAAGACATGTCGAGCTTAGATCGCCTCAAAATGAAAAAAAGCAACCCTCTTTAAAGTTTATGAAAGCATGCACAAATATATCGAAAGGAAAAGTGGGGTTGAAAACACTATCACCTACTGCTCTCTGTGAACTCACATATGAAATCAACAGAGAAAAATACTGCAGGAACAAGCAAGCGAAGTAAAAGGACAGAATTCGACAGAAGGGTCACTGCTTTCAGATACGCTCCAAGTCAGCTTTTTTTCAAAAAGAAGTTTCGAAAACTTTCTGTCTTTTGCACCAATGTGACAAAATAAGCTAGAAGCCTGACATGTATACTCAACAGAATAGGAAACGTCCTGAAACTCTCAACTTTGGAAGCTGAAATTTCATCAAAACGAGAACATTTATGAACCCGAAACCTAGACACGCTGGCGGGAGATTAGAAGAGAACGTCCTCAATTCACGAAAGCAGTCAAAGCGGGACTGCCGGTGCCCTATCAAGCGACACGTGTTTCGACTCTTCACTCCGGAGCAGTGTTCATGCGCGGCGCCGCCCAGCGGAGCAAGGCCTACGCACGAAAGGGCGGAGACGGCTGTGGCCCTGGACCCCAGTCTCTCGCTTACGTGATTTGACGTTGGCGTCCCTGTAGGTGCCGTTCAGAATTGCGAGCTCCATCAGTTGCATCTTCTTCAGGCTGTCTTCTCCCTCGGCCTGCGCACGGAAAACACAAGAGCAGTGAGAACTGAAGACGCCCGCGGACATCACAGCCGCACCTGCTCCCCAGCCTTGAAACGGGCAGTGCGTGCCTACAGCCGCCTGCTTCAACTGGGAAAAGGACAAAACAACCAGGGAACCGAAAGGTGCTGATATACCAACACGCAGGATACTCGCAACTGCCACTACCAACATTCCTACTTGGAAATGTCTTACACGAACTACACCGATTCTATTAAAGTTTCCTTAAAAAGCAATAAGTAACAATGTTAATTAAGATTAAATATGGTATATTTATTCTCTTTGGCATCTATCATTTTACAGAAGATTCAAAAACTCCAATGTGCTCATTGAAGAGAAAAGAAAACCAATCCATAAAAAACAAACATCCCTGTCCCCAACTGGGATTCTTAAACATATAACATTTGATTGTGGTATTCATGCAAGAGGATGTTGTTTAATTTTCCAAAAAGGAAAATTTAATAAAATCATAACCACAAGAACTTCTAAAATCTGAATACATATTCTTCTCTCTCACGCTCACGACATCCCTCCCTCCCCTCAATTAGTACATACTTAAGTACATCTTCAGGGCCACCATAAGATGCACTGTCCAAGTTACGACACATCTAAATGTAAAAGCTTTCCACCACTATGTGATGGTAACAGGCATAAACCAGGATGGTCTTTGACCATCAAACTGTTTGGCCATCCCACTTACTGTGGATGTGCCCCACCCTTTCCATTTACTGTTGTCACCCTTGTTCTAGTCGATATTGTTGTTATTACTGAAACTACTACCATATTACGTTAAGGGTATCTGTTCTTCAAACAATCTATACAATGGTTAAGATCAAATGCACAAGAACAACTTTTCTACTTATGTTCCTTAACATTTTCATGTCTTGAAACCCTTTCACAGTTTCTTACTATCTAAAAATATAAACCAATGAAGCTATCTATGATCTGGGCCCAAACTGTCTTCTCAAGTTAAAGCAATTAATCTTCTACTATTTTGTACATGTTATCTTATGCTACAAATCCCTGGTATGCGTCTCTGTGCATATTCCTATTGCCTCCACCTTGAATGTCCTTCAGGACTCCATTCCATCCCCCTTCTTTCGAAATTCTACTTAATCTCGGCAAACTTCAACCTCAATGCTACCTTCTCAAAGGGCCATCCTTAGATTGTAAGGCTTCTACCTTGGTTTATAGTTTCATGGACATCACCACTACCAAAGTAAACTCCTTGGGAACACAGTCTATTTCTTACTTCTCATTGCCTATATTCATATTCCCATTCACCTTATCCTTTAAGTTATTTTTGCTAGGACATATATTTCTAGATGATTGGTAAGAAAAATTTTTATTTCCAAACCTCAAATATCTAAATCCTATAGGATAGATATTAGCTACCGTAAAAGAAAGCAGATGAAGGTAGAAATGGAACTATATGCTACTCACATATTTTATGCATTACCTAAGCTTCAGAATATTTAAAAAAGAAAGCAACCCAACGACACATTTTTTTCTGACTTGGTTCAGGACAGGAGCAAGGCCACATGACAAGCTTCTCTGTCCTTTTCTACTGCAATCAATGATACACAAAACTCTGTCCTTGGCACTAAAGCAGCAAAGGGGATCCTATCATTTATAGTAAACAGAACTGCCAAAATGGCTTTTAGTAAACCACAAAGAATTAAAGAGAAAGATGAGTGAAACCATGATGAAGACAAAGTTTAATGTGTCACCGCCAACTTTTCAAAAACCTACGTTGCAGGAGAAAACAGAGAAGACAGTCTTGAACGCTTGTGGAATTACTATTCCTTGACCCCTATGAACTTGTACAAAGATGAATGAGAAAAAAAGTGAAGTAACAGGATTTCTTTAAAGCCACAGCAATAACTTTAATGATAAAAATAAGTAAGCACCATCAATGAAAGGGACAAATTAGAAATCCATCATCTAACTCAAACTCCTTAAACTTGTTCCCTGAAAACTAGTAATATTAAAAATTAAAACTCACCAAGTCATTTCAAATTTAAATCTATAGATAACAGAATACCAGAAGTATATAAATTACACTCTACATAAAAAAAAAAACAACAACAGGTGTACCTTCAGTGACTTGACTGTGAGAAAATAGTACGTTTGAAAACGCCAGCAAGTAAGAGGTAGAAATAAAGAGGGAAGAAGTGATGAGACATAATGTCTCATACAGAGAGCTCTGTACAGAGAAGAGGTACTCAAGCACATGTTTTCACTGAACTGTTCCTTTTAGAAAGTGATAGAAGCATACTCATTAGCTGGTGATGCAGTGTCAAACAGAGGAGAAAGGTCACGGAAGAAATACACACGTGTACATTCAGGGTCCGTGCATACGTGTGTGTGCCTTTCGCAGGGTGCAGGCTGCTGAAAAGCATTCAGTGTCATCAGCAGAGGCCTGCCCCCCTCCCCCCGCACACACCCCGCCCAGGAGGAGAATAAAAACTGGAGCAGCACAGCTTTCACGAGGCAGCAGCAACGGAGTATGCCACGGTGACACGGCTGGAGGCCACAGAGACGTACAAGTTACGCATGACAGTGTGCACGCTGGATTACATCACATTATGGCAGGTCCACTAACACTCCCGGCAGAGCACAGAATCTAGCCTGCAAAGCTACAATTTACACCTGGTGGTCTCGCTCCAGAATGAGCTGCACTCACTCCGGTGTCTTCACCACTTCTCCCCACGCCGCCCCCCATTCTGTACCCACAGAGCCAGCCCAACGCTGTGTCCTAAGAGTTTGCAGAGTTCATTACAGAATTACTTTCACACAGAAGTGCGATTTCAACCTCCGTGTCCTGGTTTTGTCGGCGAAACTTGGCACTGTATAACTGCCTGAGTGCTGCTGAAGGTGTAGGCCGTCTCTCAAATTAAGGTCAGAGAAGACCATGTGTTGGTTTCTTAGGTAATTTCACTTAGTCTTTTTCTCTTGTCCAGCGGCCCCGTTCTAGAGCTTCTACCGGCCACGCTTCATGCCAGGAGTTTCCACATGCCATGAGACTTTTCCTCTTCTCTCCAAGACAGAAGCTAACCAAATAGGGCATCCTAAAATCATACATCTTAACGCTCGACATTTCAAAAGGCATTTTGTAGAACCCTGTTCAGGGATAAACACTTGTATAGAAATGGAACTCTAACTTTTCCTTCTGTAACAAAAGCGTCTGTCTTTAACTAAACCTAAGTCATAAGAGGGTATTTGAGAATGCTGAATCCAAGTGGTCATCTAGAACTTTATAACTTCTCATTTCTCAAGTATTTGCACTGTATTTTACAATTCCAGGTATAATTTATATGCAGTGAAATCTTGAGATCTTAAGTGCAACACTCAATCAGTTTTGAGGCATGTACATCAAGACACAGGATGTTTCTATCAATTCGTAAGTTCCCTTGTGCGTCTCTTCTTACTCAAGGTCCTTCCCACCACCCTCTGCCTCCTGAAACCACCGATCTGATTTTTATCACCAGCTTAGTTCTGCCTATCCTAGAATTTTATAAAATGGAATCAAAGAGTATATACTTTGTGTGTCCAACTTCTCTCCCTCAGCATACTTATGGAACTCATCCATACTGTTGTGTGTATCAGTCGTCCGCCTGTTTTGAGAGCTGAGTTGTATTTCATTTATTTACCCATTCTTCTGCAATGGACATTGGGATGTTTCTAGTTTCTGGATGCTGTGAATAAAGCCATTATGAAAATTCTCATAGTAGGTAATTTTGTGACTATAGTTTCCCCACCCCCTGCCCATTTCTTAAATACATACCTATCTCTCATATTTAGTATGAAAAACATGTAAAGGTTACTGAAATATTATGAACAACATACCTTTGAAACGTAAAAGTTTAAAACTATAACAAACACTTGCTAACTTCTCTACAGGTCCACTGCCCCATATCTAAAACCTGTGGCATCATAAATGTTTTGAGAAATGTTCAGAGTTGCATAAAGATAATATACAAAGGATTACATAACATCCCCAATGGGTCTGGAGGAATACTCCAATAACCCAATGTGTAGCAAACATAACAATACATTAAGTAGGATAAAGACAGAGTATAAACATACTTTTCTGAACTTTTTGGAGTTTGTAATTATGGATGACAGATTATGGGTCTGTATAAATATATATAACTTATACATATATTATAGTAATTTACAGCTATGTTAAAGGGACAGAAATAGGTCGCGGTTAGTACTAGATGAGAGTGAACAGGTTCTAGCATTTTAAAGTTGAACGATTTATACATTACCTTATTGAAACTACATATTAGGTTTTCCTCATCTTAACATTTTATGCTTTATACAGATCTATGGCACTGGTACTGTTATCACCCCTGAGGTTCAGACAGGCTAGGTACCTTATCCAATGTAACATACGGTCACGCTGCAAAACTGGCTTCCAACCCAGAGTACCTGATCTAAAGTCCTTATCACAACTTTTCCTTTATGTACTGCCTTTCAGTGGAATTATCTTTTCAATTCATCAAAGACCTCACATGAGAAATTAAGAAAATCATGTTTAGTTGGCAACTTTAAATTGATAAAGCACACGTTAAAAAAACTCCACAACAATGTAATTACAATAGAGAACCGAAACAAATGTATGAGTATCTCTAAATCATTAAAAATGTGACTAGTACTATCATTTGCCTGTAAGAAAAGCCCAACTCCCCGGCTTAGCAATCAAGCCACTAAACAACTTCTATAAGCAGCCCTATTTGCAAATATTCTGCATTAGTCAAAATCATCTACCCACTATCCCCTAGAAGCCCACTGTGCTTTTCTGCCTCCAAGGTAGACACGATCCTGTCTAGAAGCATCCTATGTATGTCTCTTTTGACAGCCCAGATCACTGTCCTCTCCAGAGTACATTCTTTTCGAACCACACCCACCTATAATGGTATCATTTTCCTAAATCTATGTTGCTCCTTTTGGGGGACTTAATCCTATACAGACAGCCATGTACTATCTCCTCTTTTCTATTTTTTCATGTTGTTTTTAGGAAATTTCTCCTGTGACCTGCATCCATAAATTAACCAATAATCAATTACACCAGTCATCTTCTAGACCCCAATGACTTGCAGAGGTGAACCTGATCCCTGACATTTAAAAAAATTCTTTTCTATAAATTTGCAATAATGAGTAGAAAAGGTTTTGCAAACATAAAAAGTACCTGACTACTTACTGCACTTGGAAAACAAGGGCTGACTAAGAAATGTGTAGAGGGGCGCCTGGGTGGCTCAGTCGGTTAAGCGGCCGACTTCGGCTCAGGTCACGATCTCGTGGTCCATGAGTTTGAGCCCCGCGTCGGGCTCTGTGCTAACAGCTCAGAGCCTGGAGCCTGTTTCGGATTCTGTGTCTCCCTCTCTCTGACCCTCCCCCGTTCATGCTCTGTCTCAAAAATAAATAAACGTTAAAAAAAAAAATCATAAAAAAAAAAAAAAGAAAAAAGAAATGTGTAGAGAAAAGAGAAAACAGAGTGACCAAAGTTTATAAACAGTTTTAATACCAATCATCACCTGTATCTGTTCTGTCAGCTAAAGAAAAGTCTGACAAAGAACATAGTGGACTTAAATATAAATCGAGGATTTTACACAGGAGAGTGACCTAACAGGATTTACCTTTAAAGGCACATTTTGTTATTCTGTGCATGGACTGTTGGGGGCTTGAGGACCATTAGAGACCAGTCACGAGCTTTACTGCAGAGTCCTAGTGACAGAAGATGCACGGGACTGGGACAGGAGTAGTAACAGATGGCAAAAGAACCTGAAAGGACTTGATGGCTGGTCGGATGTAAGGAATGAGGGCTAGGAGACATTAAAGACTAATGTTCAGGCTTTTGGATTTAGCAATCAAGTAGATGCTTTAATGAGAAGATAAAGGCTGAGGAAAATGGAATCGAGAGTTCTGTTTAGAAATATTAAGTTGAGAAGGCGAATACTTTGGCTAAACAGGCAAGTGGTGATGTCAGGTAGACACCTGACTATGAATCTGGGGTCTACTTTTTCCAACTTATCCTATAAAGCTAGTAGAAAACTTAACCTCCCACACGACTCTAGAATATTTTCTCCAGGATGATGTAGCAATTACTAAGTTCCAAACTGACCTGCTATGTGTTTTCACTGCTGGGTTTAGGACTCTGTATAGTACGATTTCTTCTTTGCCAGCTGGTTCTGTTAGGTCCGCACAAGTGAGATGCACAGTGGAGGACATTAAAACAAGACTGAAGAGCCAGCAGAGAAGGGACGCCCCTTCCTATGCTAGCTGTTCTCAGGCTCCACACTCCCCAGCACTTCTAGAACCAGCTTTCTGGCGTCTCACCCATGAGGAGTAACATCAGCCAACCAGTTTATCTACTCCTCTGAGATACTAAGGTTCCATTAACTAGTCTAGAGGCCCCACCCTGTCAGCGCTCTCGGTTCTAGCCCTGCACGAAATCTCTCAAAGTGCCTGAGATCTAACAAGAGTACCAATCTCTCTCTTCTCTCTCCCAGGCCTAGGGTAAAAGCTGCTTCCTGCAGTTTCTAAATCTGTATTACACCCCGTTCCTTTTTCAAATTTCAATACCTGTCTAACCAATTACTTTATTAATTCTCTCCATTGAACACCCTAGTGTGCTTTTTGTTTTCCTGATGCGGGAGTTCACAGAACCTGAATTTCCCAGACTGCCGTTTAGGGCCACACCAGCTTCTTCTCCTTTTGTCAACAATCTCATTTTGTGTCAAAACTTAGGTGGACTCCACGATGGTCTACCATTTCTTCAGATTTAAAGGCTCCTCGATTTCACCTTCCGTTCTTTTCCCAGTCTTCAATATTCAGTTAACAGACGGCTAACGGACACCTACCATGGTACAGATACTGTGCTCAGTCCAACGCAAAAAGAATGGTGTTCACAAACTGAAGAGCATGGAAGAAATCCCCAGAATCGTTACAGAAACCCAATACTGAAGAGATGTATCAGAACTCCGTGCTTAAGCGGAGAGGTAAAGACAAGCTAGCATCCTTGCTTCACCTGGGCAATACAGCCTGATTACCTTTTACTGAGTAAGCCCTCAGTTCAAATGATCTGCAGAGAGGACCTTACCGTTTCACTGGAAATTCTGTGGGTCAAAATGTTACAGATACAGTAAGGGAAGAAAAGTCGTGGCATATGTTTTTCTATTTGCCATTCCATTATGTGACATACTTCCCCTCGATCGTAGTACCTGGTTTGGCAGCAACCGCTTCCCACAGATAACGCAAGATAAGGTAAGAGAAAGCACGAGGCACCGTACTTAGCCAGAGAAGCCAGAAACATTCACACACACACACGCAGGCGTGCACATGCACACAGGGGTGCATAAACTGTATTAAACGAAACAGAACTAACAAATTTATCTATTTTTAACTGTAAGATGTTTTTTACAACAAGGTATAAACAGATCTATCAAAAACAGTAACGATCTCAGAAATAAAAAATCACATCTCATAATAAGCATTTGTTTCTTCCTACGTGAAACACAGTATGACACAATTTGAGATTTTATTCTTTACAGTAAGCTTAATAACAATGAAAAACTTTTGAGAGATCTGCATGATCCACAACTCAGGGGATACACTGGTATTAGTGAAGCCACATAATTATTTTATAGGAAAAAAAAAAAAAAGAAGACCTCTGAAATATATAGGGAGAAGTAGGCAAAAATCTGAGAAGTACATAGGTAGTGGCAGTGGTGGCAGGGGGGTGAGTAGGTAAGTGTAGGAGGTTGTAACAAATGCCTGACGACAAATTCTGAAAATAGGAACATATTAAACATATAATATACTCGGAATGAGCAATGAGTCTACAGGCAGGAAAAGGAATTATCATTATTATTTTTAAATAGCAATCACATAGTAAAGACCAATCACTTGTCTAGGGATATGAAGAATTAAATGTGGTCCCTGCATTTAAGATTTATCGTCTGGTTTGGATAGAGACCGAAACGTAAAACGAATTCAGTAAAGTGTAACAGACACTATGAAAGAAGTTTACAGCGGGTGTAGTGGAAAACCAAATAAAAAACTTTGGGGAAAGGATCATGAATCACTTTAAGGATCTGATAACCACAATTCTGTCTAAGACGCATGCAGGAGTACATAGGCAAAATGTTACATACAATTTTAGTGGGTTAAATGAGAACTAAGCTCGTCTGTAAGTAGCTGTGATAAAACCGTTAACCCACCCCAAAACGGTCTTGACAGACTTCCAGGTAACGCCACAGTATAATGTCAACCTCCTATAGGAATTCTTTCGAGTAACCTGTTTGCACTACAAGATACTTAGGAGATTTCTGAGCCATCAAGTACAGTCTAATAACCTCAAAGTCAAGAGCAGGTAGAAAGCTACCTGGCCCTCAGAGCAATGTCAGGTCACTACGCTGCCGGTTTTACTTCAACTCAAACTATTTTCAGTTGTAGTCATTTTGGTGACTCCTGAGCCCGCTAATTTTGGTTGCTTCCCACCTTAACTTTTTGTCTTTGTTGTTTTGTAAGGTATCTTTATTGTGAATGGCTAAATCTCTGAACCTCAAACGAAGGCCAAGGGAGTTTTAAAGCAGAGAAGGAAAAAAGGTAATTTCTTCAAATGTCATCTGCTAGCATTTGACCTCTGTGATGTACAATGACTGCAATGAAGTGTCTGCATTATAATTCTTGTTCTGAGATTGAGACTCTTAACATCTTTTCCTGGCTGGAAAGAAAATTAAGCTAATTAAATATTTTGTTTTTTAAAGGCTGTTTTGGAGATTCGATAAAAGTTCATGTTTCAAGCGTTTATAGTTTTTAAATGTTTATTTACTTACTTTGCGATAGCAATAGAGAGCAAGTGGGGGAAGGGCAGAGAGAGAAGGAGACAGAATCCCAAGCAGGCTCCACGCTGTCCGTGCAGAGTCCAATGTGGGGCTCAAACGCACGAATCCATGAAATCGTTACCTGAGCCGAAATCAAGAGTCGGACACTTAACCGACTGACCCACCCAGGCGCCCTGTGTTTCTAATACTTACAGAATTTAATCTTTCCTATCTGATTTAACCCTCTTAACAACTATGTAAGGTATGTAACACAGGTGTTATCTCTCCCATTGGCTGCACTTTTGGGTAAAATTTAACAAAAGATGGGAATCTGTGCCACTTTGTTAATAAACCACTTGAATACTTCTTATGCTTGGCTATCCCACAGCTAGGAAGCTAAGTATGGGTTGGTCAAACTTGAAGAATAAAATAATAACAAACAAAACATGGAATGTAAACAGCACATTCCATTAGGGATGAAGAATATTTCCCTTCTGAAATAAATTGCAAATACTCCCTCATTTCTTAAGTGGGTAAGTATACAGCAATCTAAAAACCTCATTTCCAAGTAGGCATGCAATAAATCAAAAAGTTAAGTACAGGAGATGACTATTAGGAACAGGAGTCCATTTTAGAACTAAACCCTTAGAAACTTTTCCCCTTTATACCAGGAGCAATCGGTGAGCAAACCAGCTGTTATGTCGGGGTACACCATACATCATTTTAGAGGAAAGCAATGAAGAAGTCCTCTTAAGTCCCCTACTTGAGAACTTTGAACCTTATTAACCTTAAACAAGCTATGAGTTTGGGTTTCAGATATTCCTGTGTTCTCTGTGGCTGCAATGTTTACCCTGTACTTGGACGTGTTTTATAAATATTAACAATCACACCGTGTCCAATAAGTATGACAAGAATTAGCCCGTAAGCCTAGTCACATACAATTATCAAGAGAAACAAAAACTGAAAAGCGAAAAAACGGTAAATACCAAGAGGGAACTTCCTGTGAGTCACAGAAGACCTCAAGGCTTGGGTGAATTGTTTACACTGCACACAATGTCAACATGCACATGAGAAGGGACAGGTATGCTCGGGCTGCCAAGGATTTCCCTATGACCCCTGACGAGTTCTATCAGGAAAGGGAGTCACCTACTTCAACAGGTTTCTTTACATACACACCGAACCCATCTATTTTGAAAAAGTTATCGATGACCTAACACCAAGGTGGGGAGAAAACACTGACTAAGTCTTAAGCTACCAAGGGCAGGATTGTACCTATTTAGTAGGATGCACCCAGGGATTGAAAGCAGAAAATGGTCTAAACAATCTGGACTCACAAGCAAATGGACTTAGGTATTTTCTTTCCAAATCCAGGGGCTTTCACATTGCTTTAATACTGGATTTTAAAATTTACATGTAATCTACTACTCAAGGGAAACAATGTCTTTATTCCCATCTAGATTTTATTATGAACTGGATTTATCCTTTAATAGCTGATAACATAACTTTTCATCTATTTTGATGAAAAAATTTTCTTACTCCCACTTCATTCCAGAAGATGCACACCCTATTAAATTGTGTCCTGAAAGGGTTTTTGCAATGTACATGGTTACACAAAAGTATGGGTATTCATTCATTTTATGGCCTTTTAAATAACTTTGTTTTATTTGGGAAAAAAGAAAAACCTAAACAAAACAGAATAATTGCTAATTGAATGGGAACAATACCACTGAGTTCCTTAAATGGAAGCTCAAATTGGGCTTCTTCTCAGGCATTTTCCAGAAAGAGCTGTGATTTCCCCACGAAAATGGATTATCGGCCTAGATTGTACTAATATGCTAGTTCACTAAAAAGGCTACATGCAAGGTAAACTTGCTCTCTCTCTGCCTTGTGATGCTCATTTGACAAGCTGGTCCAGTAACCACAAAGATTACAGAGTACAAATACTGCTTCTATTTTGACTCAGTTTTAGTACTTCTTACTGCTTCTATATATTTTATATATATATATGTGTATGTATAACATGTATAAAATATACGTGTATATACATATGCATGTACAATATACAGTTTTTAAAAGTTACTTGTACTTACTTCTTTTTATCATGGAAAATACCTAATATATATAAAATCAGCATACTCTTCAATATGTTATATTCCAGTGACAGATTTTATACTTAAAATACTTCAAATTTACAAAAATCAGTAGCTAAACGGGGTTTGTTAACAGAAGCATACTTCAGAAACTGCTGTACTGCATTTGTTTAATTCAGGAACACCTACAAAAGATGAAGCTGAATGGCTCAAAGACATTTTAATTGGCTTTAACTATGATCATTATCAAATCTAAGACTCATCACTTGGTTTTTAAACTCCAGGAGAAACGGCTCTTTGCTTCCGCAAGTTCTAGGGCTTTGGTGCTGTATGACTGGCGGTGGCACAAGTCTCAGCACTGCTATCCACATACAGTCGAACACTGGTAATTCTCCTCACAGATGAGTTTTCATGGCAATAAATGAAATTAGAAAGCAATGAATTAGAGAATAACACACGTACTGCCTAGCCACCGTTTGTTTAAAATGGGACCGGCGTTCCAGGGGTAAGCAGTCTTTTGTTGGGATGGTTGGTGCTTTAAAGAGTTGGTATGATTGTTGAAGAAACAATTTACTGGTGGTATGAAGAAAGGCAACGTCTCTGGTTCCAGAGTTAGAAGTAATTCAACGCTGTCTGAAGGGATCTCTCCCGGTTATAATTTGGTTTTATAGCATTAGATATATAGCTTTTTAAACCATCTGGTTACTGAAATTCCGACAGGAAAAAGTAACTTTGTTACTGGGAGTTTGAAATTTCTAATTCCTCACGAAAAACTTTTTTAATAAATTAAAAGATTTTTACAACCAGCGTTCGGCTGCACACTTGTTCATTTGTTGCAGAACAGACTGGATACTTTAAGTTCATAACAACAACAACAAAATAAACTATACTAGTAGGTTCCCAGTATATATAAAACACAAGTAAGTATCTGTTCAGTGAATATACGCAGAGGCTTAAAACACCTGTTAAAACAGTTATGTGTTCAACTGAAACAGAACTTTTTCTTTAATACGCTTTGTATTTGCTGGTTGGTCTTTCACTGGTAATTTTAAATTGTTCGATGCTCTAGAGTATAAGAGAAATCTTTCTTGTGGCTTCTCCTGAGCCCTTTCCCTTCTTAGCTCCTACTGATGAACAAATAACCACAGAGTGCGCTGGGAACTGCAAGGTATATCATATGGGGGGGAGGGTAAGAGAGAAACGACACAAAACAAATCTGGGAAAGTGGGTATGCACCAGGTGAAGATGGGGTACACATGCCATGTTAACTAGTTTGCATTTTTACCATGCAGTGACAGAAAGCCATGGCAAATGTGAATCAGGAATGTGATACTTCTTATATTAAAAAAAATAACTTTGGCTGCAACTATGAGGGAGAACCAACTGACCTAGGACAATAGTGGAAACAGAAAAGTCAGCTGCTATTAAGAGGCAGAACTTGGTAAGTGGGATGGATAAGAGTGAGAGCAGAGGGGGACAGAGGTGGAATTAAGGATGTATGACTCCCAGGTAATGGATGTCATTCAAATGAGAAAACAATGGAGGGACTCCTGTATGAGAAGGTCAGAAAGGATGTGATGTTACTTTGGGAAATTTTGTTTGGATGCCCGTAAATCATCCAAAGAAGGTGCCAACTGGATTGGGAAGATCTGGAACTAAAGAGGAGAGGCATACTGAAGAACGATCACCATGGCAGTGGTTCCTGGAGACAGATGAGACTGCCCAAAAAGAACAAACTGGAGTACAAGATCACTCTGGAAAGTCTCTACCTCCAGTGACAGCACGACATTTCTGAAGTGCAAGCGTCAAGTGACTGAATAACTGGGAAATGCATTAACTTTGCCCTAGTCTCATTTTTATATTACTAAATCTCTACCTCCATGTGTACTGAAGTCTTGCTTCTAGCCTAGTAAATAGTAGTCTCTCAATAGAAGTTTGTGAAGTGAATTGCTTTTGACAGTCATTAAATCAGTTTTTTTACTCTCCACAAGTATACTATAATTCCACAGATGCTAAATTCAGTAATCAAAGTCTTTTATTTAAACAGAGCATACTGCTATCCCTCACAAGTGAATTCATAAAATAAATCAGTATCATAAAGGAAGCTAATTCATGAATCTGCTAACTTGCTCAGAGATATATTCTACAAAGCCTTTTAACAAAAATAAGTTAATGCTGTATCAGTTTAAAAGCATAACTTTAAGAACAACTCACTTCAAATTTTATATTTGATTTATACATTAAAGATTAATTTTTCTCCCTAAAAAGGCATTAAAGGTAAAGAATTTAAAAAAACCCCAAAACCAAAAATCCTATCCTCTTATGAAAATATGCAATACAGGCTTCAGTGTAATGTCCATAAAGGAGAAGTCTTATTTTTGTCACTTTTGAAATTAAATTTTAAAAATTTAGTTATCAAAAACACAGAAGAAAATCAAGCTGTATACGACAAGCTACCAAATTAAGTTTACCTGAAACGCTATTAATATAATATTAAAACGCTCATCCGACTCACCGAAATACGATGGAAAGTCTCACAAAGGTAACATCTGAAAAATTTTACTTACGTATAACACTCAAACATTTGAAATAAGAGGAATATAAGGGTTTAAAAAGATACAAGTTGGGGCGCTTGGGTGGCTCAGTCGGTTGCGCGTCCGACTTCAGCTCAGGTCACGATCTCACGGTCCATGAGTTCGAGCCCCGCGTCGGGCTCTGGGCTGATGGCTCAGAGCCTGGAGCCTGCTTCCGATTCTGTGTCTCCCTCTCTCTCTGACCCTCCCCCGTTCATGCTCTGTCTCTGTCTCAAAAATAAATAAATGTGAAAAAAATTTAAAAAAATAAATAAATAAAAATAAAAAGATACAAGTTAATAAAATAAAGGGTACTTGATTTTCTTAGCTTTTCTGCCAATTCAAGTTCCATGTACATTAACAGAAAGTGAATGGAACACAAATGCTTCTTCACCTATATATAAGGAACATGATGCTACTTACCAACCATGAGAAGGGCATGCAAACAGATTAAAGGGATGTATGAAAATAACTGAACTAAAAAAGATACATCGAGAAATCACCTATTTTTCTATTAAATAATTTTACATCTTTAATAAAAACTTAATATAGTAAATTAACTTTACAGAATACCATACATTTAGTAAGGAAATTAAGAAAGAAGAAAAAAAACTAAAATGCATGATCCCAACCAGCATTATTTACTTATGGGATAGAAAAAACATCAATAGTTAAGAATAAACAGGTTCTAGCAAGTGTAAAATACGTTACATGATAAGTTCAACATGCAAATTCTGAGGGATGCGTGGAATACAAGATTAAAATGGAAGGACTTATAGAAGTCCTTATATAAACTATATCAGTCTTCTATAAACTATAAAAAACTTTGCAGAGAATAAACACATACTACCCTATTATCCTATGTCCAGAATCCCTTGTTTTATATTTAGAGTTATAACCTTAGAGTTATAAGCTTATCTAAACTATCAACCACATTTTTTGTGTGTTTAGAGAAGCCACTCCTTAATGAATCCTTATAATAATGACCAGGAGGATGTTTTTCATACAGAGTCTATATTTGTGATGGCTTGTGCACAGCTACCCTACCCAAGACATATTTTACTGTTACTGCCAAGGAGCTTCGTCAAAATGAAGCTCCAAGTTTGGGGAAAAGCCCTTCTGTTCATTTTACAAGGGCTGACCGACTGTCGGACAACACGAGAGCTGGACAGAGAGTAAAGAGATTTCAATATAGCTCCTCAGTGATTTGTGACAGTGAATGAAGTCCTAAAACCTCCACCGTATCACACGCCTTAATCTGTCCATATGAATGGCTATCCAAACAAAGACAGAGTACTTTCGATTCTTTGTGAAAATTCTGGTTGGAATTGTGGCTGCCCTAATGCAGAGTAGGGGGTGGGGTATAAAAAGACACTGATGTAGAATCCAGTTAAATTCTATGCAGTACTCTCCTTCTCTGTAAGAAGCAATTAACGGGTACATTTCAACTTCCGCAAGTGCGTCCCTCACCACGTTTCTGAAAGCAGTACGCACCCATTTGCATCAGAGTACCTTACACAGAGCACATAGGCGGCCATTCTGATTCCAGTTCTAGATCCCTGGGAAGGACTTCTGGGATGGTCTTTGTAGTCTAAATTTAAATGAGACTTCTGAAAGTCTTAGCTGCTGCTGGGTTAAGGTTTATTAATTTATTAATTAAGGTTCAACGATAATCTCAGAACTAGAGATTGTAATCAGACTACTTTGATGTATAATTATACTTTATGAAGATTAATATATAAACAAAAATATATTTGCTGTACTTTAAAAAATACAATGTATATTTTCTTATCTGAATTAAACAACAGTCCTGCATACTTATATCTCCCTGTGAAACTTTTTTACAAGATGCATCAATATTTTCAGACCACTAAGATAGCAACAACCAAATCGTTACCTTCCTTATGAAAGCAAAGGGGCTTGAAAATGTTAACTGACTTCCACAAAGACCTGACTTACCGCATGAGAATATTTTAGTTTCAAAACTTTAAACACTTAAATTTCACTGTTTGTCTTTCTGGAGGCCAGATATAAACCACCAATGCAAGAACTATTATCATTACTGATATCTTGAGGACAAGGTTATATACAAGCATAAGTGATGTTCATCACCTTAGGCATTTAAGGGAGCATTTTCTCACTAAAAAGTAATTATACTAAAACTCCGTTTTTGAGAGAGAGAAGAGAGCTGAAGGTCTCTCTGAAAGTATTTCCATGCAAATTGAATAATACAGTTTGTAAGTTTGAATACCTTATTTGTTTTCCAAAAAAAGCTTTCAATGTTCATCTTCCTTGTAAGACAGATATGACAAGTGTAAAGATATATGTTTATTACATGCACTGAGCAAAATTAAAGTTAATACCAGGTCAATGTTCATTAAAACAAAACCATCATTTTAAGCGCATTATTTAAAAATACATTTAATTTAGGAAGGGAAATTTATGTCTAGAGTTGTCACTTTCTTTTTCCTCGAGAGATCTGGAACGAAATACCTTTCCTTAAATGTGCTTACTGTACTTTATTTACTGAAGAGACAAGCCTTAATAAGTGCATCGTCTGCATGACAGCACGGATCAACTCATTCTCATTAAGAACTGAAGAAGCTCTCAGCCTTCTATATATCCTGCCTATATGAGAGGCAGCAAGGACTGGCTCCTTTCAAACCTGTAATTTATGAGTTTATTCAAACCTGCCAAATTGCTTTAAGTAAACGCCTCTCACATTTGAAAATTCCCATGGCAACTCATTTTAGTTTGGCAGACAAGCAGACCCAAATTCAATCCTTTTATCCTGCAGCTAAACCATTACAATAGTAATTCTGCTCTGACACACTGAAGAGACTGCTAATTACTGTACTCTGGGTCCCTAGACAGATTTTCCATTCAGATTAAAATGGTTGTTCATGGCAGAAAACAGTAGCAACACCTTTCTTTACATGAGAGAGATGCTCTCTCGTATTACAGCTCTATCAAGGGGCAAGTGCATCACAGCTAGATGTCTTTAAATGTATCTTTTAATACCTTACCTTCTTTCCCAATAAAACGAAAAGGAGAATAGTACCATAGATTTGAACGACTGATACTATGATCAAGAACTAAATGCAGTACTATCCGTTCATTAACAATCCAGTTAAAAACCTTTAACTCCAAGGTAAGACTCCATCTCTAGAGGCATTATCATTCTTCCTATCTTATTCTTTAACTCTTTTCGTCTATTTTCAGGTTATAATCAATACACAGTCAACTATTAGTTAACAGCATTAGAAAGGAGAGAATCTTCAGGCAACATGAAAAGCAAACTTTAAAAAAACTGTATTTTGTGATGGATCCTTTCTTTCTACCACTCTCCCAAATTTTGAGAACATCTGTAGTTTTTTAAAAACTGTATTAAAACTACTTTCGATAATTTTTTTTTTTCAATTTCCTAGTAACCCCTGAAATAACTGAAGCAACTTTAAATTTCAAAATCCCCATTTGGAAATTCGGCAGCACCTATAATCTAGTAGATCAGTTATTTAGTTTAACATTATTGAGCTCTATGCATATGACTGCCTTCGTAAAAGAGTAAACAAGCTGTATCTCTACAACTGACTAATGTTCAAATTCTCAAATACCTACAAGCAAACTTAAAAAGTAAGAGAACAAAAACCAGACACAACCACCCCCAGCACAGGGCTAAAACGCGCAAGGAAGACTGTGCCTTGTCTGGGACCAGGGGCACCGTGTGTGCCACACCGTCTTCACGTGAGGCGACGGAAACTGCAGCTGCCCGAGGAGACTTCATTTCTCTAGTAAAGCCTAGTGCTGCTCATTTCGTTTAGTCTTTCCAGTTCAGTGTTTGACTTCTTCAACAGAAGTCTTTACCTGTTCCTACTGGAAGGGCAGGAAAATTCAGGTGAGAAAAGGATCACTATGTGCCTCACTCACCTCTACATTCTCAGTCTTCATAACATTAAGTCCAGCACAACAGCCCCCCAACTTCCACTATTCTTGTGTTTTTTAGGTCCCTTCAGTGAAGAAGACTAGGAAACATCACAGGATATGTATCCATACAAAGTCTTAGCTAATGATAAGAGAAATGGTATTATTTATTATTTCCCAACTAACTGGAATGAGAATTAATTGAAAGAGGGATGGTGTCTGTTGGCTGAGATAACAGATGTATTCCTATAGTGAGAGGGGGAGAGAAAAAACAGAGACTTTTATACATTTATGATGTCACTTTTTGGTAACATTAACAGATGGTTTCATCATCTTCTTATGCCACTGTGACCAAAAGCCTGTAATACAAGACTGTGGACCAGCAATGACAGTACATTTTGTAGGCAGGGAACAGAATCACTTTCTTTTTGTATGGTGCCTCTTGAGAGCAGAAGTGAAGCTTATAATTGACACAGCCATGATGCAGAGGTAACCAGTCCATATAACATTAAAAAAAAAACAAAAAAAAAAAACAAAAAACAAACAACAACCCAAGAGGAAGAAAGAGGAACAAATGTCTTAAACTTTCATGTAACTAAAATCATACTTTTTACCTTTCTAAAGTCCATCCAAGGCCAAATAAGTGGGAACAGTCCAATGTTACAAATAAGAGAATAAAGGCTCCAAGTTTAAGTGACAGTCCCTGACCATGCATGATGTGTGCAACGCTCCCGCATTTGTCACCACCTTTAATGACCTGGCATACAAATATACTGATTCTGTCTCTAGGAGTCCTGTGTCTGAAAGTTCCAGCTCAAGCCTCACCTACCTACATGAAGTCTTCTTCCCCTAAGTATCCAGTCAACTGTGATGTCTTCTTGTAAATTCAGTTAACTAAAATCTTCTAAAACACTGACTGCCACCTAAGTACTGCTTGGTACTATCTCGCTAGAAAACATGCTACATGAAATAGCTGACATTTTGGGCAAAAAACACAAAGACTTCAAAGTTAAGGCAAGGGGGAAGTTGCCATTATATAAAACATAGAATGAAATCTTTTAAAGATGACAAACCTTGTTCACATAGGTTGTGTGAGCCATACATACACATATACATACATACACAGGTACACATGTGTATATATACTGAATTAGTTTGTTATTTCATTGTTTTCAAGGAGAAATATTATGCGTATTTTCACAATGACTGATCGAAGATTTTCAGTAATTCCCAAAAGTGGGGAAAAATGGGTAAGAATAGGAGAAAATCTAAACATTTTCAATCACCTTCCTCTAAACAACATTTACAGAACACATACCAAACTCCTGCAAAATATACACGTTTTTAAGTATATGTGGGATATTCATCAAAACAGACCATATGCTGGACTATAAAAAGTCCTAATTAGATTCAGAAAGACTGCAATCTTATGGAATACATTCTCTAAGAAGAAAAACTTAAACTAGAAATCAGTGAGACCAATAAAAAAAGTACCAAAAACTTGGAAACATCTGAAAATAACCCATAGGTCAAATTAGAAATTATAAAGGAAATTAAAAAACATTTTGAACTGAATGTAATGAAAATACAATGTAACATTATTTTGTGGAAGCAGCTAAAGCATTATAGAAATTTGTATCTTTAAAAGACAGTACAAAGTAGAACAGAGAAAAGCCAATAAACCCAAAAGTTGGTCCTTAGAAAAGATAAATAAAATTAATAAAGCTCTAGAGCTAGACGATGAAGAAAAGTAGAAAGAAGTCACAAATTGCTTAACATCATGAATAAAAGAAAGAACACTACCACAGACCCTATAGACTTTAAAAAGATAAAAAGGGAATATTATGAAAAATTTCATGACAAAACATTAACAACTCAGATGATGAGGACAATAAAATTCCTTGCAAAATACAAAAACAAGAAAGAAAAAATCTGTTAAGTTTCATATTTACGAATAAAACTGAATTTGTAAATAAAAGCCTTCCCACAAAATCTAGGGGCGCAGGGAGAACACGCCACAGATTAGAATGACTGATAAAGAATTTACTCCCAAAATACATAAAGAATTGTTAGAACAGTAACAACAACAAAAAAGACAAACTGATAAAAAGACTGAAACAGACACTTCTTCAAAGAAGATATATGAATTGTCAAGATGCACATGGAATGATGCTTGAGATCACCTGTCTTAAGAGAAATAAAAATTAAAATTACAACAGGTGAAAGGATAAGCTGGTTTATCTATTCAATGAAATACTGTCAACAAAAAGGAAGAGCCCACTGATACACGCAGCAGCATGGATGAACTTCAAAAAGCTTTCACATCAGGCTATGTGAAAAAAGGCACAGAAAAAAGTTTCATTTATGAAATCTACAAAAGGTAACACTGAATCCAAAAGAGATGAACTCATACAACCCAAGAGTAGAACAGTGGTTGCCAAGAGCTAGGGGTAGGAGAAATGGGGAGACATTCATCAAAGGGAACAAACTTTCAGCTATAAGATGAGTAAGTTCTACAGAACTCGTATACGGCATGGTGATTACACTTCACTGTACCTTTGAAATCTGCTGAGAGTAGACCTTAAGTGTTCTTACCACACACACACACAAATAACTAGGTGAGGTGACAGATGTGTTAATTCTTGTGAAAACCATTTCACAACATATGGTAGGTCAAACCATCATGTACACCTTAAAAAAATCACATTGTACAACCTAAATATACATAATTAGTCAATCGTATGTCAATACATAAAATTTAGTGACAATTAAAAAGGGGGAGAGATTAACCCCAGTAGTTGCCTGGAAGCAGTGGGGGGAGGTGGTTAATTGACGGCAAAGAGGTGAAGGAAATTTCGACTGTGGTAGCATATACAAGTTGTCAAAATGTACACTTAAAACGAAGGTGATTTATTTTGTGTAATAAGAAATTGGAAAAAAAAAAGAAATGGAAAAAACCCTTAAGCACGGTTTCTTTCCTTCTTTCTTCAAAATGTCTATCCTTCAGTATTGAGAAACAGCTCAACTGTACTTAAATCAGACCCATTAGTTGCCATATTATTTCTTAAACACAGGTCTCTAGAACACTAGCTGTGAATGCACTCCCAGAAAAAAGATTTGATGGTCAATTAAATTCAGAAATGGTTCCTACCAGAGCCCCATAATAATTACCAGCATAGTAAAGGTTTCCTTTACCTGGAACACTCATGAAAAAGTGTCTCATGGAATACAGTTAGAGAAAGGTCACTGCCCTAAATATTAAGGATCTTACTTTAAATAATTTTCTGGACCCCCAGTGCCCTGAAACACAGTCAACCTGGAATAAGTATTTGTTAATCTGAAAAGGATACTAGAATAGCTATACTTGGGTAACCAACCAATATCTCAAACGTACTACGTCCAAAACTGAGTTCCTGACAATCTCTTCAAAGTCTGTTCCTACTAAAGTCTTCTTTATCAAGGTAATAGCAATTCTGTCCTTACAGCTGTTCGGTCTAAAATCCTTGGTGTCATCTCTGACTCCTTGCTTTCTAACATCCCATAGACAATCCATCAGCAAAACTTGCCAACTTCACTTAAAAAATATGCTCAGAATCAGACCATGCCTCACTTCTACAGCTATCTTGGCCCAACCCATCGTCATCATTCATGGGGACTAATCCAACAGTCCATCAATTGGCAAACTTTTCCTGTAATGAGCCAGACAGCAAATGCCTTTCCTGGGCAGATGGTGTCTGTTGCAGTTACTCAAGTTACTTGTGAAGCACAAAAGCAGCCACAGACAATATGTTAATGAATTAGCATGGCTGTGTCTCAATAAAACTTTTTAATAGGTAATGAAATTTGAACTTCATACAATTTTCACAATTCATGAGGTATTCTTCTTTTGATTTTTCCCCAACCATTAAAAAACACAAACAGCATTCTTAGCTCATGGGTTATTCAAACACAGGTGGGAGGAAGGATTTGGCCCAAGGGCCATAATTTGAAGACTCTTACGAGAACGACCTTTCTTGCACTCTTGAACTCTGTATCTGTTTTAAATAAGAGCAAGCCAAGTAATCCTTAAAGAATATTAGTCAGATCATGCCATTCCTTTCTCCTCAAAGCTTTCTAATGGTTTCACCCATCCTAGACTAAAAGCTTAAGTCCTTAAAATAGTAGACAATTAACTGATCAAATGTCCTAATATGTACGTGAACACATCAAAACCAAATTACTTACAAACAGGTTTACTGTGCTATAAAAGGCAAAATGAACTGGAAATTTATAACATATTACAATTTCCCTGTAGCAAGAATAAAGGAAATGAAAACATCCAATAACAGAATTGATAAATGAGTAATTTAATACACAAGCTTTCTCTAAGGATCAAATATATATATATATATATATATATATATATATATATATATACACACATGTATATTTACATATATATATTTACACACACACACATATAAAGTGATTTGAAAAATAATATATAAAAATAAGAATTTTTTTCCAGTTAAAGGAATTCTGTACACTTGTAAGCATATTAGGTGAATTCTAAGCTAAGGCTGTAAGATGAAACTGATCCACGAAATTCAACAGCCCAGTTTATTTTGAAGGGATCACAGACAGTGTGAGAATTGTAATGTGTATAACAACAAAAGCATTTAAATGTCACCTGAAGAAAGCTTCCCAATTATAATAAATTGAAAATATTTGTTTAAAAACCTAAGATTTACATATATAAGAACTAAATAATCTACTTAACATTTCATTCGTCTAACTACAAAATAATAGTTCATCCTGGGGGCTGTATTAAATTAGTAACTATACCACAGAATTTTAAATAAAGAAATAGGGGCGCCTGGGTGGCTCAGTCAGTTAAGGGGCCGACTTCAGCTCAGGTCATGATCTCGCGGTCCGTGAGTTCGAGCCCCGCGTTGGGCCCTGTGCTGGCAGCTCAGAGCCTGGAGCTTGTTTCCGCTTCTGTGTCTCCCTCTCTCTGACCCTCCCCCGTTCATACTCTGTCTCTCTCTGTCTCAAAAATAAACAAACACTAAAAAAAAAAATAATAATTAAAAAAAAAATAAAGAAATAAAAATGTTTAGAAAAGCAAGGAATGGTACTACTTTGCAATAAGACCTACTACCAAACAAAAATGATCAACATACCCTGTCTTAAATATTGAGCAAAACTTAATAAATAATCCATACTGTACATTTCCATATGAATCATGAAAACTACCGTCTTTTCCTACTCAATTAACTTGTACAACAAAGCAGTTATATAAAACCAGAAATCATAAATCCCTAAATAATTCCATGTAACACTAATTTCGTTATAAGGTGCACTCAAAATAGGAAGTGTTTTTTATTGCATCAAATCTTGTCACAATGCACTGTTTCTTCCTAGAAAACCTTTGCTTACTGTTCCACCTACATACTTAGTAAAATCTACTGGTCAGTTTGAGGATTCATCATAATCATTTTAGAAAAAGTGATTTTAATTTGCTCATTTCCTTCTAACTTTCATCCTTGTACTTCAAAATTCTTCCTCCCATTGAGAAAATAACATGGAAAGAAAATAAACTACATGTGGAAATTAAACGTTACAGTTACACGGAGCTATCCAAAATCTTAAAATGATTTCATTGACATTTTCCTTCTCTAACTTTACTCGTTTTTCACAACTACCTAACTGTTTACAATTAATGAGTCACTTCCTCACCACACAACAGCCTCATACCAGGTCACTAACTTGATGCCCTACTTGCAGAGGCCGATACAGAACCTGAATTGTATTTGAAGTGAAACAGCAATCATGACTTTAATATGATTCACATATATTTTTTAAATCGCTCTTACAAACTTACAGAAGAATTAATCAAATGGAATAAGACCAACAGTGGGAAGAGAGATTACTTCAACTGCGTGGCAGAATACATGCGGTGCTCCACAAACACTTTGAAGGTAGATTTATATCAGTAGTTGGTTTCTGCCCCTAAGTCCCCAAAGATTAGCAAAATCAGGACATTGTTCTATAGTCCTTATTTATCAGTGAGTATAATTTACATTTTCACAGAAGATCACACTGTAATTATGATAGTGTACTGAAGGCCTCAGGAATCTGAACGTGTGCAGTTTAGGCCTACAGAAGTGAGATTCAAACCACCAAACTGTACTTAGGATAAAAAGGATATATTTAAGCAGATATTTGGTAGTAACAGATTTAGACTTGTCAGATAAAAACATTATATATAACTAGAGAAATTATTCTTCCCTAGTTATGCACAGTTTTGTGATGAACTGATCACTGAAGTCAAAGAAACATCTGAAATAAAATGGTATTATTTCCAAAGTAAGTTCTCTAGGTAAAATGTCATCAGACTCCAGTAATGAGTGAAGTGTGAATCATCTCAAACCCTTACGTCTGAAGTAAGAATACCGAACGATATTTTTCCTGAAACAAAGAATTGCCAAGTGCTCTCTAAGGTTTCTCTATGTCCATATGCTTGCTGGAAAAATGGGGGAGAAAAACCTACTTCATAAGGTTGTTTTGAAACCCAATCTGAATTTAAAGGGTTTGAACTGATTTACTAAACATTTAGTTGTGTATAGTGTTACGTGAATTGATGTGGACACAGTAAAATCATCAAAATTAGAAAAATTAGTCACACGGGAGTATAGTACAACCTTTACCCAGATTTATTAAATCTTAAAAACAGCAGATGCAATTAAATTATTACTTTTGATTATTATTTTAATTATGAAATTTCAGATAGAGCAAAAAAATCTCTGCTGTCTACTCTCTCCTACTCACCCAGGTCCCTTAAGCCAAGACTAGACCTTTTGTGACATTAAACAAGATGGGCAAAAACCCCATGACTATTCATGCAACTCTTTCTACATCTACTTCCTTCCAAACATGAACTTGTTCTACATAGTTAAGAAACATTTATACTGAAATAACACAGACAATCCCACATGTTAGCTATAAAATGTATTCTGTAAATGAAATGTGAACTGAATCATTCCCCATAGAAACAATATGAAACTAGGGGCTATGTACCTGGTCAAGATATGAACATAAAGGTAAGAATACAGTGTTCTGTTACAAAAATGTCTATAATATCACACCACTGCTTAATATAAAAATCTAAAAATCCAGGGCGCCTGGGTGGCGCAGTCGGTTAAGCGTCCGTCTTCAGCCAGGTCACGATCTCGAGGTCCGGGAGTTCGAGCCCTGCGTCGGGCTCTGGGCTGATGGCTCAGAGCCTGGAGCCTGTTTCCGATTCTGTGTCTCCCTCTCTCTCTGCCCCTCCCCCGTTCATGCTCTGTCTCTCTCTGTCCCAAAAATAAATAAACGTTGAAAAAAAAAAATTAAAAAAAAATAAAAATGTAAAAATCCAAATATTTTTAAGAACCATGAGAATTATTTTATTCACATTTTTGTAATTTAAAGAGATTACAATTCTTTTGTAAACTACTAGGAAAGCAAAAATTTAAGACTTTGGTTAATACCCAGGGTTTGAGACAGTGCTGGTAAGCAGTCTTTTTCATACAACACTGGCAGGACTGTAAACTGGTATAAACTGTCTGGAAGGCGACTTGAAAACTCTAATATGAACAAAGTATTAGAATTTTAAATGCACATACCCTTTAACCTAGTAATTCTATTCCAATAGACTTATCCTACAAGTATCTATGTGCAAGTTAATTATCCTGCTTGCTAAGTTTATGCAGCATCTTTTCAATGAAGAGAAGGGAATGGTCATTCTGCTGCTGTATGTTTAGGGAGGTGCTCTCAAAAGATCCAAGGGCCTCCCATGGGGTGAGAGGGTGATGAGGGATGGAGAAAAAGAACACCACCAATGAACCAACAAAAGAAGTAAAAGGCCAAGAGTACTGAAAGGATCATTTACCTAAATAATAAAATCTCAGGGAAAAAAGTTCCAGCTCCTTTTCCTCTTGCCCCATACCTTCTTGAACCAGAGCCAAATAAGCTTTTAAACTCATCATCCAAAAAGAAAAAAAAGAAAAAAAATCAACTGGCTGTATCCCGGATGACCACTACCAAACTGAATAATCTTCAGCAACAAACTCCTTCACTTGCCTTTCAAGACTCCACGTTCCTGGTTTTCCTTCGGCCTCAGTGGCTCCTCTCCCAGGTCTCCTTGGCTGGATGGACCCCCTTCTTCTTTCTGCTCTCTAGGTGGCCAAGTACCCAGGGCTCTGTCCTCAACTCTTCTTCACCTTTATCCAATTCTTCCATGATACCATTCTAGCCTCGTGGCTCTAAAAGCTTCTGATATAATGACAACTTCAACGTTGACATAGTCTAGTCCCATCTTACCTAACCTGATTGTTATCAACAAACGCCTATTTAACACTTAGCATCTCAACGTTCACACTTCCAAACCCACCTGCTCTTCCTGCCTCTCAAACCTGCTCCTCTAACCGTACAAATAGGAGACGCATCCAATTGCTCCGCATGAAAACCCTGACGCCTTCACGTATACACAACAACCAACCCATCAACGTTCCTGTCAGATTTACCTTGAACATAAATCCAGAATCAGCACTTTCAAACACTAGTCCCCATTACTTTCAGCTCACTCACAAACTACAAGTACTTGTGCATCAGCATTGCTGCTTTCTCCATCACTCTCAATCTATTCTCTATTCAAAATAATCCTTTAAAATCTAATTAAACCGTATTATTCCTCTCCTCAAATTCCTCCAACAGCTTCTCAAGTCAGACTAAAATCTAGGGGCGCCTGGGTGGCACAGTCGGTTAAGCGTCCGACTTCAGCCAGGTCACGATCTCGCGGTCCGGGAGTTCGAGCCCCGCGTCGGGCTCTGGGCTGATGGCTCAGAGCCTGGAGCCTGTTTCCGATTCTGTGTCTCCCTCTCTGCCCCTCCCCCGTTCATGCTCTGTCTCTCTCTGTCCCAAAAAATAAATAAACGTTGAAAAAAAAAATTAAAAAAAAATCTAACCTGCCTTCTCACCCTTCCTTCTCACCCTGTGTGTAACCTGCCTTCTCACCCTTCCCCACTGACTTCACCTTCCACCACCCTCCCACCTGCTCACTGAGCTGCACCCCCTTTGATAGACCCCAAAAATGTCTCTGGACCATCACACTTTCTGTTGTCTTTGCTTAGAAACCCCTTGGATACCCAAATGATGGCACTACATTTCAATTAGGTGGTTTTTCCAAATGTCACTTTCTGAGAGGCATTCTCTAATCATCCCTTACAAGACAGTATTTCCTTAATCCATGGTTCTCCATTCTCCTTACCCTGCCTGATTTTGCTTCACATCTTAGCACAACCTAACAGTTTATATCTGGTTTTGCTTATGGTCAGTTAATCTAAGCTGCAACCTCCCCACGAACGGAAGGTAAGCTTCAAGATGGCAGGCACTGTGCCAGTCAGCTTTATTTACTCTCTCTGTATCCTCAACAGCTGACACAGCAAATGCACGTGTGAACATTTACTGAACGAACTCAAAGGCCCAGAAAGGAGAAGACTGAAGTTTCAAGAAATCAAATAAACACAGAGTGATTCAATCTGTGGGGGCCTAGTGTGGAATGTGTGTGCATGTATGTGTACTTTAGGTTTGGGGCAGAGTGAAAAATGAAGCTGGAAAAATAAGGTATGGCAAATCACAAACAAAACTGTAAGAATTCTGCGTTCTCCTCACGGAGTGAGAGGAACCACCAAAAGGCTTTTTTAAGCAAGGAGAGGTGACTGAATAGACTGCAATGTCACAAAGCAACAAGTATGGATGCCGGCTGTGGGGCTCTGAGCAACCCTGGCTCAAAGTAAGGATAAAGAAAATGCGGGCCAAAGGAAGTGAGCACATCCGAGGGATGCAGGAAATAAACATGACTGGATTTGGTGTTGTTCTGAACACTTGGTAAACAGCTAGAAACGCCAAACCACAGAAGAATACTGAAAATTTAGTCTTAATGGACAAGCAAGCATGTGAGATTGAAATGGTCACCAGAACCAAATTTTGAGGATCACTACTCTCAGTATAAATTTTGACACATGAAAACCACAGAAACGTTTCAAAAAGTTGTCACATAATACAAGAATGAATTGTAAAGGTCCCCTGGCAGCTCACCGGAGGGGCAATCTGAGGTTCCGCAAAATGTAAATGCTGATAAGAAACATGTTCTCATTCACGCAGTGTTTCTGACAACCCTTAGTCAAATCCCATGGAGTTAGGGCAATAATTCTCTTCTGTAATAATGCATTTCAAAATAATTACTAGTCTCCGTATTATTCCCTTTATAACTTTTATGCAAATAGGAAAAAAATCAAAATGGTCTCCACTTTCAATCCGAAAATATTATTTTCAAATAGTTCAGCAATGATAAACTAAAGGGTTCTGTATGGAGCCTTACAGTGAATTTTTTTTTTTTTTTTAGTAAGGGTCAAACCAGTTTACTTAAAAACAATAATGAATTGAGAAGAACTTTTATTTTTCAATCCTGAATTAATGCATTCCTTTTATACTCAGCACTTGGAAGAAACAGTATATAAACCTATACAATTACAAAACAGTATTATTTAGACAGTGTTAAAAAGCTGCAGCAAACTTGTAAGCAACCATTATGTGGTAGGCACTATGTGAAGCATTCTCCGTGTACTCTCTAATTGCACAGTAACTACATGAGAGGAAAAGGAGACAGTAAAGAGCCACAAAGATGGGGCTCAAATCCAGAAGTCAGCTCTCAAGTACTATATATCCTGCCTCCAATAACCTATATAAGTAAAAACCCAAATCACTGGACACTTCAGGACTGTAAAGCTTGTTTTGTTTAAGCCTTTGCTTATCACAGCACCATCACCAGAAATGTGTAATATGAATGTTATTCCGTTTTCACTGAAAATAAATTCCGTGACATAGCATCCTTGTTACAATAAGCACTATCTGACGAAATGGATAGGATGGGAACGTACTACAAGAATAAATCACTTTATAGAACCTGTAGCTTAAAGTATTTTTATTCTAACATTTGTAATTCTAAGAAAGTTTTATTATTTCAGAGGTAGTGATTAATAACAACCCTAAAAAGTACTTCCACAGGAGATAGACTGATCATCAAAAGTACTCTTTTCTTTTAAAATATAAATTGTATAGGGGTGCCTAGGTGGCTCAGGGGGTTAAGTGTCCAACTTCAGTTCAGGTCATGATCTCACAGTTCGTGAGTTCGAGCCGGCGTCAGTCTCAGTGCTGACAGCTCAAGAGCCTGGAGCCTGCTTTGGACTCTGTGTCTCCCTCTTTCTCTGTCCTTCCCCTGCTCACGTCTGTCTCTCTCTCTCAAAAATAAACATTAAAAAAAAATGTTTTTAATATAAATTGAATTTTTAAAAAGTTTCTATCATTTTTTTTATCTACTACCACCTTTCTATATTCAGAGACAATTTTAAAATCAAAATGGTCTTAGAAGTCACTTATTCCAATTCTCATTTTGTAAATGAGGAAACAAACATAGAAATTTATTAACTTTCTGAAAGACACATGCTGGTTACTAACACAGTTCTAACATGATGCTTTTTCCCAGGTTAATAACTGTTTTGGTTTTTTTCCCAAGTTTTATTTATTTATTTTGAGAAAGAGAGGGAGAGAGAGAATCACAAGCAGGCTCCAAGCTGTCAGTGCAGAGCCTAACGCAGGGCTTGATCTCATGAACCTTGAGATTATGACCTGGGCCAAAATCAAGAGTCAGATGCTTAACCAACTCAGCTCCCCAGGCCCCCACTAGGTTAATAACTTTTGAGAACTACAGTAGCTTGCAGAATGATTATAGGTAAGAGTTTAAATTATCTGACAACTGGTCTATTCGCAGTATTAGGTGAACTTATTTGTGTGTATTTTGTGAGCTGAATATTTTCAGTTATACGTAGCAATAAAAATAATGTCAACTTTTTCTGATCATGGGACTAACAGTTCAGTATACTTAGAAAAAAAGCACTGTTCTATGTAGCTTTTCAAAACTGCACAATTATTAAGGAAAAGGAGGAAGGTTATATGGTTTAATAGTATGTAACTACAGGTTTTAGTCTATATTTAACCTGTTTGTTTATATCCCTTATAAGACCTACTGAATAAAATTTACTTGAAACTCTTGTCTTCCAAGTGGTTAACTTTGTCAAGTAAATGGAAAATTGTTCACGGCTTGTAAGTTTGTTTATAGAACAAATTATCTGGGGAATGAAGAACAACAGACGCCATACTCACTTATGTAAATGTCAATAAACTTTTGTTTGGCAGAATACTAACAGTACTCCTAGTTTTTTCAACAAACAAGCTAGGGTTCACATTTCTATCATTTTTACCAATGTAAAAAATATTTTTTAAAATGACTCTGAAATCCAACAATCTATTTTTCATTTTCCACTGAAAAAGATAATACCCCGGGAGTGAGTGCAATCATCATTTCTAAATGTGAAGTTCCTAAAAGGGTTGTGTAATAATGAGGAAAAGAGAAAAGGGAGGGGGCCTGTGCAGGGAGAGATGGGTGGGGTCTTTTCTTTAAGAGACGCCGCCCTCCAAAATTACTTTCAGTGTCTTATCAATTTCAGTGTCTTCTCTAAATACGAACTTTAATAGTTTTTAGTAACTTAGAAAAAAACATGAAATGAGCTGAAGTGTGAAAAGTGTTCAGAATGGTGCCTGGTCTATCAGCAAAAATTAGCTCTTTTTTTTACTAAAAGAAAATGTTACCGTATTATGTTCACTATGGAACATTTGAGACAATGACATGGCAGGAGGGTACCTGGAACCCACAGGCTAACATAGGTCTTCCCACATAAGTATTAGTTGTACAGACTTTTCTGTGCACTCATTACTTGTTTACAAGGAGTAAAAAAAAAAGCAACCTCCCTTCAAAAAAAAGCAACCAACCAAACAAAAAAACAACAAAAACCTTTCATCATTCATCACCCTACTGATAATGTACCTACTTTCTTACCTGATAATAGAGTGATGCAAAGATAATAATACCTTTGAAAAGTACACAACTAATGGAGTTTGCTCCCCTCACAACAAATCCTTCCCCCCAAATAAACAGGCTTTCCCATTTAAGGATTTGAGCAACGTCTATGCTTGCTTACTATACTAGAGTGAGTTATAAATTATTTTTTATGTTGCGAGGCTACATGAGATTTCTAAAAAATAGATAACCTATTCTTTATTAACACAATCACTACAGTAATGAAAACAATTAAACAGAAAAAGGGGTTGGGGCCCAAATCTAAGATTTGGAAATTATTACTTACTGCAGGTACCAGTAATTTCTTCACTTCCTCAACGGCTCTCTTCAGTTTGATCTCTGCTCTGTTCTGAGCATCTTCCACAGTGATCAAGACGTGTAAGTCTTCATTGAGATGCTCCCAATTAGGCTTGCCTCTATTCTGCTCCTCCTGAAAAATTTACAAAGCACACGGTTACAAATTTTTCTTTTCAGAGAGAGTGTATCTTTCACAATACTAACCTGGTGCCAATTACTTAAGCTATGTTTGCATCATTTTGCTATGATGCCATTATAAACCTTCTGAATTATTCTCCTTGCAAAAAGACTGGGTTTTCGTGAAACTACTGGGTCAAATGACAGTTAATTCAACAAGTATTTGTGGAGCATCTACACGTACCAAGCATGGAACCAGATGCCAAACTGAGGCTACAAAGTAAGCAAGGCAGAGTCACAACCCCTGCAAGGCTCTTATGTACTAAGAACCGATTATGGAGTCATCCTTAGGTAACCATGGAAAGCATATTATTTCTTCTGTCTTTTACTTATGGGTAAATAAGTTATAAAGGTTAGCTTAAGCAAGTCGGTTATCAAGGTCCCATAGCTAATAACATGCCAATTTAGGAACTGAATCAACATTTTCATTCTCAAGTTCAGTGATCTTTCCATTTCTTTACAACTACTGTTAGTAACATTGGCTGACTTCAAGATTAGGACAGCATTTTGCAAAGAAACGTTACTGTGTAAGAGAAATGGAAACATTTTCACTTATAATCATTATAAGGAATACATGTAACTAGAGTTCCATCAGCCTTGCTTTAACAAGTCAACCATAAGGTCACTATCTGTATCAACTCACAAATGCTAGTCTCATAGAAAACATCAATGTTTTATTTCCCTGACTGCCTTTAAATCACTTAGTGAGGGCTACCCAGGTTGGAAACCTAGTGGAGCTACAGGGAGGTTTAGAAGTAGGGTTGGCCATGTTTCCCTTTCACCAAAGATATAATAATTTCAGAATGACTTCTTGTTTTAAGTTTCAGGGATAATACTTTTAAAAATAATTTTAATTCAAAATTTGTAAAAGCATCAAAAACAGTATCAAATTAAAAATAAATATAAAAGTGGTACATATAAATGTACCTGGCTCAGTGCAAGGCACGCTACATAAACAACAGAGAATACATACTGCTGTTGTACTTTCCTCTTAAAGGTCTCTATTTACTAAATTGTGAGATTTCAATCAAAGGAAAAAAAAAGCTGGCAAAAATTAATAAAACTAACATAAAAAAGCTCTCTACTTACATGTTTGCAAAGGTCATGCTAGGGAAAAAATATGGACCTTAACCAGTAAGGACAGAAATAAATTCTAACAGTCAAGAATACGTTTCTGCCTGTACTTTCTATTAATATCATTAGTATGAAAATGCATCCTAATGTTTGCCAAATCTGATTGGTGCCTAAGAAAATTAGGGATCCCATTAATAAATGATGTGAATTAAAATTTAAATTTATGAATAAAATTTAGTTTTTTTCAGTGTGTACTGGTATAAATACTAATTGTTTGGAAGGAATTATTTAATAAAAATAACCTATTAAGCATTTCTTTTTGCCTAGGGGACAGACACCATGAAACGACGAGAAAAAATTGAGAACCTCAGGGCTCTCTGCATGCCAAAGAACATAAAATGCACATACACGTAACTCTACTGTAGCAAGAAAAAGACTTAACTTTTATGTTGAAAAATGTTGACAATACTTTTTCAACAAAATTTGTAATTTTTTATGTTTAGTAATTTTTTGATAGTTACTTGTATTTTCTGATGAACCTAAAAAAGTGTGTCAATAGTCACACGAACAAGGGACCTCTGTTTCCAAGATAAAACAGTACTTCTACCAAGATAAAAATAACACAGACAAGATTCACTCTCTTGGCTGAAACAGCCAATACAACAGGTAAAACCCAAGAAATGACAGTTCTCAAGCCTCTGAAGGTCACAGGCAGTAAAGCCAGTGGGGCTGAGAAATGGCAAATCAATTAAGTAAACGCCAGGATTACCCCAGCTCTCTGGCTTGGGAGTTTCCAGACTACAGCCCCGGGAAGGGTGCCAGCCTGCCTCTCTGGGTTGAGGAGACTACGTGAAGATTCCAGGGAGGCCAACACAGCCAGAGGTCACAGAGAAGAGTCCTAGGAAGGGCTGCACTGAAAGAATCCTGGAGGTGTGTATAAGGTCTGCTCAAATGCTCGGCTGAACACTGATCGGTGCCGTGTCTGGGAGAGGAAATACTGGTGGCTGGAGAAAGAACCTGCCAAAGGGTAGGGTTCAAGGTAAAAGTGGTGGGTTCTCAATGAGCCAGACTGAGATAAGAGACTTCACGAGTCACAGACACCGGGTGAAGTATACAGAAGGTCTTGCCTCAGTAGTGGGAAGTAACGAGAGCTGGTCTGAGCACTGTCCCAGGACTGTCCAAATAAATCTTAAAAGCAAGACCTAAAAGGATGAAAAGTGTTTCCAACTAACTCAACTGTGTCCCAGAGCAAAGCCCAAGAATATTTACAGGAATAGGAAATATCCACCCAAAAAGGTAAAAGTCATACTACATCTAGCATCTAATCACAAATTAAAAGACATGGAAAGAAGCAGGAAAATACAACATCCATGAGAAAAACAACAACAACAATCAAAACCAACCTAGAACTGTTATAATTAGTAGGCATAGACACTAAAAGCTAATGTGCGTGTACATGCGTGTGCGCTCACGTATGTAAGACACTAATGCATACAGATATTAATACAAGGAAAACTGAGGAACATATATATATAATCCAAAATATTTAGAAAGGCCTAAGTACAGAAACTAAAATCGTGACTTACCACAGAAACTTTTCTACACGAAAAGACAAAAAGCCGAAGGATTTGAAAAGGAAGAGATATTATTTGCACGATAGGAAGAGAGAATAAAGTTAAAGTATAATGTGGCATCGTGCTTTACCAAAGGAATAAAATTTTAAAGTGTAAAAACACCATGGTAAATGTATACTCTTAATTAATTCAACAACTTAAGTGCCAGTTAAAAACTGAAAAACAAAAGAAAGTTACATCTACCCTAACGTAGGCTTCAAAATAAAGTTTTACTTACAGTTTTAAAAACACTCAAAAAAATAAACAAACAAACACCCGAAAGAACAAAAATTTATAGACAAAGATAAAGGTGGTGGAATTATTATAAGCATATACTTTCACTCCCTCCTAAAATTCTAGAATACCGTAGAGTTTAAAATGTACACAAGTCGTAAGGAAGAAGAAAATGGGAAAGGAAACAATTTAGAAACCACAAAGCATATGGATAAGCAGTCAGGGATTTAGCAAATCCTAGATCCTTCCACCCACCCTCCTTCTCCCCCACAAAAAGCTGAGGAAATGGCAGCAATAGTAGGAGGGCTGAAGGTGGAGCTACGAACCGGAAGACCAGGGAATTCTCGCGAAGGAGCAGCCCATCCTGCACATCCCCTCTCCCCAAAGAGCCGGCACTCCTCAATTCCCAGCAAAAACCTAGAAATGTTCCTCCTTACAGAACTGAGTTTTGAGGGGCAGTTAGTGGGATGCTTCCGCACTGAAGGCTGAGCTGTGCCGCCCTCGCCAGGGGAGGGGATGGAAGGCCCGTCTCCAGGAGCCTGACCGGCCCAACAAACAACTAGAAAACAACCGAAGAGCAGCCACTGGCCAAAAAGTTAGGAAAGAAGCTAACTTCTGCAGAGAGTTAAGAAAACACACTGTGTCCCTGAAACAGGTCAAGGATACTGTTGAAATAATTCCAAAGATAGAGCAGAACTTGAAAAACTAAAGTATAATAGTAAAAATGAAAAACCTGATCAAGAGATTGGAAGATAAGAATTGAAAAACTCTCCCTCCAGGTAGCAGTAAAGACAAAGATGGAAAATGGTAAAGAACAGTATAAAAATTAGAAGGCTAGTCCAAGAGGTCTAGAAACTAAATGACAGACATCTCACCAAGAAAAAAGAAAAGGGAAGAAGGGAGAAAAATCACCAACATAATACATACTTTTAAAATAAAACTGAAGGGTAAGAGCTTCCGAATGAAAAGGGCCCACTGAGTTCTTACAATGTAAAGAGATGAAAACTAAAAAAATCCACTGTTGGCAAGGTAAGCCACAAGGTAGAATAAGGAATAAATATCAAAGAATCTCAGTGGGAAGGAGGGGGGCAGCTTTCAACTTCACACTTCACAGAATTACATACTTTTAATCCATGAACGTTACCAAACTTGATTCTTAAAAAAAGGTTTTAAGATCACTCTACCCAGTAGAGTGATCACAATACATTTATCCAATCACAATACACTGTAAACTCAGGCAGAGTTAGGCAAATTCCTTCAAAAGTGAGTTTTACGCCTAGTAATTATTTAATACAAATATAATTTCTCCCTCTGTCCTTTTTCTGTTTTTGAAATGGATAATAAAGGCAATCTGGAATTGGCAAATACTATAGAAGTCAATAAAGCCTATTCATAAAGGTTCTCTTTCAGTCATAAAAAAACAAATAAGAAATTACAGTAGAATTAGGGTACATACTCTGTACCCAATACCTAAGAATCTACTCCTGGGTCATCTGGGTAGCTCAGTCAGTTAAGCATCGGACTCTTGATCTTGGCTCAGGTCACAATCTCATGGTTGGTGAGATCAGGCCCTGCATCAGGCTGCACACTGACAGCATGGAGCTTGCTCAGGAATCCACCCATCTCTCTCTGTCTCTCCCAATATAAACTTAAAAAACAAATTACTCCCTAAATTTCTCACTTCAATAAATAATTTAGGACAAATAAAAGGCTGAAATGAAGCACAGAGGAGGGATGGCAAAATGGATATACATCCAAAATGGTGTATCTCTTAGAAACTATGGTCAAGACATGAAGTCTTTCTACAGTTACATTTCAGACAGTATTTCAAGAGTAAACAGGAGAAATAAGATGTGGAAAAATTAGCTCATTGTTACTAATTATTATAATGCCTGCTTTATAATTACCCAAGGCAATGTCATTTCATATTATGTGTCACCAAATGTTCAGCAACACAGAGGAACACGGTTTTTCTTTTTCACTGACATAGTCCCAAATTTACATTCCACCACAATCATCCCTGCTGATCCCTAGGCCTTCAAATTTAACTGCCATCTCGACATGTGGAAGTCCATGCACTCTCAAGTTTCAACTCAACGTGTCTGAACTGGAGCTCATTATCTCCCTTCTCTAAACTGGTCTACAATTATGTCGCAGCTGTTATTGATCCTTAATGAGTTTTCTCAAGATGTGTGGATTTTTACAACTTGAGGACAAGGACCAACTATACATATACCCATTCAATCCACACTAATTTCAGGTGCCATTTCTTGTTTATAGTCATTCCATGTGGTAAATAAATTGACCTATCCACAAACATGGACTCTAATACCTATAACTTTACTGCAACTTATAGTTAACCTGTGTATTGTCTTATTCTAGCTTTTAGAAAGTTCAACCCTAATTGATTACCAGAACCATCGCTCATTGTTTTTTATATTCTTGACAATATGTACATAACTGACTTTAGACATATCTATCTGGCCTTTAACAAATATTTACTCCAGTGAACTGAGCTCTTATTATTGAGGAACGTCATTGAAATACATTAATATGGGAATGCAAGCTGGTGCAGCCACTCTGGAAAACAGGATGGAGGTTCCTCAAAAAACTAAAAACAGAACTACCCTACGACCCAGAAATGGCACTACTAGGCATTTATCCATGGGATACGGGTGGGCTGTTTCAAAGGGACACATGCACCCCCATGTTTATAGCAGCACTATCGACAACAGCCAAAGTATGGAAAGAGCCCAAATGTCCATCGATGGATGAATGGATAAAGAAGGTGTGGTATATCTATACAATGGAGTATATCAAAAAGAATGAAATCTTGCCATCTGCAACTATGTGGATGGAACTGGAAGGTATTATGCTAAGTGAAATTAGTCAGAGAAAGACAAATAACATATGACTTCACTCATATGAGGACTTTAAGAGACAAAACAGATGAACATAAGGAGAGGGAAGCAAAAATAATATAAAAACAGGGAGGGGGACAAAACATAAGAGACTCTTAAATCTGGAAAACAAACTGAGGGTTGCTGGAGGGGCTGTGGGAGGGGGGATGGGCTCAATGGGTAAGGGGGCATCAAGGAATCTACTCCTCAAATCATTGTTGCACTATATGCTAACTAATTTGGATGTAAATTTTAAAAAATAAAAAATAAATACATTAGTATACTGAAACTTTCCCCACATTGCCTTGCTGGTTTCATTTTTTTTGTTTCTGTCTAAATAAGTCTCCATATATCTTGGTTTCTGGGTCTGCTTCTTTTTGACCTCATATTTAAGTTCCCAGTTGTATTTGATCATCTTTAACCTTTTATTCTTGTTCTCCTCTCTAGTCAACTTTCCCAGATTTTTTACAATAACGCTCATGAGGTCTGCTATTCATATCCAAAGACGGTGTTTTTCCTTTATCACCTCCATACTACCTTATTTCATTGTATCAGAAGAATGCAGTAATAGATGGGTCAATTTTTTTTTTTTTCAAACTGCAGGACTGAAGTTATATCTTAACATAACAAAGTAAGAGCAAAGATAAATTACATATAAATAATTGCTATGTATATACATATGTTCAAAGTTCAAAACCATGGACCTTGACTCTTTTAAGAGATGGAAATGACAAGACAGCATTCAAAGAAGTGGAACAGCTTTATTTATACAGTAAATTAAAATTGAGTAGCATATAAAGCAAGTTTATAATGTCATTCATATCTGATTATAGAGTAGGTAGGTATAACTACAAACAGTACTTCACTATGGTCTCCATTCTTGATAAGTATACTCTAAAGAAATAACAAATTTCAAAGTAACTTTCAGTCTCAGGTGATGAAGAAGAAATTCAGAAATGAAACTAATGATGGGGGTGATGATACGACAGTAACTAAACTTTCATCAAACACTTACTGCTTGCCAAGTACTGTGCTCAGCATTACAAACACACCACCTCGCTCAATCCTCCTAACAGCCCTGTGAGTGCAGCACTATTACTGTTACTATCGTGGTACTATCATGTCCCTACAGGCTGAGACACATGAGGCTGGCCCAAGTCACTTAGACAGTAAGTGTTCTACCAGGCAGAATGACTTTCAGAGCCTGCACTGGCAACACTAATTCCTAGCATACGATATCACCTGCACGAGAGCCTTAAGCAAATTGCCCCAAAATAGCATAAATCAGTGAAAAAGCCAGAAACAGAACACTGAGAACTTGAATCTTGATAACTTTTTCTATTTTACCATTTTACCTTTCAAAATTTTCGTATGATATTTTAAGCCCATTTTGTTTCCATAGCATTCAGAGCTAGGAGGGCCTCTGGATGCAGATAAGGAAACACAGCGAAATTATCTGGTAAATGTGGCTTTTGCTTCTTTGGTGTTGGTCCTATGTCTGAATTCCAAGTCCAGGGCTCTTTCTCCATAAATGAATTCCCGAATCAGTTACATCAAGAACCGTACCAACAACTGGCAGAGAAGCACAGTGAAACAGATCTCTTACATCTACAAGATGACTTTTTTCTAGATCAGAGAATTGTCTATCAAATTTCAAGGACACAAATATAAACAAAAATGCTCAGCCTGTGGCCACTTACACACAGAATTCCTTCAGTTACTAAAGTTTTCCATAGGTGAGAATCAAAACTAAAATTTGGTCTTAATGCATAATAAATACAACCAACATTATTACTAAGTTAGGGCTAATCAAATCATCGTCCTGAAGTAAGTTCTAACCATTACTCTTCAATTATAATCATCCACTTCATTTTTGTAGCTACTATATTCAGGGACATAAAAATATTTTTAAAATCCTCAAAATTTAAGAACTAATTTGCTTTTGACTGGTTTGAGGTTAAAACCAAAACCCTGATGAGTCAGTGCCCTGGGAAGTTTAAAATTATGTTCTAATTGCAGTATCTATCTATCTGCACAAAAAAGTAACTCTATAACATGAAACATCAGACCACACTGATTGTCTCAACCCCTGCTGATAAACTCTTTTAATTACACCTCTGTAGTCAGGCAAATGAGCACAAGACTTCTCCCCCTACTGTGCTCTTAATGTGAAAGTTCATGTGCCAAAACTTCCAAGAAAGGAATTCAAAAGTGTTACATATTTAAGCAAACCAAGGTTTCAATAACACACTTATGAATATATGTATTTTTAGCCAAGTAATAAAGCTGAGACATATAACCATCTCCAGCTGTACACACAATCTAAAATTAGCTTAAGAAAAGTTCATTGAGAGACTGGACACAAAGCAGATTTCACATAATTTAACTGCTCACTGACTCTAACTTTTAACTTGAACTTGAGCCCTGCAACAATCATTTTTCACAGCAAATTATTTTCTAATAATATACGAAGATCAGAATATGCATATATTCAGTCTGTTGCAGACTCCCAGTAAGTTCTCAAGGAAGCAGGCATTCAACAGATGCTTATTAAATTAAGCACAATGCAGCAATTTATTAAATTTGAAGAACTTTTGTCTTATGTCAAATATTTTCCAACTTAAGAACAAAAGGACTATCCTCAATACTTTTCTTTCACAAGAAACATCAACTGCCTACAAACAATACTAAATGCCTGTCAGGTATGTCCTCCTTCTAATTTTTTTTTCTACTTAAAAAAAAAAAAATTTAACGTTTATTTATCTTTGAGACAGAGCATGAATGGGGGAGGGTCAGAGAGAGAGGGAGACACAGAATCCGAAATGGGCTCCAGGCTCTGAGCTGTCAGCACAGAGCCCAATGTGGGGCTCGAACTCACGGACCGCGAGATCATGACCTGGGCCAAAGTCGGACGCTCAACCGACTGAGCCACCCAGGCGCCCCCTCCTTCTAATTTTTATATAGTAATTCCACTAATTTAAGTGTAATGACTGCATTTCCAAACTAAAGTATCACCAGTCAGGGCCAAACTACGTCGAAATAATACTGGTTTCTTCTAATGATGACCACAATCCGTACAATTCCTCTAGATCTAGAGCTGCTTTACTTTGTGGAAATCATTTCGGACGTGACCATTTGGGAAGCTGAATATGATCTTAATGACGCCATAGGTAAGGCTGAAGAGACTGAGCAAAATCTGCGTAAAGACTTTCCCATAACAATCAAAAATGATCAGGTGATTTTAATTTCATTTCCCAGCAAATTTGAAGATAAATGGCCAGCTAATGGTAAACAAAAACAGAAAGTGAGAATAGAAATAAAGAACTGTTAGGGAATCCTTTTGGAAACTTGTGGCTAAGTTTCTGCTGCTCATGATCACTCACATAAAAGCAGTTATTTATTGCCCATGGAAGCACGAAACACTTCCCCATAGCATTATTAGAATTCTTTTGCTGTTCAAATGTGAAATTTTGTGTACTGTGTCCTATTCTCTTCACCATCTAGCACACATGAAATTATGAAAGGTATAGAAAAACAGTCATTTGTTTTAAAATGTGATGTTTTAAGAGGCACCTGGGTGACTCAGTTGGTTAGGCATCTGACTTCAGCTCAGGCCATGATCTCATGGGTTTGTGAGATCGAGCCCAGCATCAGGCTTTTGTCCTGGCAGCTCAGAGCCTGGAGCTTGCTTGGGATTCTGTGTCTCCTTCTCTCTCTGTCCCTCCCCTGCTTCCACTCTGTCTCTAAAAAACAAACAAACATTTAAAAAAAAAAATACCCAAAAAACAAAAAAACTTCAGTGTGACGGTTTTAAAATATTAAATTGGAATATTTATAGGGCGCCTAGGTGGCTCAGTCAAACATCTGACTTCGGCTCGGGCCATGATCTCACAGTTTGTGGGTTCGAGCCCCACGCTGGGCTCTGTACTGGCAGCTCAGAGCCTGGGCCCTGCTTTGGATTCTGTGTCTCCTGTCTGTGTCTGTGTCCCTGCCCCACTCATGCTCGCTCTCTTTCAAAAATCAATACAGATTAAAAACAAATTTAAATTGGAATATTTACTTGCTCATAGCACAAAGGGAAAAAAAAAGACTTCACATTTCTACTCATTTTCTTTTCCAAATCATCCAAATCCTAATTACAAAATTCATCTTTTAATGAAATTTTCCCCAGGTCCTCTCAGGATGTTTCCTGTGTTGCCATCGTATCATTTTGTCTTCTGTCATACTAAGTCTGATATGTATTACTACCTAAAAAACTTCAAGAAGTTTAGAATCAAACTCACCTTCATACTCCCTAGCAATCATAGTAAATGCCACACAGCTGTTCAATTTTTACTAGAGCACAGCATAAGACACAAAAATGAAGTCAAAGCTAATACTGTTAAAACATTAAGACATCTATGGCCTTGTACTAAGCATTTTATTTCTCATAGTTAATCAATCCTTTTAAACCTTAGAGGTAGGTATTACTATGATCACTTGTTAGTCACTTAAAAATGAGATAAACTAATGGACAGAGAACCCTGACTTAGTGTCACTCAGCTAAAGTGATTTCATATTATACACTCTGCCTTAAAGACTTTACAACTGACAGTATACTAAGTAAGCAAGGTTAAATATTTAAAAACTGAAATAAAAAAGATTACAATTGTTTCACTGAAAACAGTAACAAGAAACAAGATGATCATTCCGACAAATCCATCCACAGGGTAACTTGCGGCCTCAAGCAGAGATCATTACCAGGTCCAAGTATGATAGTTTTAAGGAAAGAGTAAGAGCGACAGCGTATGGTTCACCGTTAACGAAGCTACTTTTTCCTGAGGGAATTAATTTAGGCAGTAAATTCCACAGACATCTAAAACGATGATCTTTTTTAGAATACGACTGGTTGTTAAGTCTGATTTTTGAATATTCATTTATGATAGTGAACTTACTAGCTGTATTCAGGCAAAATTCTGAACCATGGCTTCCTCACCTGTATAACAGAGGTTAAGTATAGAGTTTCCATCACAGGACTGAGCTCTAAATGTGTGGTGTTTGTAGAGCACACAGAAGAGTACCTAGCATCTCATAAGACCTATGTAACTGGTGTTACCATAGCTCAAACAGGCTGCTATCTAAAATCAAACAGGGGACTATAGGAAATGGTACAAGCAGGAATATAAGAGAACACCTGACTGAACAACAGCAAATAAACGGACAGGATTATAGGTTATAATTTAGAAAAATAAAATCAGAAAGCACTTTGGGGAAAAGAGTACCAGCTTAACATAAACTAAAACTTAATTAATTTAGTCAATAAAAATATACTAAACACGAAGGAAAAACATGGAATTATTTTAAATTGAATTTTTATGAGAAAGAAGCTCAAAAAAGATCCAACTGCAATCTTTTGTGGTCGCAGACTGGAGGAGAACTCAGCTGATCAAAGCATTGAATTATCTTCCATACAGGGTTTGAATTTGAAACAGCACATAAAGAACAACAACTACAGTTTTCCGGACAAACCGTGATTATGCCACGAGCTCTACACAAAATATAACCAAAAAAAGTCTAAAAGGAATGGATAAAAAATTAATGAAATTGAAGAAATGAGTTCAAATTCCATACTATTTTCCCATCAACCCCTCTAACAGAATTCACTTCCCCCACTTTGCTTGCAAAGAATTTCATGGCTCTATAAAACTACTTAATACTGAACTATATATAGCCTTCTGAATCGGCACACAGAGTATGAAGCCTTGGTTCTTTCTCATGCTCTGTATTACTCAAATACATTCAGAAATGCCCAAGTTAAGAGTTCAGTGTATAATCAGTAGCTGCACATTTCTCTATCCTACTCTGCACAGATCTTGTAAAAGAACAGATCAAGTAAAAGAACTTGTACTTCTTTTATAACGTCTTCATCAGTTTTTGCTGAGTATTTGTGAATTTGACATATTTTACATATATGCATATTTCATCAACAAAACAATGTGTCACATACAAATGTGCTACTGGTTTCTCCACATATAATACATCCTAGCATAATGAACACAATATAAATTTACTTTAAAGCATCACTAAACTCAAATTCGGATTTTTTTAAAAACCATTATTCATTCGCTTTACTCACTACTGTCCTTGTATATTAGAAATCATTTCCCTAACACATGTGGCAAAATATTTTGAATAGTAGTTAAAAAACATCTGGAATTAAATTTCTATATTTAAACTTAAAGTAGCAAGTAAATAAACTATACTGGTTAAATGATTACTAAGCTCTTAAGCCATATGGTGTTTTCTTGTGCATTCTACATGTGTACTTTTCTATGTGGGTTAGGGAAAATAAGATCCAAAAAATTCAATTTAAAATCCATCAAGAAAAATATCAGCCAGGCAATATCAAAACTATATTCTACCTGACTTCTGTGGTTAAAAATTAGACCACTGAACATGTAATTGAGGGGCGCCTGGGTGGCTCAGTCGGTTTACCGTCCGACTCTGACTCAGGTCATGAGCTCAACGTTCGTGGGTTCCAGCTCCGTGTCGGGCTCTGTGCTGACAGCTCGGAGCCCGGAGCCTGCTTCGGATTCTGTCTCCCTCTCTCTCTGCCCCTTCCCGCTCATGCTCTGTCTCTCTCTCAAAAATACAACGTTGAAAAAAATGTAATTTAAATGAAAACACATATACAAAATAAAAAGATGGGTTGGATGAGTAACATACGATCACAGGAAAGTTAAGGACTATCTTGAAGGACCCACAAACAGCTACGGCCTGCCTCATTTCTTGAAGCCAAAGATCACAGCCTAATGTCATGTAATTAGGGTTTCCAAAGCGTAAAAGAGCAACAGCACGTGGTTTGTTAGGTTACAGTCCCTGAGGACCGGAGGGTGAAGATGAATAGCACCTCTATGCGTAGTTGTTACTTTGCAATGTCCTGTCCAGCCTAATGCCACTGTGGATATTTACAGCATTCACACCGCCCCAATATTAATTCACAGCCTCCTTCAGGTAATTGTGAACCCATCAGTGATAAACGGCATCAAAAACACAACTGGCTGTGGTGCCTGGGTGGCTCAGTCGGTTGAGTGTCCAACTTCGGCTCAGGTCATGATTCCACAGTTTGTGAGTTCGAGCCCCATGTCAGGCTATATGCTGACAGCTCGGAGTCTAGAGCCTGCGTCGGATTCTGTGTCTCCCTCTCCCTGCCCCTCCCCTGCTTGCTCACAATCGCTCTCTCACTCTCTCTCTCAAAAATACATAAACATTAAAAACACACACACACACACAATTGTCTGCTAATTTAGAAATACATATCTGCGAAGCTAGACTATCATAACTGAACTTCAAGATCCTCGGTAAGGAAAAAGGAATACAATTTATAATTGTTTTACATTCCATGGTCCTGAGCACCTACCACGTACTCATATTTACTAGCAGATAACTGGAGTGTTAAGTTTGCTTCAAACCCTAAATCATCTTTTGGTCACTGCACAATAGAGAACAAATGAAAAGAACGGATTACAGAAAGGCAAAACAAGAAGGTCTCTCCCTGCTACCTACTTCAGAACAGCAAAAGGGAACATAATAGAGCAAGGAAAGAACACAGACTCAAATGCCAGCCTTCTTGGTACTTCAGTACCTTATTTCAGATATCTCTGTTACCCTGAGCAGCTCATTTATGTATTCATTTATTTACTTAATATTTGAGTTTCTCTACTAAACGGAAGGCACTTTCCTACTACAGAAGGTTTATGGTGCCTAACTGGACATACAAGCCCTAAAGGAGCTCACAGGCTAGCAAGGAAGAGAGACAAGATAAGGACTAACAGAGTAACTACTCACTTGTAATTGAGATGAGTGACAGACACCAAAATTCACTGTGCTATAAAGTGCATGTCAGGGGGTGCCTGGGTGGCTCTGTTGGCTGGGCACCTGACCTAGGTCATGATCTCATGGTTCATGGGTTCGAGCCCTGCATCAGGCTGTCTGCTGTCAGCACAGAGCCTCCACTGGATCCTCTGTCAACCCCCCTCTGCCCTTCCCCTGCTCTCTCAAAAAAGAATGAACATTAAACATTAAAAAAAAAAAAAAAAAAAAAAAAGGTCCACATTAGGGGTGCCCAGGTGGCTCAGTCAATAGAGCACCCAACTCGACTGTGGCTCAGGTCATGGGTTTGAACCCCAGGTCGGGCTCCATGTGGAGCTTGGAGCCTGATTAAGATTCTCTCTTTCTCCCCCTCTGCCACTCTCTCCTGATCACACAGTACGCTCTAACATATTTTTAAAAAGCCTTTCCTTCTAGGGGCGCCTGGGCAGCTCAGTCAGTTAAGTGTCCAACTTCGGCTCAGGTCATGATCTCACCGTTCGTGAGTTCGAGCCTCACATTGGGCTCTGTGCTGACAGCTCAGAGCCTGGAGCCTGCTTCGGATTCTGTGTCTCCCTCTCTCTTTGCGCCCCTCCCCTGCTCATGCTCTGTCTCTCTGGTCTCTCAAAAATAATAAACATTAAAAAAAATTTTTTTAAAGCCTTTTGTTTTTTATATATACACATATATATACATATATATATAAACATAAATCAAACATAAAGTACATACTAAAATTGACTGATCTAGGTTACACAATATCATAATTTCCTCCTTAAAGTTTATGTCCTCACTTGTAAAGGTTACAGGGTTGTAAGGATTAAATAAAAGAAAATATGTTCATGACAGTGACTAACCTCATAGTACCTAATACTTTTACTATGTAACTCATGGTATCCCTGACTCCTTCCTATGCTTTCCTGAAAAGACGGCTTTCCAGGTAACAGGGATCCCCCTTAGTTCCACTTCCCGTCATTATATTAACATAACCAACCATCAAGGATGTCCTAAATCCTCAATAAGGAAGCCCCCAAATCAAAAGAAAATTAATTAACTAAAGTGAATGAAATAACAATTAATGATTCCTCTAGACTAAAAAATACAGGTGCCCAACCCCCAATTACCTGGGATATTTTAATTCTTTTCATTGTAGTGGCTTTCAGCCTTGGAAAATTTTAGAATTAAGAACAGAATGGTAAATCAAACCAACCTAATGTTAATAGTCTTTCTGTGTTTCTATGTAAAATATTTGTAACTTGTAGGATTATTTGGTATATTTAAGTATCTTAAGATTCTTCTTCTGATTTCAACTGAAAAAATAGATAGGTATCCAAAACACACCCTGGAGATTATCATAGGAATGAACGGGTCAGCAGCATCTGCATTGTTGAACACTCCCAACAGCATTCCTCTTATTTCTTGGTTAATGGATGACACTCCGTCTGACGGTGATCAAAGCACGATACAGAGCTGAACAAACGGTTAATGTATTACGAGCAGAGTTCCTTCTTGTCCTAGTAATTCCCAAGTGCTAGTGTATTTCGCATATCCATACTTCTCGGAGGATGAAAAGCAAAGATAATTTGACTTCACTGGAAGAACTCGGTGAAGTCAGGGTCTACATGTCTCCTATTATACTGCCTCCATCATCCAAAGCCTATAAAATCCAAGACTTTTCCTCTACGCTTTTATTAAAGCGTGGCTAACAAAACAGAGTTATAAAAAGTGAGATCTTTCTAATAACCCTTCACAATAGTTTGATCAGCAAAACATAACCATAAAGGTGATACAGTTAACTCAGCACAGTATATTAAGTAAGGCACTTTTCCTTTTCTCTTAAAAATACTGAATTATTTTCACTTCCCGTGGGTACCTGTGAAAAAAGGCCCACCCAGAGTAAGACTGACATGTACATTAAAAAATGTGAATAAATTAAAAACGTCAATGAAAACATTAATAAAACACAAATCAGTGAATGAATGAATGAATGAATGGGTTTCGACAGTCTGAATCCATGTGAATGTGAGCACAGCAGGAAACAGCAGCTTCAAACACTTGCATGTAATACGTGGTGGTCAAGCAAAAACAGGGTAATTTTTGGAACAGTCTGTTACCTTTTTTGGCATACTCTGCAGGCATTTCAATAGGTAAAAACAGCTATATAAATGCCTCCTTTCATGAATTACAATTATGCAGCCAATATATCTAATTCCCCTAAAACCAGTTTTAAAAACTTCCTAAATTATTTGCTAACTAAAATGGCCTATTACATTCATGATTTTTACTGTTACAAAGTGTGACTTTTTATATATTTTGTACATTATCCAATGTTATAATAATTAATGTTCAAGTTAAATTTTAAACATTTTGTTGGGATTTTTACATTCTACTGTAATTCCCTGAGAATTCAATTGTATCACCAAAGAAAGACATGATCTCCCATCAGAATAAAAAACAAAAGTTCAGAGAATCCATGCTTCTTGTTGTTGTTGTTTTTTATTAGAAATCATTTTAGGGACTCCTGGGTGGCTCAGTTGGTTAAGCGACTGGCTCTTGATTTTGGTTCAGGTCATGATCTCACAGTTTGTGAGATCGAGCCCCATGTCAGGCTCTGGGCTGACAGCATGGAGCCTGCTTGGGATTCTCTCTCTCTGCCCCTCCCCTGCTAGCACATACTCTCTCTCTCAAAATAATAAGTAAATAAACACTAAAAAATATCATTTCAAGCATACTCAAGTTTCAGAGATACGGAACTAATAAGTACAATTCTTAAAATCTTCTTCCTGTTACCCACTGACATCACTTGGGCTGTATAAGCAGAAAGTTATTATTTGCTTCAAAGTCTTGGTAACTGCTTTAAAATATGTTCCATCAGTGACCAAAGAATGGTTCGCCACACATCCACTAGTGATTAAAGACTTACACCTAAGAAGATTTGCTTAGACAGGACAACCAAGTCCACTCTTACAGAATAACTGTGTTCCATTTCTTCTCAGTTAATTAAGGAATGGATGTAACACATGCTATTCTCCATCTAACTGAAATACGGATGCAATGGAAACATTGCATATGAATGTTTATTCATTGCATAAAGTTGTTTATAAAACAAACTTTATAACAACCAAATGAAATCACTGAAATGCTTACAAATTAAGCTACCATCAATAATTACTGTGGTTAATTTTGAGAATGAGGTTGAATTTCAACAATGTTAATAGTAATCATTATAACTGAAAAAACTGATTGTTTTTGCAAATGACCATAGATACTAAAAAGATCTTTCAACTGCCTATATTATAAAACAATAACTATAATACTAACGTGTGTGTATATATTTATATATATATGAAAATATAATGAACACTAATCCTTACTACTAATCATTTAGTAATCCTGAATAGTAGATACCGTTAACTTTATTTTACAGATGAGATCTAGACAGGGAAAGTAAGTTGCCCAAGTCCTTTAACCAGTAAGTAAAAGACCCAGAACATAAAGGCAAATCGGTACTCTTTTTCTCGTGTACTCTCCACTATGCCACACTGAAGCATCATCACCAAACCTGTTCTTTTCCCATGTCCACATGAAAGCTGAAAATCATCCCTGAGGCCCATTTTTGCCAAGCTGTCTCAAAAGCTCTTCCGTCCTGAATTTCTCTAGCAGCCACAGTCATCTGACTCTTTAATGACAAATTTTTATAAGGCATCCCTCATATCTATACATTTCATCTCTTCATTTCTACTACGGGTTAAGATTCTACTTAAGATTAGGATTCTTGCCCAGCATTTCATAGAATATTCTTCACACTCAGATGTTTATTTACTGAAATGAAAGAGAAAATACCATGTTCAATAAACATGAACTCCATACACCAACTCTAGTTCTCCTCTCTAATTTTCTGTAGAAAAGATGTACCAATATATTCTCACAATAAAAACAAAGCCTAGGGGTGCTGGGTGGGTCAGTCAATTAAGCATCCGACTTCAGCTCAGGTCATGATTTCACAGTTCATGGGTTCGAGCCCCACATCAGGCTCTGTGCTGACAGCTCAGAGCCTAGAGCCTGTTTCGGATTCTGTGTCTCCCTGTCTCTCTCTCTGCCTTTCCCCCACTAATGCTCTGTCTCTCTCAAAAACAAACATTAAAAAAAAAGTAAAAAAAGAAAAATAGGGCATGTTATTCTAATTGTTCCATGCTGCAAGAATTGATTTTAAGCAGTCAGTAGAAACTCTTACACAATAAATGGAACCCTAGCCCTCAAAGTCTGCAGCCCGTAAACTGCAAAGAATGAATCTCCACATACAAATTTAATTTAGTAGTTAACAGTCCTTAATTTTATATCCCTTGCTCATCAATAAAATATCCTTAATATCAATAACCAAAATAAAGGCCTTCTTCCTAGTAAAGTACAAAGTAATTTTGAGAAACATATCTAGGAAACCTCAAGACTTTTTAAAAGTCCGTGGCCCTCCTCGATACACCTGCTACTGGAACAAAACTAAGAACTCGTGAAAAACATGGTATTCTCTCGCCCTGATGAACTGAACTTTTTCTAATTAAAATCTATACCTGTCCAACTTGCCTAAAAACGGCAGACACTGTTATCTAGCATTTAACTGTATCTTCAGAACTTAGCATACTGCCTACCACAAAGGAAAATTTGAAAAATGTCTACTGAATAAAAGAATCAAGAAATGAAATAGTTTTCAGTTGCTGTGATGCGTTTTTCCTGGAAAATGGGATTTCCCTAGCCAGCCACTACAGTTCCTTTTCCATTTAAGACAAGAATCAGATCTCTCTCTAGATTCCTTGAATTCTAATAAATCGGAACCTTGCTTACATAAAAACCTTCTGAACTACCACTTCTCTTCATGTAAAATGTTAAAAGGCATTTGTACACTAAACATGTAAAACTGATGAGAGGGAGGAAAATAAACAACAGGGTAGGCAGGAACAAGTAAACCTGTTAAATATAAACTAAATCCAGACCAAAAATGGACCACATGATTCCTGAGTTGCTCTTAACCTCCTAGAAAGAGATAATGTATCTTCTAATAATATCTAAATTTACATCCCTTGCTCATCAATGAAAATTATCCTTTAATATCAATAATCAAAATAAAGGGGGTTCCTATTTAAGGAGAAAAGTTAGTTATCGGGGTGTGTCAACTTAGCTAGGCTGAACTTAGCTAGGTTGCCAGAATTTCATTCTACTGTGTTACCGATTAGGGTGAACAATAAGGTATATTCCTTCCCAAGAGCTGGAAGACAGAAAGGAGGCAATGGCCATTAGCATATGCACACTTTGGCCCAGCTATTCAACTAAACGCTAATCTAGGTGCTGCTGTGAAAGGATTCTGTGGGTGTAATTAAAGTCACTAAGCAGCTGACTTTACTCAAATGGAAGATTATCCTGGGTGAGCCTGAGTTATTCAGTTGGAACCCTTTAAAAAAGGGTTAAGTCCTTCTCTAAACTCAAAATACTCCCAACACCAAATGAGTCTACACTTCCCTTCCCTCTGGATCTTTCTGACTGCCTGCTCTGGAGGACCACAAACAGAAGAAGGCACAATTGTGTAAAGCCAATTCCTCATAAGTCCGTGTGTGCGTGTGTGTGTCCCCACCCGCTGCTGCTTCTTTGGGAGAACGCTGACCACTACACTTATCTTCAAAGTTTCACCGTAACAAAAATTATAAAATAAAATGGAAGGATCCCATTAAGCCACCAAAGCCATTAATTGTGGCATGAATGCAAGAGACCACATTGGTCAATGTATTTCACAGTAGTCACAATGTATAGGAGTATTTAGGCTAAATAAATTAAAAACTATCCCAGAATGTCAAATAAGCTGCTCCAAATCCACACTGCTAAGAAAGTAAGAATTCATTTTGTTGTGAAAAAATAACTTCTTTAATAAGCATGTTGGATTAATCCTTATTCAATAAATATGAGTGAAAGTAGTTAAGATAGAGAAAATGAAAAGCGTTCTTGAAATGTCATCAAAGCATTAAAGGCCCACTGAAAAGGCCATAAACCCCCAAATTTAACCAGATAGAACAAATACTTTAAGATGAATTTTTAGAAATCCTCACTTTATCCAAAAAGACCTCCACACTGAGTTGCAAGCGACAACAGCAGAATGCACGTATGTGTACTGTGATGCTGTGTGTGTGCATACAAATTTTTAACTTTCTACAAATAGCCTGTACTCTTAAGATATTAATAAACCACAGAAAGATATTAATCTCATTTTTACCCTAATATCTAGGACTACAACTGTACTTAGTTATTATTCAATCATGAGAGGACAGTCTTTGAAAATAATACCCTATATAACTCAACAGATTACATCATAATGAGGTGAAAGATTTGAGAAAGGTAAAAACAAAAGTGAAAAGCTTTCATCACTTATGAACAATCAATTGCTAGACTAATTTTGTACTTTAAGTAGAAAACAGTAAATAATTACCAATGCCCTCCAAAAAATCCCTAAATATTCAATAATTAAAGTGCCTCCTGTTTAATAAATCAGACACAAAAAAATCTCTCGAAATTCCATCTCACATAACAGAATGATGTATCACCCTATCACCCATGTGGTAACGGTCCCTTTACAAATTGTTCTTTGTGGAAAGAATACACTAATACTTTTAAACACTGAAAAGTACCTAGAATAATTATTAAAAACTGGGCCCTTTTTTGAAAATCACAATTTCACGGCTGAGTATATGTTGAATCCAGCGTACCCGATCAAATGCAGTCCTTTTCATTGTCACATAATACTCTATTATATGAAGAGACCAGAATTTCCATCTCCCCATTAATGGCCATTCACGCTGTTCCCAATAGTTTATTACTATAAATAATGGTGCAGTGAACATCCTCATAGCCATCTCCCAAATAGATATGTAAAGGACATATAAAGGAGTCTCCTTAAGGAACTGATAAAAGTGCAGTTTATTAAAGACAAGATCTTTAATAAACAAACAAACAAACAAACCCGTACAATTAACAGACACTGCCTAACTGCTCTTCAAGGTTTTTGTACCAATTTATACTCCCAACTTCCCTGCATGAGAGTTCGGTTTCTCCACATTTAACCTAGGTAGTATTTTTATTCTGACAACTCAAAGGATGTCTGTCATTACATTGTACATCAGAATGTGCATTCCCCTGAGTAATAATAAAGTAAGCCATCTTCATGTATTCATTGTTCATTCAGGTTTCCTGTTAATGTGAAATGCCTTTTTCACATATTTTGCCCAGTTTTCTATTGGATCTGTGGTCTTTTTTGTTTTTGAATGAATTCTTTATATACTCTAAATACAAACACTCTGTGTGGCCTGTCTTCAAACAGTTTAGTATCTTTCACATAACACGATTTTTTTTTTCAATGTAGTCATATCCATCCACCTTCTTTAATGTGTTTTCTAGTCTGTAATCCTTCCTTGGCCGGAAGTCACAAATATGTTCTCCTACCATTTCTTCCAGTGGTTAAGGTTTTTTGCTCTTCACTTTTAGATGTTTAATTCACCTGGAACAACTTTTGCAATATGCAAATCTAATTATCTTAACACCATTTATTGAATAGTCATGCCTTCCGCATTTCATTTGCCCTTCCTCTGCATCTACTCCCTTCTTTCTACTACACACACACACACACACACACACACACACACGACTAAAATAGCTCTTAGTCTGATTCCACAGGCTACCTGCTGTCCTTCCAGTAATATAAACAATCAAATGACAGACAGTAAATGCACTCAAGGTACCCCTCCATTTTGTTCTACTTTCCTTTTAGAAACATCCCAATGGTCAGTTTTACTGTCCCCAAAATTCTGAACCAATTCAGTTCCATACAAAAATGTTTTATTATATTCTCTAATAAGAAAAAAGCATTTGTTGTGAGATTTTATGGACTATAAAAATTGATTCAGAAACAAGTATCTATAAAATACAGAATTTAAGTTACAGAAGTTTTCAAATACATAGCTCTGAAGTTGTTCATTGCATTTTCCAAGATTTAAAAACTATCTCCAGTATTTCGAATTTGGTCTTCATTTCCATTCTTAATATTTACTTATGGTATGTCATCGATTCTCAGGTATTTCCTTAAAAATACTGTAACATCTCTGAAACCAGCGGTGTATCACTAATACTGCAAATGCAAGGCAGCAGTCGTCCACAGCTGTCCCTGCAGAACTACTGCTGGGGGAGGCAGACTGCAACAAGCCCTGGGCAGCCCTGCATGTTCCCACAGCTGAGCCAGGACGCGAGGCTTATCTATTTCCTCCAACTGAGCAATTTCTGTCGTCAGCCACACGGGCAACTCAACAGGTCAAGGGGACACATCTTACAGCTTACTGCCCTGAGGTAGAAAACTGTATTGTCTGTTGCTTCTTCATAAGTGCTGGGACCTTGGCCCTGGCTCCTCTTAGCAACGCAGCCCACTGAGTATACACATGTCAACCGGGAACTGGGGGTCACCAAGAGAATCGGTGCAAATATGAAGATCCTCTGTTCTTGCTGTGCAGACTGTATGATTATAATACAGTCTGATCTCTGATCCAGAAGTCTCAGGTCTTCCACCAGCATCCTTAAAACTGTGGTAGCAACTTATCTTGTTAGCTTCAGACTCTTTGCTCTTCTTAACAACAATACGTCTTAAACTTGCAATGGCTTACGGAAAAAAACACTAGGGAATATAAAGTACTCCTTTAAAAAAATGCTGCATCAACAACATTCCTGGTTCGATTATCTATGGCATGGAAAACATGACTGAGTAAAAAGGTGACACAGAACTGTCTGGAAGTTCTTAGGAATTGATTTCACTTGTATTTGTCTTTTAACACCTATCACAGACTCTAATGAAAAGACAGGGTAAGTAACTCTCTATATAAATACAAATTCTATGTGAATAGCAAACTCTCTGTCAACTTATTTGGTTGCTTTATTCTCTCTCTGTGGTGGTACATAACAGTGCTGCATTTGAGGACTTCAGATTTTGTTCTATCTCCTCCTTTTTTCCTCCTCAGTTTTATCCGAGTTTATTTATTTGGTGAATTCTCAAAAAAACCAAACAAACCAGCTTTTATTTTTGTGAATCATCAACATGCAGCACCTGCACTATTTATTAAATTTTCACTCTTTGCTTTACTTCTTTCTTTTCCCTTGCTTTCATTTACTTTACTGTTCTTTCCAGATCCTGAAGTTAAAATGTACCTCATTCACGGCCAACACTTAATTTTTACTTTCTAGGTGATTTCCAGCTCAATCCCATTGTGATTAAAAAGCACAATGAATTGTTTCAGACTTCTGAACTCTGCTGAGGCTTTCTTTATTGGCCCAGCACACAATCTGGCAAAATGTTCCACACTCTTTAAAAGACTGAATTGTGCCACCGTTGGGTGTAATGTTTTTGTTGTTGTCCTTGTCGTTAATTAGGTCAAACCTGCTCACTGTGTTGTTCAGGTCTTGTACATTCTTAAGTTTCTGTCTGCTTGTTTTATCAGTTATTTACTAGTTGTTTAGAGTTGTGTTAAAATTCTGAATGTGGATTTGAGTTCTTTTAGTTCCGGTAAGTTTTACTTTATATGTATTTTCAAGCTATGCTACTTGGTATATACAAATTTAAGACCATGATCTCTTCTTATTGGACTGATCTTGTATATAACTTAGAATTTTGTTGAAGTTTTATTAACAATTTCTGCATGAATGAGGAATATTGACCCTTATTTTCTTTTTCCAGTGGTATCATGGCAATACTGGTAATTACCAATCTATGGTAATGGAAGTGGAATATTCATTCTATCTTTTATGAAAGATTTCATAGATTCATATTCTTAAAATTTTTAGTATTTTTTATTTTAAAAGATTTTGTTTATTTTTGAGACAGAGCATGAGCAGGGGAGGGACAGAGAGAGAGGGAGACACAGAATCGGAAGCAGGCTCCAGGCTCTGAGCTGTCAGCACAGAGCCCAACGTGGGGCTCGAACTCATGAACTGCGAGATCGTGACCTGAGCCAAAGTCAGACACTTAACTGAATGAGCCACCCAGGCGCCCCTAGTATTTTTTAAATGTTTATTTTTGAGAGAGAGAGAGAGAGAGAGAGACAACAGAGAGAGAATCCCAAGCACTGACAGTGTGGAGCCAGATGCAGGGCTCAATCGTACGAACCATGAGATCATGATCTGAGCCATCTGAGCCAAAATCAAGAGTCAGACGTTCAACAGAGCCACTCAGGTGCCCCACATCCTTTCTTAAAGTTTGATAAAACTCTTTAGTGTAGCCACCCAGGCTTCACATTTTCTTTGTGGGGTAGTTTTTATTACAAATTCAGCTTCTTTACTCATTACAGGCTATTCAAGTTTTCTGTTACTTCTTGGTAATAATGTATTTTACAAAGACTTTTCATCTAAGTTGTCAAATTTATTGGCTTATAGTTGCTCAGAATATTCCCTTAAAGTCTCTTATTGTCCATAGGATCCATAGTGATGTCCCCTAATAGGAAGAAAATTAAATAACTGATTTAAGTTTTTAAAAATATGAACATTTTTGGAAATAAATTCCCTGTAAACACTGCTTTGGCCTTACTTCACAAATTTTATGTTCCATTTTCATTGTTATTTGGTTTAAAATATCTTTTAATTTTTCTTGTGACATCTCTTAAGCAATGGACTATACAGAAGTGTGTTGTTCAATTTCCAAATATTTGGGCTGAATTTCATTTTAGTCACAGCTCATCCTTGGTATAATTTCAAGCTTTTCACTTTGTGGCCTAGGAAATATTTTATACTGGTGAATGCACCATGTTCACTCAGTTGTCAGGTGTAATGTTTTATAAACCCCAATAATGTCAAGGCGGCTCATAATAATGTTCAGATCTTCTCAGTCTTTGAGGAGTTTTAGTTTCATTCTATCAGCTGCTGAAAAAGTTAAAATTTCAGTCTGATCCTGGAATTATTTGTCTTTAGGCAAGTCTTGTTTCATACAGTAGAGTGACACTGTATCAAGTGAATATACATTTACGATCACTTTTCGCACTTCCTGCTAAATTGACTTTTTATCATTATGAAACATTCTCTTTACTTGATATGAATTGCTTTCTCTTGAAATCTATTTTATCTGATATTAATACAGTCATTCCAACCTTGTGCTGTTTTCTTGCTCTTTTTCCACCTATTTATTTTCAACCTACTTTTATTTAAAACTTTTCTTCTTGAGAAACTGTATAGTTTGTAACAGCTTTATAGTCTACAGGTGTGCCTTAGTGTTTTCAATCCATTTTGGTAACCTCTGCCTTTTCATAGGGGTGTTTCTTCCACTGGCAAATTAATGCCATTATTGATAAGACGAGGTTGTTGTTGTTTTTTTTTTAATTTTTTTTCTAACGTTAATTCATTTTTTGAGAGACAAAGACAGAGCGTGAGTGGGAAAGGGGCAGAGAGAGGGAGACACAGAATCTGAAGCAGGCTCCAGGCTCTGAGCTGTAAGCACAGAGCCCGATGCGGGGCTCGAACTCACAGACTGTGAGATCATGACCTGAGCCGAAGTCGGATGCTCAACCGACTGAGCCACTCAGGAGCCCTGATAAAACGAGGTTTCTGGCAGCTACCAACGTTATTACTGGCTTTCTATTTGTAGCCTCTGTTTTTCTTCCTGTGTTTCCTCTTCCAACTTTTAAAAATACACTATTTCAATATATTTTTACAATTCCACTTTAGTTTTCCTCAGTGCATTTTTATCTGTACTTCTTTGTATTATGTTTTCAGTGGCTGCTCTGAGGGTTACAACATAAATCTTTAACTTTTCAAGGTCCACTTATGACTAACGTTTTACAACTTCACACAAATGCAGAAACTCCACATAGGTCCATGTTTACACATACGTAAGTTTAAAACTCCACGGGACAACGCTATTTCTTCCTCATTAAACAGCTATACGTATTAAAGAAACTAAGAGGAAAAATACCCGTCCTCCCCCTCAAAAAATATTTTCTATCTACCCAGGAATTTACCATTACTGGCGTTGATCTCTAAGTAACTAACTTTCTATGTGCTCTCATTTCATTTCTCTGAAGTTGGAAAAAGTCCTCTTTAGTTTCTCCACTCTGTACATCTGCTGCCAAGAAATTCTCTGAACTAATCTTTCATTTCAAATGGCTTTATTTCCTCTTCACTTGGAAGATGGTTATAGCATTCTCAATGGTTACAGAATTCAGGGTTGACAATACTCATCTTTTAGGATATTTAAAGGATGTTTTACTCTTTTCTGGCCTGATAATAAGTCAGCCATTAATTGTATTTTTCCTCTGTATGTTAAGGTGTGATTTTTCTCTTGCTGCTTTATAAGGTGTCCAACAGTCCTGCTCTAAGGTGCTACAGTGCCCCCTCCTTTGTGTTCATTCTGATTGTTCTATGATAAGCATCTTACATCTACAAGTTTATGTCTTTCAACAAATTTTTGAGATCCTCTGCCATTATTTTGTCAATTATTTCTATTTCATTTGCTCGCTCTTCCTTACAGAACTCCGATTACAGATATGTTAGGTAGACCATTTGACATGTTATTACCTTTATCTCAATTTTTTCCTCTCCCTGTTATTTACAACAGACAGTTTCTACTGCTCTATCTTCAAATCTGCACACTCCTTCTTCAGCAGTTAAATCCATCCACCCATAAATGGTTTACTTCAGATACTCTATTTTCAGCTCTGGAATTCCCATTGGGTCTTTTTTATTGTTTCTGGTTCTCTGCTAAGATTTTCGATCATTTTGTATTTTGTCTTACCTTATGAGGATCATTATAACAGCTACTTTAAAATATGTGTTTTCTTACTTTCAACATCTGGAGATTCGAATCAGTTGACTGTAGAATGTGATTAATCTTCAAGTTTTAATTTTGAACTATATGCTGATTCTGGCTTTTGTTTTTTTCTTTTGAAGATTTATTATTACTTTAGTAAGCAATTGTCTTGATTCAATTCAGAACTGCAACTTTGTTTCTTGGGTGCAGAGTCTGGTCTCAGTTCAGATCTTCACCCGAGATCCTTTAAGTCTGTTCTACATGTGTGTGATTCAGGGGTTAGCAAGAACGTAGGGATTTCTTCTCCTGTCTCTTTTCCTTCCTGGATTCTCCTTTCTCAACAATAGGGATATCCTCTAGGTTAGAATTAGTGCCACCTACTGTCCTTGACCCCTGGAGGGGGGGGGGGGGGGGAGCCAGGCAAAATATAAGGTTCCCTCCTCTAAACTCTGCTTGTATTCTTCCCCAGTGCCTTGATGTATTCATGTATAATACAAAGGGTAATCTTGTATTTTATATATCTATCTGTATCTATATCTTAGAGTTGCTCTCTGTAGATGAATCTATCTTGACAGGAATTTATTCATTTATTACTGGAAGCAGAAGGCCTTACTTCAAAGTTCCATTTCTTCCAGAAGGATAGTTGATAATCCGGTATTCAAACCAGCAGGCAGCTTGGCCCTGGTTATAGATAAATACTCTCCCCTTCCTCTTACCACTAGAAACATTTCCTAGGTGACAGTCATAGAATTTAGCCTCTATCCACAAGTGGCACAGCGCACCCCAAAACCCAGTACTTCTGTGAAACTGGCTCCAATTCCCGTTACTCATGCTCAGAGTCCATCTCCTGTCCATGTAGCCCATAATTATCGCAGAACGGAGTGCGTTTTCCATTTTAGTCCTTGCGTACAGTTATGTGTTTCTGATTGACAGGAGGAAAAAACACATACACAGTAACAAACACAGCTATCGGACAATATAAATCTTCTAACACAAAGGGTGCCTGGGTGGCTCATTTGGTTAAGCATCTGACTTCGGTTCAGGTCATGATGTCACAGTTTGTGGGTTCGAGCCCCGCATCGGGCTCTGTGCTGACAGCTCAGAGCCTGGAACCTGATTTGGATTCTGTGTCTCCCTCTCTGCCCCTCCCCTGCTCACAGGCGCTTTCTCTCTCTCTCTCTCTCCCCACAAAATAAAATAGACATAAAAAAAAAAACAAAATAAATCTTATAATACTGAAAGAACTAAAAATATATATGAAAATAGAAAATTAATTCAACAGTAGAGATGAGTTCAGTTAATAACTCGAATACAAGATTCTAAGGGAAACACTAATTAAGGATTCCTGTGCCAAGCCCTGTGTATGTTCCAGAGCTGATTCGGACAAAGTTCTCACTCTGAGAAACACTCTGTAATCAACCACAAAAAATATATTAAGTGCTTGAATGGAGATATGGATTAGTATGGGATCGATGGAGTACCAAACAGCTAACTTTGTCTGAATATATTGTTGAAAACTTAGAAAAGGATTTTTAAAAATTCAAACAGGATCCAAAACACAGACTAGGGACTTGGAAACACTGAAGAGATCACAAATCATGTGACCTAAAAGGTTACTCTTCCTCATTTGTACAATGAAATCTCCTGTGGCTGTGGATGTCCTTCACATAATTTAGGCATATTTTTTAATCATACAACTCTCAATTACTCAGATTTTACCAACTGAGTCCCTAATTACTTTTTTTAAATAAAATAACACTTCAAAACACTAATTACACCACAACAAAATGTCAATTAAGTCGGGAAAACTTCCTGGGGAGCCTGGGTGGCTCAGTCACTTAAGCCTCTGACTTCGGCTCAGGTCACTATCTCCTGGTTTGTGAGTTCGAGCCCCGCATCAGGCTCTGCACTGACAGCTCGGACCCTGGAGCCTGCTTCTGATTTTGTGTCTCCCTCTCTCTCTGCCCCTCCCCTGCTCATGCTGTCTCTCTCTCAAAAATAAATAAATGCTAAAAAAAAAAAAAAAAATTTAAGTTGGGAAAACTTCCCAAGAAAAAGTGACATCTCTCTGATCACTTTATCTCAATTAATGAAGTTTATTAAAATGCAAAAATTTTCTCAAATAATTTGGGAAAGGAATTTTCAGAGGGTCAAAAGAAATCAGCCATGTTTTTCAAATGAAGCTTTAGAGTAAGTGTCTGGATTCAGAACTATTAAGCTTTTTAAAAGGAAAGGGAAAGTTAGTAAACTCATGTAAGAAAGTTACATTTAAAATGATAATGACGGGGCGCCTGGGTGGCTTGGTCGGTTAAGCCTCTGACTTCGGCTCAGATCATGATCTCACGGTCCGCGAGTTCAAGCCCCGCGTCGGGCTCTGTGCTGACAGCTCAGAGCCTGGAGCCTGTTTCCGATTCTGTGTCTCCCTCTCTCTCTCTGCCCCTCCCCCGCTCATGCTCTGTCTCTCTCTGTCCCAAAAATAAATAAACGTTGGAAAAAAAAAAAAATGATAATGACGACAACAATATAAATTTCAAGTTTACCCTAAACAGAATAACAATTATTTTTCTATTAGATTCAAAATACACTGGAGTCCTTTTAAGCACAAAAATTCTAAGAAGGTAAAACCTTCAGGAATTTTTAAAGAAATCCTAGTTACAGTTTCATCAAGTGCTTAATATTTTGTAGGGTCACACCCTGAATCGTTTATCATAACACTGGTCCCAGGCTGACCCTGCTCTCTCAGAGTTTAAATTATCGAAAACCAACTTTAGATTTATGTGTAAACTCAACTGCCTCCAAAAATTTATAAAGAATAGTATTCTGTCAAATAACCCCTATTTAACCCACTGTGCATTTCCAAAGTAAAAATGAAGAGACTATATATATATCAATAATCTCTACCCTCCTTCAACACCTGAACAGTAATAATATAAATAAAATGTCGGGAATGACTAAAAATTATTTTCTTCAAAATTTTAGGAGTTTAGATGCTCAAATTATATATACACATACATATACACACAGTAAACATATACTTACACATACACATATATACACAACACATACTCATACACACACACACACACACAGAGTCTTCTCTGACGCCTAAATTCTATACGGCTATGCTAGCACAGTACATTCATTGCTTTTGAGTTTAATTTATACACCATATATATTAAAACACAATGTATTTCCTCTTCCATTCTGACTGGTATTAATAATTCAGGATTTTCCAAATCCTTTCTTCCAGCTATCCTTGGCCAATTTTCCTAGGTCACATACTTATTCTTGCTGACCCTTAGCCTCTGTTAGTTGTTTATCCTGAAAATACCCAGAACCCTCATTAAATGTCTTATTTTCTCATTCAGGAGACTGTCCATAACTGTGCTTTGCACACCCTTCATCGGCCACTGGAGGTCAAAGTCAATTTCAAGGACAAAAAGCAAATGGCAGAGAGGTCAGCGTAAACCACACACAACACAGAGCACTCAAGTGGCTGACCGCACTGCAGTATGACGCGTCGTGCTGAGACAGACGTGAGCCACTACACGAACATTCACCGGCTGAACGCGTGACAGCAGGCAGAGCACAGAAGAACATGCATATTGGCAATTTACCACAATATATTCATAAAAACTTTTATTTCAAGGAAAACATTTCAGGGGCAAACAACATTAAAAGAACTGGCACCGAGCAGAAGAGCACCGAACAGCATACAGGATGGATAAACGCTTTTCACATCCGTTACATACATTACCTGAACTCTCCCGACAGCAGACCTCAGTGGCTGTTAACTATTCAAATTACCCAGATTCAAGACCCAAGCTATAGAAAGGTAAACTGATTCCACACTAACGCGTAATTTTATTTGACAATAAGGAAACTTTACCAAAAAAAAGCTGAAAGGAGTTAAAATATGAAAGGAGCTTTTAAGTAGTGTGAAATTCTCTGGTAGCCAGTAGCTACAAACCTTCCGCATGACATTTGAGAATATTAATAATACAGTATGTGTCAGGGCGCCTGGGTGGCTTAGTCAGTTGAGCGTCCGACTTCGGCTCAAGTCATGATCTCACGGTCCAGGAGTTTGAGCCCCAAGTCCTGTGACTTGAGTTTCAGCCCCAAGGCTCCGTGCTGCTGAAGCCTGCTTCAGATTTGGTCTCCCTCTCTCTCTGCCCCTCCCCCCGTTAGCTGGAGCTCCTGCTCTCTCTCAAAGATAAATAAACATTAAAAACATTTTTTTTTCATCTAGTATGTGAGGCAGCAAAAAATAATAAAATACAATGGTCAAGTCTATCGAAGTCTAAAGAACACGTATTGGGGTAAATATTTTTCTATTCTCAAGGGATGTACCCAAAAACAAAACTGCCATCAAACAGCTGCAAAAAAAGTCAAGTCGCTTTTCCTTACTTCATGTCTTCCCAACAAACAGAGAAGGGCACGGTGGTTGCTTAATACACATTTTAATTGAGTGCTGCCATTGGGAGGGAAAAAAATGTGGAACCTCTACTTTCCATATCAGACAAAGCAGGTAATTAACAGCCATTATGGCACAATTCCTTATCATCAAAATACACAATGGAGGCTAACTTCTCTCAAAGCCAATGCTCTGTTACCAAAAAGCATAGCGGGTGTTTCAGGGTCACATTCACTTCTCTATTACACAAGCATACATTTACTGCTCAGTCAGACACCTATAATTAAACACAAGAAGACTATAATGCTAATATTCAGGCTAGCTTGCATGGAGGGGGGTTCCCCCTCCTCCCCGTACAGATGATTGCTTTTCATTTCAGAGTTTCAAGCAGCTACAGTTCACTTAGTTTTGATTACATGGCAATTAGATATGCAAATGTATAAGATCCGGAAAAATACTTTTTCAAACATCAGATTGAGCAATCAGGCCCATTCTCTTCTCTTGTATATATGAGCAGCTCATTAAACAACTATTGTCTAAAAAAAAAACATTTCTGTCTTAAAAGCCTTAGTTGGTTTTTTTTTGTTTTTTTTTTGTTTTTTTTATTTTTATTTTTTTTTTCAATGTTTATTTATTTTTGGGACAGAGAGAGACAGAGCATGAACGGGGGAGGGGCAGAGAGAGAGGGAGACACAGAATCGGAAACAGGCTCCAGGCTCTGAGCCATCAGCCCAGAGCCCGACACGGGGCTCGAACTCCCGGACCGTGAGATCGTGACCTGGCTGAAGTCGGACGCTTAACCGACTGCGCCACCCAGGCGCCCCTGTTTTTTTTATTTTTAAAAACATTTAAAACACATCCTTAGAATAATCTCTCTTGGCAAAACCCAGTTCGTGTGTATGTGCTTGTGCTGGGTGGGGGAGACATGGAAAGAACACATCCTAATTCACACTGTCTATTTAGGGTTACTTTGAGACTGGTCACGTACGTAATTTGCTGTAAACATTTTAAAATATACAACTTAAAACTTTCCATTAAATGACACTTATTATTAACAAAGTACAAAATATTACAAGTAATTGTAATACATATTCTAACCATTTGAGAAACTTTTTTTCTCTTACTTTATGGTTTTACATTACAAGCTATATGCAGATGTTAGAGAAAAATCATGTATACTCTGGAGGAGGGGGGTGGTAAAAACATTTGCACTTCAAGAAGATCAAAAATTGTTACTTATATCTGTGGGTGCGACTTGAAAAACTAATATGGCCACTGATGTTATTTCAAAATGTACTTCTATAATGTCTCTATCCTGGCAATTAATGTTACTTTTAGGTTTTAAATTTCAACTTTGCTTTTTAATTCTTAACCTCAAGTCCTACTCGACTAACTTATAAAGTGCTTGCTGGCTTTCCTTTTCTTTTTTTCTCTCTTTTGTATAATTTGAGTCATAGGTCAATCATTTATACTTAAGTAAATTATCAAGTGATTCTTCTGCATCATCTATTTGATGCTCCTTTACTTTGGAAAATTCAAGAAAGTGGTGTCTAAAATTCTGTAGTAAGAACATAATTTTCCAACAGGCATCAATTATGTCCACACTTCACTGAGCACATGAGGAAATATAAATCACTGCTCTTGGAGAATGCAGCCTGGGGAAGGAAACAGGATTAGTAAAATTAAATATTACACTGTATCTTTAGAGTACAAGTAGTCTGGAAGTTGGAACAAGAGAAGATTAGGGAAGGCTGAAGTGCTCTGACAGTGCTGATTTAAAATGAACTTGGAAGAAAGTTCCTGGCCAAAGCCACCTTTGTCTGCCACCTCAACAACTTCAAGAGCCTATACTCATATCCACTTGCTTCAACTCTTACCCGACTCCATACACATTTACAACCTTTACAACCCATTCTCTGTTTTGAGACAATTCTTTTAAAAAATATATCAGATTATGGGGCGCCCGGGTGGCTCCATTGGTTAAGCATGCGACTTCGGCTCAGGTCATGATCTTGCTGTTTGTGAGTTCAAGCCGTGCATCAGGTCTGTGCTGACAGCTCAGAGCCTGGAGCCTGCTTCAGATTCTGTCTCCCTCTCTCTCTGTACCGCCCCCCCCCCCACCTCTCTCTCTCATAAAAAAAGAAGAAGGAGGAGGAGGAGGAGGGGGAGGGGGACAGGGAAGGGGGAAGGGGAGGAGGAGGAGGAGGAGGAGGAGGAGGAGGAGGAGGGGAGGAGGAGGAGGAGGAGGAGGAGGAGGGGAGGAGGAGGAGGGGAGGAGGAGGAGGAGGGGGAGGAGGAGGGAGGGGAGGAGGAGGAGGAGGGGGAGGAGGAGGGAGGGGAGGAGGAGGAGGAGGAGGAGAAAGAAGAAAATTTAAAGGGAGCCTGAGTGGCTCAGTCATTAAGCATCTGACTTTGGCTCACACTGGGTGAGCTCCGGTCCTGCTTCAGGTAAAAACACAAGCCCACGGGGAGCCTCGCTTCTCTCTCTCTCTCTGCCCCTCACTCACTTGTGCCCTCTAAATAAAAAATTACCTCATTAATTAAATATTGAAAGGCAGGCTGTATTTATCGTTTAGGTCTAATTAGTGATAATATCTCCTGTCATCTTCACAGTGTCCTGGTGCAGATGACAAACTGCACAGCCATCATGACACCTGGGCACTGTTTGGTGCTCAACTTGTACAGGACCCTGTAGGCACACACTCCTTCAGCACATACTTCCCGAGTACCAACTATGTGGCAGGCACTTACAGCCCCCCCCTGAGGACAGGGAGGTGAACAAAGCGAACAAGACAGACAGCACTCTGCGCTCATGGAACACACCCCTCTAGAAGGCAGACAGACATAATGAACACATAAAGTATCTCAAAAGCAACGATGGATATGACGAAAAATGCAGGAGGCAAAAGGATAAAAGGACGGTGGAGGGGCATCAAAGTTTGCTGTATCTGAGCAGAGTGGTTATAGGAGGTCTCTAAGAAAAAGTGAAATTGGACAGAAATGTGAAATGAAATGCGGATCAGGTTACATAGCGTTGGGGGGAGAGTATTCCAGAGAGTGTACAAAATCAAACTCTGCAATGACAGACAGCATCAGCATGTTCACAGAATGAAAAGACAGGCGCTCGGTCACAGAGGCAGCCAACAGAGGAGAGGCCTGGAAGACAGCGGGACAAGATCATGGTGGGCCTGTTAGCCACGGTTAAGATCTCTCAATTAAGTACATGAACATACACTGCAGGATTATTTTAAAAATTCACTATGGTTGCTTGAGGGAGACAGACAGGAGCAGAAGATACAAGGGCATCAGAAGGCTACAGAGAACAAGTACAGTGTAGTAATCAAACCCATGCACTCAAACCAGCCTGGGTTCAAATCCTGACTAAGCAACTCACTAGCTGGGGTTAAGGGAAGGTTCTTAACATCCTCACCCTCCGTGACCTCAAGGATAAAATTAGAATGCAAAGAGTAGCTACTCCAAGGGACCGTTTGAGGATTAAAAGGATGAATTCGCATGGAGGGAGGGAATACAGAGCACCTCAATCAGGCAAGAGCTTCGTGCTCTGCAGCCTTAACATCACTTCCACTGCCACTTCCTCCACCAGCAATGTCAGCCATTCCAGTCACCACTCGCTCTCCCCTCCACCAAAGGAGTCAAGGTGTTAAGTAAGCAAGCTGGAATGCAGGGGAGATTCCAACTGAGAGACTGTAAATTCTAAAGCCAAAAAGAGGAGTAGGAGGGGTATATATCCTATATCCTCCGGTATTACATACACAGCATATATGTAACAGAGAATGAGATCTTAATCTATCAGAAATGAGTGTCTTCGATACAGGTGAACGTCAACTACTAAATATGAAGCAAAAGACAAAGTTAGAAAAGCGACAATTTTGCACACACTGTATTATAGTAATAACGCACGTGGACAAGAGTCAGTAACCAATGCTATTAAGACGACGGGGCAAAACCTTGTTGACAAGAAGATATTTACAAAGTTTCAAAGTGTTACCCGGAAATTAGTTATTAATTTGAAAGGGGAAAAAGTACCTCTACAGTGAAAAAATACGATTGACATCATTTAACTACACCATCAATGTTAATATCATCAAAACAGGGCAAACTAACACTGTGTAACTAACGCTGCATGCTAAGGACACATCACTTTTTAAAAACATTCCTGCCAAAGATAAATGACCTGAAATTGATCATGGGAAAACAATGAAACAAATCCAAATCATGAAAGACAATGAAAGGCTGAGTAGCTGTTTCAAATTAGAGGTCTAGAGAGACAAATGTCATGTGTGATCTGAAGTGGTTTCTGGGACAGAAAGAATTTAAATGAACGGAAAATTGGAGAAATTTGAGTTTAGAATGTCTGTCAAAGAACATAATATTGAAGCAGTATTAAATTTGCTAGATTTGAAGAAAGAGACCTTAATGATGTAAATGGATGTCCTTGTTCTAAGAACTGCATTCTAAGATAGGGATGAGGGGGTCACAGCAACTGCAACTTAACTCTCAAATGATTCAGCAAATGAAAAGGTAATAATTAGTTTATACCTACACACGTGAGTGCATACACATAAGGTCAATTCTCATTATTCATCTATAAAGTCACCGTGAACACTGAATTAGAGAATACTGAACCATTGCTCCTAAGGGAAACACAGGGTTATGCTACTGTGAGCCTCTGGTCACAACAGTTTCGCTAGTCAATGGAAATGTAATCCTGTTTTATGCATGTTTACGTTTAAAGACACATTTTAAATATATACTGTTAATTCAATAACACTGATCTCACGGCCAACAACACTGCAACTCACTCCTGAAGGAAGACAAACACCATGTGTGCTTAGAAACATAGACAGCAATTTGCTTTGGAGTCATTTTTAACATCAAAATCACCACCAAAACCCAACTAAGCAAAAACCATAGCACTAAGTAGACAGTGAAAAGAACACTTAAGGAAAGCATTAGCAAGAAAACAAGACTAGCGTTGTTTTACTCAACTTCGGCTGGAAACAAGAGCACTGGATGACTTACAAATTTGTTTTTGCCGCTCTGCAGTAAGTCCACGAAAAACTGTGAATATGCCACAAGTATTAATTTTGGAATTGCTAGTAAATTTTGGCAGGCAGGTGAACTCACAAATACACAATCCGAAAATAACAGGCATTAACCATGTGTATGTATGTAAGTGAATACATATAGACACAGAGGGAGAGAATATCCAGGAGCCCACAAAGATGTACAAAATGGTAACAAATCTGGCAAATCTAGGTGAAGGGTATACAGGATTCACTGCTCTCCCAAATTCTGTACTGCTCTTACAAGTTTTTGCTAGGTATAAAATTTGGATTTTTTTCAAAATGATAATTAAAAGAAAATACAGGGGCGCCTGGGTGGCTCAGTCGGTTGAGCGTCCGACTTCAGCTCAGGTCATGATCTCACGGACCGTGAGTTCGAGCCCCGGGTCGGGCTCTGGGCTGATGGCTCAGAGCCTGGAGCCTGTTTCCGATTCTGTGTCTCCCTCTCTCTCTGCCCCTACCCCGTTCATGCTCTGTCTCTCTCTGTCCCAAAAATAAATAAACGTTAAAAAAAATTTTTTTTTAAATAAAAAAGAAAAGAAAACACAAAATAGTGGTTTGGGGTAGTAGCAATGACAGGCAATACAAAAATGAATATCAAAGTGCAAACATATATATTAACAGATTTAACATCACTAACCAAAAATGTGTAAATTAATAGAGTGTATTTCTGTCCCCCAATTTTGGAGAAGATACATTACACAAGCATTTTCACTTCCTGTTGAGAGTGCTTAAAATTTCAAATAGAAGACAATTTTGGTAAAAAAACATTTTCAACCAACCAATTATACTTCTACAAATTTATCCTATGTGCAGATGTTCTTCACAACATTTTCATAGTAAAAACAATTCGTTTTTAACATGTATGTGAGATTTTACGGTCACAGACAGATAGAATACTCTTAAGTAAAATATATTAGTTTACCAAAACATATGGTCTTAAAATATGCATCAACATATAAATGTAACACTTGCCTCCAAAAGGGAAAGATTATGACTAAAAACACAACTAAATTGTCTAATATTTTTTATAATATGAAAGGCTTTCATAATTAAGAAACAATTTTTTTTGCAATAAATATGCTTATGTATTTTTGCTTTTACTTCTTGTGACTTCTTTTAAAGTTGTGACCTCTTAAATTTTAAAGGTCTTAAAACACTTTAATGCAACAGCTTGATCATATCACACATCTTCAAGTACAAGGATACTTCCAATTACTCAATTGTCTATCATTCTATAATTTCATAATATTTAAAATTTTTGTATTTTCATTGTTCAGAATTCCATTTTGTTTAATTTCTTGTAACAGGCATCTTTTTTATTTAAAAACAACACAATGAATAAAAACAAGAGAAGAGAAATGGCCAAAGGAAATGAACAATTTGTCCGTGAAAACACTGTTGCAAACTGCCATTTACCAAAAATTTTAAATGCGTATTTTAACTAATTTTTTTCATTATGTATTTATTTATTTTTAATATATTTTATTGTCAAGTTAGCTAACATACAGTGTGTACAGTGTGCTCTTGGTTTTGGGGTACATTCCCATGATTCATCACTTACATACAACACCCAGTGCTCATCCGGACAAGTGCCCCCCCCCCCCAATGTCCATCACCTATTTCCCCCTCTCCCTCACCCACCATCAACCCAAGTTTGTTCTCTTATTTAAGAGTCTCTTATGGGTTTGCCTCCCTCTCTCGTTTGAAACTATTTTTTTCCCATTCCCTTCCCCCATGGTCTTCTGTTAAGTTTCTCAAGTTCCACATATGAGTGAAAACACACGTCATGCTCTCATCACTCGTGGGTTTGAGCCCTGCTTCGGGCTTGGTGCTGAGAGCTCAGAGCCTGGAGCCTGCTTTGGATTATGTGCCTCCCTCTCTCTGGCCCTCACCCACTCACATTCGGTCTCTGTCTCTCAAAAATAAACAAATATATTTTTAAAAAAGCAATCAAAAATGCCCAAGACATAATTTCATAATTTAAATGAACACAAGTTAATCAGTCAGAAATTAATCTTATTAGTTACAAAGATGAAATTACACAAAACTTACCCATAGGCCTCAGAGCGCCTCTGTGGCTCAGTTACGTACTCGACTCTTGGTTTCGGCTCAGGTCATGATATTACAGTTTGTGAGTTCGAGCCCCACATTGGACTCCACACTAACAGGGTGGAGCCTGGGATTCTCTCTCTCTCCCTCTCTCTCTCTCCCTCTCTCTCTACCCCTTCCCTGCTCATATTCTCTCTCTCAAAAAAAAAAAATAAAATAAATAAAAAAAATAAAGTAAAAAACCCCCCAACCTTATAGACCTTTACAGAACATGTCTAACTGCTACAATTTCTATTTACCCTCTTCTAAGTAACAAATAATTCACAAAATAAAAAATTATTTCTATAATCTGAGATTCACAGTTTCAATTTTTTGGACCCACAGGCTGTGATATCATCCTGGTATGATGATTTGTGACAATAAATAAATAAATAAAGTTAACAATTATACCTGTCTTTCAAAGCAAAAGAGTTAACAATTAGATATAAAAGGTTAACATGTTTTAAAATCAAAAGAGTAACAATTTCTTTAAATCATTCTCTCTCATAACTGGAGTAAATGGAAAAATAAAACTAGCAGGACAGAACAGGATGGCTCACTAGGCTTATGAAACTGCCCAATAATTTGTTGTTAATATGACAGAAAAAATTTTCCAATCAAAGTTTCTTGTTAAAGGATTTCTGAAAAAGAGTATCAACTGATGCAGCATAAATGATATACACATAAGCAATGTTCCACTACTAATTCTGTCAACAGGGACTGAATCCTCTGAAAAGAAAATCTGTTCTATACAACACAACTACAAGGTGCTCAAATATTCCTTAACTAAATTGACTGCAATCCAATCAAGACTTAATTTTAAAAGGCTCATTAACGGCATCTAGTGATAAAACGGACTCTCCCTTCTCACTGAAACTCATATCTCATTTCATTAGACATGGACAATTAACTCATCTTGGTATTAGATCTATGGCGAGTAATTAGCTTAAGTTTTACAGGTTACACAATGTGTTACTTTACTAAAGAAAACAAAGGTTTATTCTCACTGGATCCATCTTTTTCCTCCTCAAAGAGTGTCTCACCAATTTTAATAAAACTGTACCTTAAATAAACAAATTTTAAATCCTCCCAATCTTTCTTAAACAATTAATGTGGCAAAGCAGCATCTCTATTCTGTAAATGTCTTGAGATACTACCCAATCCAAAAGAAGCATATGATTTTTATTGCACTGTTTTATACTTTTCTATCTTAAAGTAACACTAAGCCACTTGAGTCCATAATAAACATGTAACCAGAAAAGTGGAAAGTCAATATTCTAAGATGAATTTTATTTTAAAAGCACACACAGCAAAACCAAGAGAATGAGAAGAACAAAGCAGAGAGGGAGAAAACACCACGGAGCTGGTTTACAGTTCTGAAAAACCAGCAGATTATGTCACAAGCTTAGGTATTTAAACCGGTCCTGCAGGAAGTATAGCCAGCACGTATAGAAACCAAGTGTGTTTACAAACTTTTGCAGCATTCCAACTGGATAATTTTTATCTGTTGATATAAAAAGTTTTAAACAGGACTGAATTTGTCTTTTTCAAATTCTATTTATCTGATAATTTCATTATAGTTTACAAAAGGATTGGTCTATGATGGATTTGAATTTTTTTGTAATGGTCTTTTATGGCAGATTATTTGAAAAACAGTAGTTTAACTCTTCCAGAAAGCAAGCCTTCTTTACTCTTTAAAAAGAAACCTATCAATCACTTTGAGGTTGAATTCAAGGCCAAATACCGTAACATTAAAAGAAAAAAAAAAAAAAAAGGCTAAAGCTAAAAGGTTATAGCTAAAGTAGGACACGTTTAAGACAGAAGTATTACCATCTCATTACGGCAAAGGCTCTACGGTTTAGAGATCATACTTGTTTAATTAAGATCAGAGGATCTACGTTTCAAAGATGCCAATTTTATCTCAACACAAGGAGGCACTTTCTAACAGACTTGGTCCTTTTGTTTTGACCTTACATCTCTTCTCCCTTCCACCTAGCCCTTGTACTACTGTCCAGTTATCTCTTTTAGAACAAGAAACATATAATTAACTTCTTACCTTAAAAACATGAGCGCCAATGTGCCGCTTTCAAAACTTAAAAAAAATTAGTATTCAAGTCCCTCTATCCTCAGCTCTCAGCCTTATCTCCAATATCTACACCGCCTCTCCCCCCACACCTCCTAACTTCCACTGCATTGGGCCAAGTATAACGTGACAACATACCCAGGCTGATCCTGCCGCCTTGTAAATTCAAGGCAACTGAATTTTCCTCTCAACTGCCTTGTAAGTTCCTGCTACAGTCCAATCCTCTCTAGCTTTTCCTAAAACCTTCAACCTGCAAAAGAACACACTGTATACTTCCCTTGACCCCCCACAGCACAATGTGTAACATCTACTGACTGGAGCATTTACCACACTGTGTATTAATTCACCGTCAATGTATCAGTCTCACACAGATGAAAGCTCCTTGAGGACAAAAATCGTAAGCACTGAAAAATATCTGCTGCTTGAGAAGGTATTAAATTAACTATGGAAGGAGGTAACAAAAATTGAGTTACAGGTCACCTGGGTAGCTCAGTCAGTTAAGCGTCCAACTCTTGATTTCAGCTCAGATCACAATCTCACAGTTTCTAAGATCCAGCCCCACAACAGGCTCTGTGCTCTACTCTCTCTCTCTCCTTCTCTGCCCCTACCCCACTCATGCTCTCTCTCACCCAAAATAAATAAAAACTAAAAAAAAAAAAAAAAAAGGTTAAAAAAAATTGAGTAACAACCATTTGCAATACAGGAATAAAGTATCACAAAATTAATTACCACAAGGGTGGTTGAAGTTCATAGCTTTAATAAAGTTCCTTCTAAACCAGATTACATAATACTCTAATTTTCATAATCATTCTTCTAAAGCAACTGATTTGTTTTCATAGCTAAATGCTATTATTCAAACCAGATTCATGAAACTTTATAAGAATGCAATTTGTAAGATTTAGAAGATTAAGGGAGAATCTGTATAAGTTCCTACTTTCTAATACATCAAGTCAAAGATACCAGTAAGAAGGGGGGCTGGGGAAGGGAGAGTAAGGCAGGGATGGATATAAAGTAGAAAAACCCACTCCTCTAAGGGAACAGACTTTCCCAACTAAGGATTCCACAAGAGAATCAAGTCTGTAATGCCTGGTCCAAGACATAAATTACATGTAACCGACTTCTCTCCTACACACATCTATGGTACTCATTATGAATCACTCTAGGTGAAACTGAAGAACTTCTATGTTCTGTGGTTCAGAAGAAGAAGCACAGCTAGAAAAGGCTATGTAAACTAATAGAAAATCACAGCACTTCTCTTGGAAACATTTTAAATAGTGATTAATTTCTTAGGCACAAACAAGTCTGTTAAAATTATAATGTACCTAAACACCAGTTATTCTTTTTTCAACTATGCTTAATAACTATTTATAAATGGGTTGGAAGAGAACATAAAAAATGTATTGCAAAGAAATGACTAATTTGGAAACTCGTAACAGCAACGACCTTTTATACACACACACACACACACACACACACACACACACACACTTAGGGAAACAGTTTATTTTTTATTTGAGAGAGAGAGCGTGAGTGGGGGAGAGAGGCAGAGGGAGTGTCAGAGAAAGAGATGAGGAGGAGAAAGAGAAAGAGAGAGAGAATATCAAGTAGGCTCCACACTCAGCATGGAGCCCGATCCCATGACCCTGAGCTGAAATCAAGAGTAGGATGCTCAACCGGCCGAGCCACCTAGGCGCCCCTAGAATACTTTCTTTAAAACTCCCTTTAACAGATGTTCAATCTCCTGCATGAAATATAAAAGTTTAACACTCTGTTGCTGAATCTGCTGGGAAACTGGTACTCTCAAATACCGTTGATGGTAATGCAAAATGAGAACCACCCCTGGAGACAGAGGAATTCAGCACTAGCTAACAAAATTACATATTACACTTCTAGAACTCTATCCTGAAGATAAACTAGCAAGGACATGTAAAGATGTATATAAAAACTAGTCAATGCAGCACTCTCCCTAAGTGTAACAGCAAAAGCCTAGAAGCAACCTGAATGTCCATTAATAGGGGAATGTTAGAATAATTTATGGTATATCCGAACAATGGAATATGATAAAGTTATTAAAAGGACTCTTTCTATATACTCCCACCAAGTGATCTCAACAATACAGTATTAAATAAAAAAATAAAGGTGTATTAGAGTGCAGTATATATAACTACCTCTGAAGAGAGTGAGACATTACACATATAGGCATACACATTTGTCATACTATATAACTGTTCACGTTTAAAAAGAAATGTGAAGGGGCGCCTGGGTGGCGCAGTCGGTTAAGCGTCCGACTTCAGCCAGGTCATGATCTCGCGGTCCGTGAGTTTGAGCCCCGCGTCGGGCTCTGGGCTGATGGCTCGGAGCCTGGAGCCTGTTTCCGATTCTGTGTCTCCCTCTCTCTCTGCCCCTCCCCCGTTCATGCTCTGTCTCTCTCTGTCCCAAAAATAAATAAACGTTGAAAAAAAAAATTAAAAAAAAAAAAAAAAAAAGAAATGTGAAGATAAACTGAAAACTAATATAAAAAATTTATCTGAATAGCAAGGAGCAAGAATACATAAAGGCAACAGGGATAACAGCCAGATTTCTCTGAAAAGTCCCTACTTGTAGATTTGACTTTGGAGCCAAGTCAATATTTTACAAGTAACAGAAAAATAACTTCTGCAATTATTAAAACAAGAAAGCCAAGTCCAAATGAGTTTAAATGTGGACCCCTATAATGACATAAATATTATACAATGGAAAACTTAGTTTTTAAGTGACAGTAATTTTAATCTCTAGTGGATTATACCCTAAAAATAATATGGCATGGGGAAAAGTTGTTTTCACTGACTATATTATTGATAGTCTTGACTGTATAGTTATTCTGAGACTTGCATATACTTTAGAATAAAGCAAATGAATGTGTCTTTAGGAACCAGGATTTTCAGTGGAAAGAAAATAAACATATAACATGAATTAATTAAAATACTGTAGCCTTCATTTTAGATGAGAATGACCTTGTATACATCTATACTCTCGAATATGTGTGTATGTATGTATGTACCTCCTAGCTCTGTTCTGAAAAGGTCTACAAATAGAGTGTCACTGAAGTCCAGAACGCCGTCTCTACCTACCATTTTTCACTAGAAGTAATTAAAGAAATGGCTGGTTCCAACTCTGGGGAGGAATTTTCCAAGATGACACTGGACTATCATTATCACACGAGAAAGCAAAGTTACTTGCCCCAGCCGCTGGGTAGTGTCAGAAGGGCTTAGAAGTGAACTTGAGGAGGCCCCAATGCCCAAACAACATGCTCATTAAAAAACACTAACTGCAACGAACTGAAACACATCAAAACAGCTTATGCATTCATAATGATATTCAAAAAGGAAACAAACAAACAAAAACCCCTCATTCTGTACCTTTAAAGGATTCCTAGGAACCAGCTATTTTAAAACTAGTGAGAGCATTTATCTAGCCTTTCCTATACAAGTGAATCTAGCTAATATTAATGAAATAAGATACAACTATTTTGCAACTCCTACTGAAGTAAAGGGACTAAAAAACCCACCATCACCACACTACTTGTGAAATACTCTTTCAAAAAGAAGAAAGGAAATGAGGGAGGGAAAGCAAGAGATCTGAATCTGATTAAACCTTTCTCGCTACCAATTTACCAAAAAATACAGAGGACAGAGATCAGTGTTAAACACCACCATGCAATCAGCAAAATCCATAGGAATTATTTAGAATAAGTCAGTCCCTCGACAAACAAACTTCAAGAAGGCAAAATGGGGCTGAGGGACAGAATGTCTTAAGCAATCTATCAATTAACTACAATGTATATGCCCCTCACTTGGATGCCACCCAATTTTCTTAAAAAGACATTTATGACACAAGGGGGTACTATGAACACTGATAAATATTTGAAAACATAAAGAAAATTTCTAGTGATAAAGAAAAGCATAAACACCACAACATTAAGAGCCCTGCTATTTTAGGAAAACACAATAAAATATTTACAGATGAAATTACATCTGGACTATGCTCCCGAAATTATATGGCATGCAGAAGGGGGAAGAAGAGCCATGGAGGAGTGAGGGCACTGGAAGGAGGTGGGCAATGCTGGCACTGGGTGATGGATAATTACTACTTAAAAGCAGCCATGATGAAAAGTTAAAAAAACAACTATACCTATGCTAAAGGTTGTCAGAAAGCCAAGTATTCAACAAGATCATTAATACAGGTTGTCAGGAACCATGCTTGTACTTGATGTTATGTCACTGTCCATCACAGCCACGTTAGTATGGGAACCAAAAAACTATTAATTTGATCTCTTTGCAAGTGTTGGGACAGTAGTGATATCTTTCCTAAGAATAAAAGTCAAAGCACCCCCCCAATCAAGAAAATGCATCTTTGCATACTGTTATCCATACTGCCTTGAAACGTCCTTTATAAACGTGCCTTCCTATCGCCCAGCACAAAGTCTTAGACATTATAAAGCTCAATTACTTAGTGAAATGACGGGACAGGGTGGAGTTGCTGAAGAAAATGCTAATTATGAAGCATCACGTCTAATATGATTCATGTTCTAGAACACATGTGAACGTGTATGTAACTGCATGAAGAATGATCTACAAGATGTGCCCACACTGTCCACAGGGTGGTCTCCAGATGGACAGAACCAGGTGCCTTTAATTTTTTTTCAAGACTATCTGTACCTTTAAACCTTTCCAAAAATATCATATATTAACTAAGTAATTAAAATATATGTTAACCATAAGAAATAAAGTAGAGACAACAGAAAAATTTATAATGTATATGAAAAGAATGTAAAAATGTTATGAAATTCTACTTACGTTTACAACTATACAATACGCCTCTCTAACAACATTCCATAAATCATGTTCCATAAAACAGTGCAGAGCCCCAAGCAGTTATAGGAACATCTCTTAAAAACAAGACTATGGTCAAATATATTTGGTAAATAAAAGTTAAAAACAAAATTAAAAAAGTGAAAATTTACTGCAGATTGATCAGATTTTAAATTCAAAACCTATACTCTGAGGAGAATGATTTGCGTAGTTCAATGTGAATGTCCAGTGCGATACGCGTTCATAATTACCGCAGTCATCGGTTACAAAGGGGGGACTGCAGAGGTTACTTCACCTCTTTCGGCCTCTAATCCTGTGAGAAGAGTTAAACTATCTTCTGGAGTTCTGCAGGATCTGAGTAAGACACCGCACAGACTGCAAAAGCAGTTGATGCCATCTGGTCACAGTTACTAGCAGCCCGAGAACGGCCATCTGATCCCTTAAGGGCACATCCTTTCATTTCAAGCAAAGAGCTCTAACGAGAATCTCAATGGAAATTCCCAGAATAGACAATATTCAACTAACCTGGCTTTGATCAACTGTAGACATTTCACTCATCAACATTTCTGGCTAAGGGGTGGGAGTGGGAAACAGAAACACAAGCATGGCTACCCAGTGCCCACCTGTTTATGACAGGGAAGCTCCCAGTGAACAGCTAATGGATGTTGACGAGACAAATTTCCAGAGTGTCACCTACAATGACCACTCACAAAGACTCCCAAAGGTGAACTTCATTTACCACTTTAATAACGATCACTCCACAATAATATATCAAGTACCTAATTATGCACAAAACACTCTTCTTTTTTAATGACTTACATGTTTTCATCTGCTACACTGGAAACCAGCTGACTGCCACCTCTGTTGTTTGAAGGTGAACCCATTCCCTCTAACATAAAAACATTTTTTCCCAGGGCTCTCCACATGGCTCCTCTGCAACATCAATGGGAAAACTACCAAAAGTCACTTTCTTTTCCAAAAGTTACTTCTTTAATACTTCTAATATGCTCAACTATATAGTTTTCTACCAGAAAATGGGATTAAATCCTTCCTAAAGAGTTTCTGAAAATCAGGGGAATGATACATAAAAACAAAATTTCAAAATAGATTATCCCTGAGGAAAAAACCAAAAAGATTAGAAGTTTCACAAAATATATTCATATTAACTTCACAGTCAACACGTAGAAGTACTCAATATTTGAATTCTACTATTTCTGAAGCTGCTATTGCCCTCAGAAATGGCTCCTAACTAGGAAGAAGTACACTACAGGATAGAATACAGGCTGTGGGTTGAGTCTGGACTGCCACTTTTTGGCATGTGACCTTTGGTAAATTATTCAACCTCCCTGAGCCTCAATTTCCTCATCTACAAAATAGGAACAATAAAACTCAGATCACCTCACACCTGTGAGAATGGCTAAAATCAACAACACAGGAAACAATGGGTGTTGGCAAGGATGTGACAAAAAAGAACCATCTTGCACTCATGCTGGGAATGCAAACTGCTGCAGCAGTTGTGGAAACAGTATAGGGGTCCCTCAAAAACTTAAAAATAGAACTACCCTATGGTCCAGCAATCTCACTACTGAGTACTAACCCAAAGAACACAAAAACACTATTTCAAAGGGATACATTCACCCCTATGTTTACAGTAGCATCATTTATAACAGCCAAATTATGGAAGCAACCCAAGTGTCCACTGATTGGTGAATGGATAAAATAAGATATGGTGTCAATACACACACATAATATATACTTTATATAATGTGTGTGTATATATGTACGCATAACGGAATATCATTCAGACATAAAAAAGAATGAAAATTTGCCATTTGCAATGACATGGATGGAGCTAAAGACAATAATGGGAAGCAAAAAAAAATCAGTCAGAAAAAGAAAAATACCATAGAATTTCACTCATACATGGAATTTAAGAAACAAAACAAACAAGCAAAGAGAAAAAGAGAGAGAGCAACCAAGAACCTGACTCTTAACTACAGAAAACAAATTGATCATTACCAGAGAGCTGAGAGGTGTGGGGGACTGGGTTAAACAGGGGATCAGGGTTATGGAGTGCATTTGCTGTAATGAGCACATGGTGATGTTACAGTATTGCTGAACCACTATGCTATATACCCCAAACTAACACAACAATGTAAAACAAATTAAAATGATAGAAAAAATAATAAACTTACAAGTAGAAGTTATGGGGGGGAAACCTCAGATTAATTAAAACAAATGCATGTAAAATACCGAGAATAATGCTTGATATTGTGTAAATCCCAAGAACTTCCATAAAACTAGTGGTTTCCACTTGCTGACACCATACATTCAATCAGAGACAGAGGTACAGCTGGCTTGCCACAGACAAGCACTGCCCTATGCTGGCTGAAACAGACAAGTTTTCCAAGCTTTGGTCACCGTCTCTCATGAAGTCTCACCACAGTGCCTGCTCTTAGGTCCCATGAGGTTTACCCAGGACCATTCCACTGGGTATTTACACGCGAAACTCAATGCTGTTATTCCTGTGAATAACTTGAATTCCTGTCAATAACACCAATCCAAGAGAATAAAAATTAAAGTGGCATATTCACTCCCTTGCTTAAAACCGGCAGCTTAGATGATACGGTACTGCTGATCTTGCCCCAAAACTTAAAAGCACATGGGGTTTACAATTTTCTCTATTTACAAATTCTTTTACGGGGACGTGGTGGGGTCGGGGGTGGGGGTGGGGGGACATCTATGCCTTTCATTTATTACCTAAACTAAACATTCATTCCTTTCTCAGATTTTTTTTTTTTCCAGGTCCTACTCTGTACCAAGGTGCTCATCAAACACCAGGGACGTATTCCATAAAAGATATGTTTTGCCTTCACTGAGTTTACCAGTCTAGTGAAGGATGTAGATCAGCAAACAGCATTTCCATCATATTTTAGGCAACCAGTAAATTAAAATTTTCTAGCTTTCTCAGCTTTTATATAAATTGGTAACTCTGCAGAAAAGCTTAAAGCCAAATGGCTTTCCCTTTGAAACACCTGAAATACACCTCAATCAGCCTAGTACAAAGGGGTATTACATCAATACTACTTTTTGTCTCCATCTGTTTGTCAGATTTTCTCAAAATAATAGCCAAGCAATAAATGACAGCACTTTCCATTTTGACTTTACTTTTATTAACATTTTTTTTAAGAGCTAAAGGAATACAGTAACTACTGTATAAACCAAAATGATTTGGTTAACAATTAATTATACGTAGATTTACATTAAAATTATAGAAGATACTCCTGGTATTATAAATCCGTGCATAAGTTCTCCACAGGCTTCACATACCAGTATCAAATATATGGTAGTCATTCAAACTAATTTCAAGTATGTTCATCTGCACCATTTTAATAAAACTAAAATAATAACCTGGAGCCAAATTTTTTTGGTGCCTTTATTATTGTTATCCTTGCATTCATTATGTGTAATCTATAAGCTTTTTTTTTTATTTTGGTAGCCAACAGTACAGATTAAAAATAAATAAAATATGGAAACTGCTTCTACTTGTGGTTAAGAATGTGGACGATGCAGAATATGGATGCACCAACCACCAGAGGAAAAAGAACAGAAAAGCCATGAGAATATGGGATACTCAAAGGTTACAAAACTACAAAGAAGTATCTGTCATTTCCAAAGCTTAAAAAAATGTGGCATTCCTTCCACCTTGATGCAACATAAGAGTTTAAGCTTAAAAATGCACTATCCAACTACAGCCGTCTCCCCTTATCTGCAGCTTTGCTTTCGGCCCCTTCAGCTATCCACGGGGCAACCGAAGTCAGGAAGCAGATGATCCTCCTTTTATCTATCTCATCATCAGAAGATCTATAGTAGCCTAACGTCACAATCTCTACATCATTCACCTCACTTCATCTCATCACGTAGGCATTTTATCATATCACAACAGCAAAATGGTGAGCACAGTATAATAAGATACTGTAAGAGAGAGGGAGAGAGACCACATTCACAAGACTTTTATTATAATATCTTGTTATAATTGTTCCATTAGTTATTGTTAATACCCTTCTGTGCCTAATTTATAAATTAAACTTATCATCAGTATGTATGTACAGGAAAAGGCAGAATATATATAGGGTTCAGTACCATCTGTGTTTTCAGGCTCCAAAGGGGGTCTCAGGATGTACCAGCTATGAATAAGGGGCACTACCTTAATGGTGTTAAGATAACATTTATTAAGAACAATCATTAACATTAATCGATCACTTACTATGATCCGAAACACTGTTCTAAGTGCTTTACAACTAATTTAATCCTCACAATCACCTTATTACTACTCCCATTTTTATACAGCATGAGGAGATTAAGTAATTTGTCCAAGGTCACAAAGCTATTAACGGATAGAACCAAGACTTGAACCTAAGCAATCTGGTCACAAAGCTCAGTTGCTTAACCATTTTGTTCTCCTGCCAAAAATAGCAGAATATGTTCTAAAATTTCAACCTGAATCAAAAATAGAATTCATGATGTCTCATTACACAATTTCCAAGCTCGAACCCTTGGTGTCTCTGTGTGTATGAGTGGAGAAGGGGAGGGCCCTTAGTAGGGAATTAACAGAGGCAGGACAGGGGCAAACACATTTTTTCACATATTCATAGAATAACTTGTTCAACTGATAGGTACACTAATCTTTTGGTAAAGATTTATTTGTCTATCAACTGTCGATTTCGTTTTATTGTTCCATGCGTCTTAAATTAGCATTGCTTAATAATGCCAAAGCCAATACAACGGTAAGTGCAAACACGGAAAACCAAACTGCATGGCAATATAAGATTGCAACTCAGCTAACTAAAAATATGCTGAAGTGTTGTTGGAGATTGTAACACAGAAAACTATTTTAAATACAACATTTAAATATTCTGAAGGAGAATTCACACAATTGCCTCAAAGTATCTGTAAACTCAGCTGACAAGAACAGTTACATATAATAAAATTTAAAGATAATCAGTATTATTGAGGACTTCACCCACCCCCAACTTAACTATGAAGTAATTATTTGTCTCCAAGGAGAGTCAAGGATTCCCACGCATTCAGGTAGTGGGAGACTAAATGAAACGAGGTGGCAGGTCAGAAAAGCAGCACATCAGAATGAAGTCAGAATATCTCGTAAATCTGGTGTTTGTTCCTTAAGCTTCACAAAGTGGCTCAATGCACATACTCCAACATAATCTGACTACAGGCCTATCACTTGAGAGTCCTTTCAAGGCAATATATTTAAAAAATAATACCCTCCACAACAGTACATTTAGTATTTGGCAATCGGATCAGGGTTTTCTTCCTTTTAAACTGAATATAATTCTCATATAGTCTTACATTAGTTTCACGGATGAATGGACCTAGAAGATATTTACTAAGTGAAAAAAGTCAAAGACAAGTACCATGTGATTTCGCTTATATGTGGAATGTTTTAAAAATGTTATTTTTTTAAAAAAAATCAGTAAAACATTTTTTTAAACAGACATTCAAAAGTACCCAGACTAATAGTTTCATTGGATAACAGAAAACCTTCCTAAAAATAGTATTTAAAGTAGATAGTCAGGTATTCATTAATTAAACTAGCAGAACAAGAGGTGGAAGGAGAAAAGGAAAAATACCCAAAAAACAGAAAACAGGAATAATATACTTTAAAGTAAAATGTCAAATAAACCTACAATCAACACAAAATGTTGGTGAAAACCAAAATGAGTATCATATAGTTACTTATAGCTTTCTTTTTCTGTTTAGTAGCTCTCCCAGCGATCTGGGAGATCACTTCATCATTCACTTAAATCTCATCAAAAGAAGCATTTTAGATTTTTTTTTAACTTTTAATGATGTGTCTTTATATATATAACATCACAATGTGACTGATTTCCAATGTGGCAGCTTTTCAACTATAGATACCAAAGTAAGTTAACATGATGGCTTGAGTGATATCTTAGTTGGCTAAATGAAAACTCATGATAATCCACAAGAAAAAATTGTGACAACCCCTTTAAAAAGTTCAAAGGTTTAAGATATGAAATGATTTTCAGTGCTTTACGCACGAAAGATCTGGGTACTTTAATGCAAAAATATAAGTTATATTATCACATAAAGACTTGCCCCCTTGGACTTACCTTCTTTTTATCCCTCATTGAGCCTTTGCCTCGGACCATTATTTTACATCCTGTTTCTGCTTCAAGTTGTTTAGCAGTAAGTCCTCTAGGTCCAAGGATTCTTCCAACAAAATTAAACTGGAAAGAAAAAAAAAGTCACCATGTATTATTCACTTGCTTGAATTTATACCTCTTACAATTATTTTAAAATACATTTTTACTTTGTCAAGTTAAATATTTTAAAAAAAAATTTTTTTTAAGCTTATTTATTTTTGATAGAGAGCTAGCAAGGGCTCATACACACGCACACAGGGAAGGAGAGGGGGAGAAGGAGACACAGAATCCGAAACAGGCTCCAGGCTCTGATCTGTCAGCACAGAGCCCGACGTGTGTGTGTGTTTGGGGGGAGGCCCTCGAACCCATGAACCGTGAGATCACGACCTGAGCCCAGGTCAGACGCTCCACCAACTGAGCCACCCAGGCGTCCCTCAAGTTAAATATTTTTAATACTAAGATGAAATAAAGCCTTAGAGTACTTATGAATTTCTAGCACAGTTTAAGGGTATAATTATAAGAGCTCATTGTTCAGCAAGGAAGTTTCATATGTATTAACACAAATTATAAATTAGGAACAACACGATCTATGTAAACAGGTGCTATACTAAACTGTCCATCAACATGTCATTTAAACCAGAGTACAGTATATTAAAAAGTTTGACAAACTCTTAGATGTCACCCATGAATACAAATGCCTTCTACAAAACTCTGTAATGTCGGCATTCAGGGAGTTGTACATCATGTTAAATAGTGATTGCATTTTTTACAGAGATTCTTGGGAAAAATTCTGCTCTCATTTATCTAACAAGAAAAGTAATACTTTCTCCAAAGCAACTATTTAGAGAGAGTTGCAGTTTTGGGGTGGCTGCCATAACAGCGATGGCCAAATTTGGGTTCCACCCTGTACTATTTCAGTCTTTTTTTAAATGTTTTTTTTAATGTTTATTTACTTTGAGAAAGAGAGAGAGAGAGAGAGACAGAGAGAGAGAGAGAGAGAGAAAGAATGCACGCCAGTGGGAGAGGGACAGAGAGAGAGAGGGAGACAGAATCTGAAGCAGGCTCCAGGCTCTGAGCTGTTAGCACAGAGCCTGCCTGATGCGGGCCTCGAACCCACGAGCCGGGAGATCATGACCTGAGCCAAAGTCAATGCTTAACTGATTGAGCCACCCAGGCACCCCTTAGGATTTCAGTCTTGAGAGTATATAATATTGTATGCACAATTTTATGTCTGTACCCTTATTTTTTTTTTCATTTCTAACTTTAACTTATACTAGTTTTGACAGGAGCCTTAATAAATAGGACAGTGATAAAGATAACTGTATAAATAATTGCCATCCCTCACTAGAAACTCCCCCCACACACACAGAAACTTCTGGTACAAAAGCCAATGGGAAGCACAGATGGTCTCGGAATAATGAAAAGTAAAATTTCCTCATTCACATGTCAACTGCATGGAAGACAAAAAAAAAACCCCAAACATGAATAGCATCAATTCCACAAAACCCACAGTGGTTTGTATTTATTTATTTAGTCAAATAAGTACCAATTCTTATGTTTACAGCTTCCTACTTTTCTCTTGCATTTGATCCTACTATTAGTAGATCATTACATACAAGTGATATGGAGCATTCACTGCTCTAAGGGCTCAGGAAGCTAAGGCACTTCTTCAATCTTCTGTACTCCTGTGGCTTTTCACGTTCTCTCACTAAGCTGCTCACTAACACTGCCACATCTTACAAGTGAAATACAAAGCAAAGACAGCTGGGAGAAAGCCCCCTTCCATCAGGGCATTTTGATAAACCTTTTCTACCCCAAGTTAAGACTCACAGACTGATCCTGGAAGCACTTAATCTAGCTCTACAAGATCCCCAATTCTGAAATGTGCCTTCATATCGAAATAAAACCCCTTATTCTTTCCTAGTTCCTTGGCGTATAGTACTTCATCTACCCCTTTCGTCAACATCAACCCGTCGCCACCCATTTTCACAACGCATCTCCGATTTGAAGAAACTCAAGAACTATACAGTGATTGTTTTAAAAACTCCAAAAGCACATACATCCCAACTGGTACCCAAGCTGCAATACTAAGTAACAATAACTAGGAATTTGAAAGTCCCATCAAATAAGCCTCAATTACATAATGGGGAGGACGCCATCTAGCAGAGCTGCATCGAGGAGCAGATGTGTGCACAACACGATACATATAAAAGGTTCGATACAAGGTCTGGCACATAGTGGACGACGAGCAGCCTTACCAAGTCCACTACAAACTCACTTTCGGAAACCTCAGGCCCTCAATCAAATACTCAGCTTAGAATGTCCATAGAAGGGGATATGATCCATAGCAAATCTGCCTTACAGAACTCCAGAGAAACTTAATTAACACTCAGACACAGAGCTCTGCAGAAAACCAGAAAGAGAAGATGGAGATGATATGCAGAACAACAACAAACAGGGATCTAACTTGCAGGTTTTTGTAAACTTTGTCTCCAAGAACAACATGTGGCTACCTTCCTAAAGGTTGACACTTCAGGTGATCACTTCCAACTGAAGCTTGCAGTGGGGGAGCCAGTTCATGAACATGTAAGCTCCTAATTCAAATGTTCAGTGCTTCATACTTCAGTTAAGAATAGACAAAGCAGGTTCCAAAAAGACTGGAGAAGGCTAACATGAAACAGATAGTACCAAATAAAGAAATAGGACAAGGGAGCACTCCTTGAGGGAAAAGACTTTTGGTAAAGAAGATAATATCCAAAAAGAACTCCTTTATTACATAGTCCTAAACTATTTTCTAAAAGGACTGCATACATTCATATTCCCAAAAGAAGAGAAGAAGAATTTGTTTTGATCCATTTCCTCTATAGCACTTCTTATTACCAATGTTTTTTATTTTAGCCATTCTGGTGCATTTGCTGAGTATCTGAATTAGCATTCTCCTGATTACTAGGAAAGGTTTTTTTTTTTTTTTTTTTATGTTTATTGTCCAAATCTATGGACAATGCTTTTATTGTCTATACTTTTTTTTGATGCACACTTGAAGTTTCTAGACTATTTTTCTATTGCGTTTTTTCATTTTATTAATCAATTTCTACTTTGTGGTTACATTTATAGCAAATACCTTTTCCCATCCTGTGGCTTGCCTCCTTGGTCTTTAATGGTGTTGTATAACTAAATTTAACCGGACTGAATTCATTTTAATGTAGCTCAAGTGATCAGTCTTCTTTTCATGGTTAGTGAGGTCTTTCCCCATCCTAAGATCATCAAAATATCCTTCTGTATTAACTTTTAGAAGCTTTATTGTTCTTTCACATTTATGCCCACAGTTACCAGGAATTAATGTCTGTGATGGTACAGCTTTTTCTCTTTACCTCACATGGACACCCAATTGTTCTAGCACATTTTCTTGAAAAGACTATCCTTTTCCAATTAGTCTATAGTGCCATCATTCTCATAAATAATATCTATATATACTTGGGTCTATTTCTGAGTTCTCTATTTTATTAATCTATTTGTTTATCCTTGCTTTACTATCACACTGTACTGGGGCACCCAGGTGGCCCAGTCAATTAAGAATTCGACTCTTGATCTCAGCTCCAGTCCAGTGTTATGAAATTCAAGGCCTGCATTGGACTCCATACTTGGTGTGGAGCCTACTTAAAAAAAGAAAAGAAAAGAAAAGAAAATTCATACTGTATTAAAAAAAAACAAACCAACACTATATTATGTATTGTAATTTTATAATAAATCTTGATACACAGTACAGTCCACCTTGCTCCTAAGAGTATCTAGGCTATTGCCCTTTGTGTTTCCATACAGATTTTATTTATTTTTTAATATGAAATTTATTGTCAAATTGGTTTCCATACAACACCCAGTGCTCATCCCAACAGGTGCCCTCCTCAATACCCCTCACCCACCCTCTCCTCCCTCCCACCCCTCATCAACCCTCAGTTTGTTCTCAGTTTTTTTTTTTTTTTTTTAATTTTTTTTTTCAACATTTATTTATTTTTGGGACAGAGAGAGACAGAGCATGAACAGGGGAGGGGCAGAGAGAGAGGGAGACACAGAATCGGAAACAGGCTCCAGGCTCTGAGCCATCAGCCCAGAGCCCGACGCGGGGCTCGAACTCACGGACCGCGAGATCGTGACCTGGCTGAAGTCGGATGCTTAACCGACTGCACCACCCAGGCGCCCCTGTTCTCAGTTTTTAAGTCTCTTATGTTTTGGCTCCCTCTCTAACCCTTTTTTTCCCCCCTTCCCCTCCCCCATGGTCTTCTGTTAAGTTTCTCAGGATCCACATAGGAGTGAAAACATATGGTATCTGTCTTTCTCTGTCCATACAGATTTTAAAACCAGTTGGTCAATTTCTGAAATATTACTGGCAATACCTTTAATTGAGATATTATAACAGAGGCGTCAAAATCATGAGCACATTATAATTTCTTCATTTGGTCAAGTCTTCTTGAATTTCTCTCAAGAACATAAGGCTTTTTTTTTTTTTTACTGTGACTTTACTCATTTTTATCAGACTTATTCCTAGATATTTGGGAGTTCAATTTTGCTACTGTATATGTTTTTTCATTTTTGTTTCTTATAATATGAACACATACTTGATTTTTCTATATTAAATCTTCTATCCGGTAGCTTTTTTTCTTCATTGTCAATTCTCATCCTTTTTCTGTAGGTACTTTTGGATTCTTTAGACAAACAAACCTATCACCTGTGAACAGTGACTGTTACATACCCTCTCCAACCATATGGCACTGGCCAATACAACTTGAGTTCAAAGCCAAAGAAGAGTCTATCATCCTTTTCTTGTTCCAGATTTCAAAAATAAAGTTTTCAATGGTTCACCATAAAGTCTGAAGAAATCTGCAGACTTTTTGTAGGTACACTTTACCAGATTAACAAAATATCCCTCTATTCCCTAGTTTGCTGAAGTTGTTTTTTTTTTTAATATTTATTTTGAGAAGAGAGAAAGAGCAGGGGGAGGGGCAAAGGAGGAGAGTGAGAAAGACAGCGAGACAGACAGACAGAATCTTAAGCAGGCTCCACGCTCAGCACAGAGTCCGACACAGGGCTCCATCCCACAAACTATGAGATCGTGACCTGAGCTGAAATCAAGAGTCAGATGTTCAACGCACTGAGCCACTCAGGCGCCCCATGAAGTTTTTTTGTTTTTTTGTTTTTTTTTCCCCATCATGAGTGGATGTTTAAATTTATCACATTTCTTTACCATCTATTGAGACAACCCTATATTCCTCTTTAATTCTGTTAGTGCAATGGATTATAATCAATTATCAAATGTTCAACAACCTTCACATGCTTAAAATAAACTCAAGTTGATCTTGATGCATTACCCTTTTAATAAGTTGTTAGGTTCAGTTTGCTAGCACTCTGATTTTTTAAAATTTACATCCATAAATGGAATTGGTTTCTAACATTCCCTTCTCATGATATGCTTCGTGGGTTTTGGTTATCATCAAGGTTATTCTGGCCTCAAAATGTGTTGAGATGTATTCCTATTCCCTCCTTTTCTACTCTCTGGATGGCCTTGTAGAAGACATGTTATTTATTCCTCAAATAGTAAATCAATGGTGAAACAACCTGGGCCTAGTGTTTTTCTCTGAGCAAGGTTTTAAATTATGGATTCAGTTAATTCAGATTTTCTACCTTTCATATGTCAATTGTGGTAACTTGTATTTACCTCGAAATATGCCCATGTTGTTTAAACTTTCGAATTTCCTGATGTAAAGCTCACGTCTAATTTTCTTCTCAATACCTACAGGATCTATCGTGATCACTCCTGACCAGTTAGCTATGTCTTCCTTCTTACCAATCTTCCAGGCTTTTCAAAAAATTGATCTTGGGGCGACTGGGTGGCGCAGTCGGTTAAGCGTCCGACTTCAGCCAGGTCACGATCTCGCGGTCCGTGAGTTCGAGCCCCGCGTCAGGCTCTGGGCTGATGGCTCGGAGCCTGGAGCCTGTTTCCGATTCTGTGTCTCCCTCTCTCTCTGCCCCTCCCCCGTTCATGCTCTGTCTCTCTCTGTCCCAAAAATAAATAAACGTTGAAAAAAAAAAATTAAAAAAAAAAATTGATCTTTGCTTTCGCTGACTGGGATAGACTGGCTTTAAAAAATGGCCACAGGGGCACCTTGGTGGCTCAGTCAGCTGAATGCCCGACTCTGGCTCAGATCATGATCTTGCGGTTTAGGAATTCGAGCCCCACAACAGGCTCTCTGCCGTCAGCCGACCAGTCAGTGCACAGCCCACTTCACATCCTCTGTCCTCCTCTTTCTGCCCCTCCCCTGCTCGTGCTCTCCAAAAAACGAAAGAAATACATGTTTTTTTTAAATGGCCACAATTACCCTTTAGCCTCTAAAGATATCTACGCCATCTGCAGTGTAAACTCAGTTCCTCGCACCCCTCGACTCTGGGCTAGCACTGCGACTTGCTTTTCCAGTACAACATAGAGGAAAGAATGACTTTCATGCTAAAAACCTAAACCTCAGTCTAATGTGCATTTACTCTCTTAGAACACTATTATTCCCACGTAAACAAGCTCAGACTAACCTACAGGAGAAGGAGAATGAAAGACAAGCGACCCTGTCACCATCAGTGTCCCAGCCCATAGCCAGACGACTGATAGAAGCAAAACCGCCTAGCTGACCTACAGGTGACTACAGATGCAGACCAGAAGAACTGCTCTGAACCCTTCCTCAAGGCCCAGCCTGCAGAAGAGAAACAAGGAGGAGCTAAATAAATGACAGTGGCTTTAACATAAGTTGCTGGGGTAGCTTATTACAATGTCACAAGAGCCATCTGATACAAGGACTCTCTTCCTTGGGTGGTTCCTTGTATTTAATTGATTTCTACTCTTGGCTTTATGACCTCCTTCCTTCTACTTCCTCTGGGTTTAATCTGTTTTCTCAGCTTTCTGAAATGGATTCTTAGCTTACTGCACCTTCTTCTTTCCTAACATAGATATATTTTTAAAGCTTTCAAGTAGTCCTCTAAACTGGCTTTAGCCGCAACCTAAAGTTTTGATATACAGTATTTCCATTATCATTCAAGTCAAATAATAGCTACTGAATATTTAAATGTTTTTCTTATCTCAAACATGAGATTTCCTAATTATCTGTTACGGATTTCTAACTTCTACATGATAATCAGAAAACATACTGTGCAGCATATCAGTCCTGCACTGTTTGTTCAGACTTGGCAGCATAGCATTTGGTCAATTTTTCTAAACATTCCATGGGTGTTCAAAAAAAAAAAAAAAAAAAAGGAATTCCTCCATGATTTACTTTTTGTCTATTCCTCCTTGTAGTTCTGTCCATTTTGGTTTTATATGTTTAGAGGCTGTGTTATTTGATATATACAAATTTAAATTATTACAGCCTTTTGTCATTATGAAGTGGCCCCTCTATCTCCAATAATACCTTCTGCCACTAAGCCTGATATTCAGAGGTAAAAAATTTTTTCTTGTTTAGTTTTTCATAGTGTATCTTTCTTGATCTGATTATTTTCAATCTTTTGTTAGCCTTATATTACACAGGCCTTTTTACAAAAAGCATCTAGATGAGTTGTTTCTTCACCCACTCTTGTAAATTTTGGATTTTTACTAACAGCCCATTTACAGTATGTGATTTATACCTAGCATCTTACTAAGTGCTTCGTACACGCATGACCTCTTTTATATTCCTTTTTATTTTTTCGTCTTCCTTCGGGGTGGGGTGGGGCGGGGCTGAGCAGGGACACAGATGCAAATGAACGTGTTTTCTCATTTTATTTTTCCTTTCTATTAGCCTCTGTTACATGCTTGTTTACCCCAAACATGCATCACCAAATTATCAAACACTAATGTTATTTTGTACTTTCACCCTTTTCCAATACAACGCAAGGACCCCAGCCTATTTCACTTCACTTATTTCAATCCAGTTTATATGCCATTAGCTGTTTTTCAAACCTTATGTATACTTTTAAGTCAACAGATTCTCACTCTATACAGATAATATGCATTTATATTCACCCATACATTTACCATTTTCATTGCTCTTTATTCCTTTCTGAAGTATCTTGTTTCCTGAGGATCACTTTTCTCCTTCCTAAAAAACATCCTTATGCATTTCCTTTAGTGAGCATCTTCTGGCAGCCTAGTTTCTCGGTGTGTCCTCATCTGAACAGGTCTGATTTTTGGTGGGTACAGAATTCTAGTTCGGCAGTTATTTTCTTTCAACACCTTTAAGATTCTCTGCCTTGTGTCCTTTTCCTGTTATGCTTCTGAAAAATGAGCTACTTGAGTCTTAACTGTGGCTCCTCTGAAAGTAACATTTTCCCTCTTTTTTCTTTTGCTACTTTTATGATTTCTTCTGCACTAGTTTTCTGAAGTTTTACCACCACATACCGAGGAATGGTTTTCATTTTACGGTTCAGTTTCATACATCTGTGACTTTATTGCTTTGGTCTGAAAATCTGAAGCCACACTCCTCTCAAACACTGCTTCTATGCCGTTCTTTCCTAAACCCCAATTACATGCATTAGACTTTCTCCCTGGTTTTCTTTCATTTATCACACTGTTTTTCTCTCTCTCTGCCTCTTCATGCTGAGTATTTTCTTCTGAGCTACCTTCCAAATTCACTAATTCGATCTTCAAATGCTTCTAATCTTCTGGAAAACCTGTTTAATTCCAGTTAATCTTTTCAGCTTAATTCTTCGTTTCCAGTTCCCATTTCTCTGCCATTTTCTCTAACTTGTCCTTGGTCTCCTTCTACATGCTAAGCATGGCTCTTGCAAAGTCTAGGTCTGACAATTCTAATGCCAAAGGTCCCTGTGGATTTGTTTTTATCATTTTGATGTTTCCTCATGTTTTGTTAATGCCATCCTACCTTCTTGTGATTCGGTTATTTGCTAGTGTATGCCAGACACTGGACTTACCAAAGGGCTTACAGAAAGAAGGCCTAGAATGATGTTGCCTTCTTTCAGAAGGTTATGCCAGGAGGCGTATACATCAGCTTCTCCCAGGGACCCACTGTCACTAGCACCATCCAAGATCACTTCTTAAAGCAACCTGATGCTGACATGCACTGCCTGTGAGAACTTGGGAAGTTCTGGTGCATTTTTACTCCTAGAACACGTTCCCATCAGCATCCCTCCTCTCCTCTAAGCAAAGACTGAGGATGTGGAGGAGTACGCGCGGATAGATTACAGACCCCAACTCCTGCCCCCAAGGTTGAGCCTCTCAGCTGCCTTCTCCAGATTCCGAAAACACACCCAGTGAGAGGGGTCCGTAAATGCCAGGCTTATAGCCTTAATTATCTGCCCTCAGTCTTGCTGGGACTCTGATGTGTTCAAGCAAATGTATTTTGTACTGTGTCCTATTTTACTGGAAATGCTCTGAATTACTGGCTCCAAATTTACTGGCTAGTCTGAATTACCCTGTTACCCCGTACAAACAGAGACGTCTATGGCACTGTTAAACATGTTGCTTTTCATCTAAATAGATCTAGAACTCACTGAACTTCAGGCAGTATGAGGTGAAAATGCATCAGTATGAGGGTCTGAGGACGAGAAACGAGGCACATACCACAGAAAGTCTGTCGACGGGCCTGGCCCTCTCTTCGTTCCTCCTACTCATCTGCCACTTCCCAACTCTACCTGCTTACACAGTGACAGATTCTATAAAACTTCACCCCCTTCAGCCCTTCAAAACAACCTGAACAGAGACAATCTCCCACATTTTGTTTCCTTCCGGTATTTTTCAGTACAACAGAAAATAGGCTTTCATTTTCAAAGTCAACTCAATAAAATATCTGAGGTCTGCTGTGTGGTAAAGAGTGAAAGATACTAGGGTTGAGGAAAAAGAAGAAAAAGAAGGAAGAGGAGGAGGACAAAGAAGCTTGCTGCTCTCGTGAAATCTGGGAAAAAGCTGTTGCTCTGTTTGTTACCTCGGCTGCTTTTTATTTATTTATTTTTTTTTTTAATTTTTTTTTTTCAACATTTATTTATTTTTGGGACAGAGAGAGACAGAGCATGAACGGCGGAGGGGCAGAGAGAGAGGGAGACACAGAATTGGAAACAGGCTCCAGGCTCTGAGCCATCAGCCCAGAGCCTGACGCGGGGCTCGAACTCACGGACCGCGAGATCGTGACCTGGCTGAAGTCGGACGCTTAACCGACTGCGCCACCCAGGCGCCCCCCTCGGCTGCTTTTTAAAAGAAGTGGTCTTACCAGCTCTCCTCTCCCTCAGCGATGGTTGTGCTCTGTACAGATCCTCTCCCAAGGCAACTCATATACTAGACACGCCTTTGGAAAAGAACGTCTAGAAAAATACACCGTAAACGGGAGTAATTTAGCCCCTCAAACAAGGAATCCATGAAGTTTTGGATGCGTGGCCTTTGTCACACTGCTTGGCACGCAGTGTGTAAGACACCAACCCTTAGAAGACCCTTCTCGGCCCATCCTCTTCTACTCGTTTCACCTTTCTGCCAGAACCACAGTGTTAAGATTACAGAGACTTCTCCCACAACAAAGTAATACAATTATTATCTAAATAAAAAAAGAGTCTCAAAACCAGTCAAAACCAACACACGTGCAAAACAAAATCTTCCTAAGCTGAAAAATGAACCAATCTCTACTGCCCAAGAATCAAGAGACAACAGCTCGAGTGTGTTGAAGTGCACACCACTGGGATTCTAACACAATCGAAACTGTCAAGGTCATCCTTCTCAAAATGCTGTAAGTGGAGAATAAGAAAAAATTAATCATAGCAGCTGCTTTGTCTACTGCAACCAATTTCCGAGTTAATATCGTTTGCCTTGCATTAAAATTCATTCTGTGTTGATTTATCATGCTACTTCTGCAGCTTCATTCAATTAAAACAATGTCACAACACATTCAAAGAAAATCATTTCAAACAGCCTGAGTTACCTGCAACTTTAAAGGCCAAAAATGGGCAAGAAAGAAGGGAAAAAAGACATTCATTAACCCCACTGTTTTAAATCTGTACCTTCTCTGTGGCTCACCAATGATATTTCTGCTAAATGGCATGTTAATTTCTAAAGACGAGGTGACAAACACAGTCTAATGCTATCAGTTGCTCCTCACTTCATTTTAAATAGAAATGTTCAGATTTTTTGTGATGACAAAACAAAGTGTTACGGCAAATCTTTACATTGACCTTTCAAGAAATCTACAATTAAAGATAAAATCGTCCTGACACGCTATGAAAACAGGTAACTAACAAAACACGGCTTTCCAAAAGCATTTCAGTGAAACACTTCTAGGAGCTGTTAAAGAGTAATTTCTGCTTAAAACTTTGTAAAAACAATTTAAAAAAGAACATGTACTTCTTTGGATTGCTTTCTGCACAACAGGTTGATAATCTGTTTATAAATATTGTGTTTGGTACTTATAAGGTGATTTTAGTCAGACAACCTTACATTGTGTCTCATATGTGACAAAGTAGGCAGACAACACAAGTGCAGATGTGTATTTGTTGAAGTCCTTCACTTCGCAAATAACAAAAAAAGTGTACCAACTCTAATGTAGTCAAGCCTACCTTATGCAAGTGTGTTAAAATGAAAGAAAAGGCATGGTTATTTGGTAGCACAACTGATTTTATTTTAAAATAACAGAATGATAAGTTGTCTGATTTACTGTTCTACTGATTGGCTCCAGACTTATAGCAGTTAAGGAGAAATTAATAATACAGATTAAATCAAAAGTGTGCTACAGCACAATGTTCTTCCAGGATTCAAAAACCATTATCCAACCCAGCAAAGAAGTTGCTCTTGTCACGAATGAACAAATGAAGTTTCAACGCGTCTTTTCGATTTTCGTATTCATCTACTCATTAATGCAAATGAAGAAACCAACCAATATTCATGTCAGAACCATATTCATTCATCAATTCAAACCATAGGTTCTGGCCAGAGATACAAAAGTTCAGCGAAAATCAATGACAGCATTGTGTAAAACACACGTACACTCACATCAAAAACAAAAAACAGATTGAATATACCAAGTTGTCTTGTGCTTTTTGGAGATGGAAATGTCTTATCCCTTTTCTACCTTCATATTAATTCTAGATAAGCAAATAAGTCTCCTTATGCTACACAGTCATTATCACAGGAAGCTTTTTTTATAAAACCTGTCATATATTAGACCTTTATAAACATCTTCTGTTGGGGGCACAATGCTCCGCAAGAAGAGTCACTTACACCAGGAGATGTGAAGAGGGGGAGGAGTAACCGGTAATAACCACAATATGAAACTGTGGCACATAAATTTGTATATCCTAAATTACACGAAATCTTCATCCTTTGAGTATAAGATATAATTGGGAAAGAAGCTGAAAGCACTCAAAACAAACTCAGGTGACTAAGATGATCGTTTTTCTAGAAGCTAAATAACAAGTGCTTCGAAAAACATTATTTTACCAATTAAAATAAAAATTGAGCAATTTCTGAAGTGTATATGAGTTCCTGTGCTGCATATAACTCTTTAGTAATTTTTACCATGAGAATGAAAAAAACCACTATATGATTTCTGTGAACACTTTTAATTGATTTATCCAACAATGTGAATAAATATTAGCTTCTTCTACGTGCTATATACTTCATGAGGCACTATAGATTTAAAAACAAAACAAGGACCAGGTACTACTTTCTGACTCCATGAGATGATCTGCATGAGACACGTCCATCACTGGCTACCATGTGATAAGGGCTGTGCGGGGTGGGTGCACTGTGCTCTGAAATCCTCACTGTGGAGAGGACAACTGTCTCTAGGAATCAGAACACAAAATCACAGAAGGAAGAACACTTGAGCTCAACAGTATGTGTTGAGGAGGATTTGATATGTTTTGTGGGAAGGAAAAAGAGAAAGGCGTTACAGGGAAGAAAAATTAAAAGTACCTGCCACTTTTTATAGAACAGTGAATTATGTGTCTAAACATAAGGGTAACAGCAAAAATAAAGGCTTAAAAAGTAGTTAGGGACTTTTCTCAGGGCCTCCTGTAAAAGAGTTTGGACTTTACACTGTCAAAATTACTGTCTTGTTGGCTTTCACTGCCTTCATATTCTTATTTTAATTGGTTAAGTAACGTTTGTTTTCCAAAGCGCTTGTTCTTTAGCTTCTAGAAAAATAATCCTGAGATTCAAGATAAATTCCAAATGACAAAATCAGTGACGTCACAGAAACAAAACAAATGTTATTTCCACCTTCCATTTCAACATGGAAGTTATTAACGTGAGTACGATGACGATGCCATTCAACATTTCTCAGGTATTGAACACGCTGAGGTATGTTTTATTCGGAGTGTTCTGGTGTGAGGGCGCTTCTATGCTTAGCACTTCACGTGCATTAAGTCACTTAATCCTCATAACACTTTTGAGAGACAGTTACCATGTCATCAATATTTAATATGTGAGAGGTTACAAAAGTAGTCCCAATCCTACACCTAGATTAAACACAGAATTCTGACACTTAGTTAGTATAATGCCTCTCTTCTAAAGACCTTAAACGATATACCCTACAACACACCAGAAACCCATATTTAGTTTTCTCATCCCTGTGTTTGGTATGAAGTTTACAAAAACTCTCTTCAGATTCAAGTTTACTTTTAGAGTCCAAACTGTGTTTTTATCATTTCTTCTCCACTTATCCCAAAACATGCCATCACTCTACTACTGTTACATAACCACACCCTACCTTTCCGGTATCTTCATCTATCTTTTACCCATTGGGATCACAGCTTTAACAATCATCGGATACATCCTTTTTTACCTTAACTGAACCTTTTATGTGAATGAAAATCTTGATGCGATCATTACTCGATCCACGTATTTCAATGAAAACTATGTATAACTTTAAAAAGGAGAGAAAGAAAAGAATATGATGATTTGAGTCAAAACTGAGCTTACAAGGGTCACTTCAAACCCTGAAGATGAGTCTAGAAGATTAAATATGTAGTTCTGACCATGGATTATGAATACTATCTAAGGCTCTTTGATTTTTAAGTTTTGCTGCATAAATATTATCACCTCACATACGATTTGAAAATTATTAACTCCTCTCTTAAAGTGAGCTTTTTTTTCTTTTTCCTTAGCGCAGAGTTTATTAGTCAAATGTGATAACTTTTATACCACCTTGGTTCAATTTTCCTACACTGTGGAGAACAACGAAGTTTACAGAGGCTTTTAATTACTCTTTTCTGTTAATAGAGTACGTTTTTCATCTGTTACTCTTGGTTCCTCTACAATATTGTTACCAAATCTTCTCCTGTGTTCTCTACTTTAAATGAATAGTCCCACTACCAGAGCCCTCTCTCATTCTTAGCCTCCATATATAATAGACTAAGAAATCTTAAAGGTTTTCATTATTTAACCTGTCCCCTATTCTTTATTTCAACTTCGCTGCCTCAGTTCGGGCCCTTGTTACCGTATAACAGTACTGTGAGGGCAAGGGTTACATCTTTTCTTGTATCTGGTGCCTAGCACTTGGCCACACACATTTCTGGAATAAACGAATGATGCCAAAATTTTACTGTTTTATACTGAGATCTTTTCAGCCTTCGTGTTTCTAATTACGTTACAATTTTAGGTTTCTCCTTTGTTTTAATCTGTTAAAATTGCAAATGTATACTGCTTTCATACAATGTCATAAATAAAAAGGCAAGAAACGAATATCAAAGCAATCATTGTCCTCTAACCCCAAAGAATACAACAGAGATACATTTTTTTTAAAGCTCAATCAATTCCTTATCAAATAATAAAGAAAAACTTATCACACCAATATGAAGCATGCAGATGGCCAAGTTCATGCCAGGGATATTGTTTTTGGACTGGGGACAAACAGTGTTCTATGGTAGGTGAGAACCAGATTTCAGGAAGTGCCTAATTCAACTACAAACTGTTTTAAAGGCAAGAATTTATTAAGATATGTAATGCTTTCCCAATGAAATAATTTAGTGAATTTAGTTCCAAGGCTAGTTGTTGAAAAATTTTGACTGCAATGTTCCTAGAGTAAAGGCAGGTTCCATCAAAAACTACAGTCTTCAGCTCAAATTCAAACCAAAAGAAAGTATAAATAGGAGTTCATTCACTCATAAAATAAATTTAGGTCATCTACTATACCCAGGCACTAAGATAGGGGGTCAAGCTTAAGTGGTACAATCTTCAACTACCCCCAGAGCCCATTTTGTTTGCCAGTTTTGGAGGCAAGATGGTAAGGATCAGGAAGATTGTTACCGCGTCACTCAGTACCAGGGGACAACGCTCCCTCCCTCAAGATGGGCCAAAAGATCAGTATCTCGAATTTTCCTTTAATATGTAACAAATACCTCAAAGTTCAAGGAATATGAATAGCTCTGAGAATCAGATTTCTCTCCAATTTTTGTATTATACTCCTTTGGTTATTTCAGGGACAAGATCAGAGATATATGGAGGTTAGATATCAGTGATTAGGTATGCAACTGATTGATAAATCCCTCAGAACAGTAATTTTAACAGATCAGATCCTAACATACTCTTTTTGGATGAGATAAATCATAGACAAAACTTTGTACCTCACCTGAAAACATTTCTTGCAAGTAATACTCCCCTAAAAATAAACTCTGTTTTCTAGTCTGTTCTTCTGAACACTAATTCCTTTTAAATATTAAAATGCATCACTTACAAAATAAAGCGTTAGCATTTTAAGACTCTGAAAAGGCTTGTTCTTTTTATAATTGTTAAACTTTGAGAAAACATGAGCTAAACAAAAATGTATTGTTTTCAGACTATCTTGAAATCCTTTTTGGAATAACTCCTATTAACATACCAACATATTTAATGGATCTCAGACCATAAAGACCCTATTAAATATCTCACACACAGAAGGTCTTAATATGCCCTTATATAGTGAAATAAAAGGGAAATTTCCAAACCAACACCAAAAAGACAAAAGTCATGAAATTAACCCTCACTAAATTTATCTGTTTCAAGTTCACGGGGCGCCTGGGTGGCTCACTCAACATTAAGTGTCCAACTCTTGGGTCTTGGCTCAGGTCGTGATCTCACGACTCACGGGTTTGAGCCCCGCATCGAGCTCTGCACTGACAGCACAGCACGGAGCCTGCTTGGGATCCTCTCTCTCTCTCTGCACCCCCCCACCCGCCGCCCCGGTTTGTGCATGCGCACGCTCTCTCAAAATAAATACATACATACATAAATAAATAAATAAATAAATAAATAAATAAAGTTCAAAGTCAACAGTAACAGTTTCTCTGCCTAGAACTTAAAGATATGTTCAATATCGTCAAATGGTACTGCCAAATTCAAATCTCCAAGAGATTAATATCGAATCTGAAACACTTCACAACTGCACTCAGTGAAAGCATATGCCAACCTTCCCGAAAATCAACACTCTGTCTTGAGACAGATCTTACTTTTAATGTATTATATTTTCACCCATAATTAAGATCAAATCCAGGCAAAAACTGGGCCTTAACCTGGGTACTGAAAAAGGAGACTTTATAGATGATTACATTTTGATTTACTGTCCATTAAACAACGGACATTTCTAAGAACAAAGGTGAAAGTCGTTTACGTGAAGACTCCTGGTTAATTCTTTCACCACAATAAGGAAGCCACAACAGTCCGAAGCTCAAAGGCCTAACGAAAGATAGCAGACTGCACTGCCCCCGCATCTCCTCATGATCCATCCCAAACAAATGCTAGCTCAACATCCAATATGCAGGAGACAATCTTGCAAAATGGGAGAAAACCAATAACCCTATACTCTGTACTAGATCAGAAACTATGGCTAGCCACGTTTTATCTGTGAGCTCAGGGAACTGAACTGAAGGGACTTGAGACTCTTGGTCCACCATGAGCAGATTACTGTTACGAGACTACAGGATGTGATAAGTAATTATAAAGCTACAATATTAATTACGGTTGCCAGGCTGGGATCTTTGTTGGGAAAAATATTTGAAAATGCATTTATCCATTTTACAAACCTTTGACAATTCTCATCATGACAGCCTATACCCATGACCTACCTTTCAAAGCTACCAACATTCAAAACTAAAACCCATCGTAAAAACGTCAGAAAATCAGAGTTATGTTCATATTAAATATCTAGAGAACACCTCACTACCATTTCACATCATGTCCCAAAAAAGTTTGGCAACCTAATCTGTTCACATATATACTAGAACGACTAAGATCCCTAACAGCTAGACCTTGACGACATTTGAAACTTATCTACCACTGTGGCAGATCCTATAAAACAATTTCTCACAACTCAAAACTGAGTAACTAGGTAAATTTAATGACAGAATTATTACTGACTCATTGAAACATAACATCTTTTACTTATGTCAATCGTTAACTTCATTCACATACTGCTTTATAAAATCTCCATGGATTCAAACAAGTCCTTAATAACTCAATCAGCCAAATTACCAGTTTGATGGCCTATGTATAACTGTAATCTTCATTCATGTCTGTCACTTTATGAATGTATGATAAACTGAAACAGTCTTAAATATTTAATGCAATATATTCTATCTTTCATTCAAGACTGTGGGCTCGTTCAAGGATGGGAGTTTTTTATGTTCACAATCACAAGAACCATATCGAGCGCTCTATCATATGCCATGTATTTGTTACCTTTATTCTGCCAAACAATTTTAGGAGGGGGCGTTATAATTTAATGGACGAGGACACAGATTCTAAAAAATGAACATGTGCTCAAAGCCAATGTGATAGTCTAGATGATTTGTCAGCAAATACCTAGTCCAGTCCCCTTCTCACTGAGTTGATAATGCAGTTTCTTAATCTCAGTGCTACAGACACTCGGGGTAGGATAATCATTTGTTGTGGAAGGGCTGCCCTGTTCATTGTAAAATGTTCAGCAACATTCCTGGCATTTACCTACTAGATGCCACTAACTAATACCCCCTCCCCTGTAGTTCTGCCAGACCCAAAAATCTCCAGATACTGCCAAATATCCAAGAGGGGCAAAATCACCCATAGTTGGCAATCACGGAGCTAATGGAATGTTAGCAGATGGGAGCAGAGGCCTTACCCGTGCTGAGGCAATCAGGCTTGGCTCTGGCACTCCGGTGACCTGCCATGAGAAGAGCATGCTCCGAGTAGCTGCTGCCCCTTTGGACTGAGCCCAGCAAGAACACAAAGATCTAAACCCACCTGCAGCTGGTCTAGGTCAAGTTCGGCTAAGCCCAATCAACAAAATCTCAGCCACCATACAGCAAAGGCTAAAGAGCACAAAAACCAATGCTTGTTATTTTAAGCCAGTAAGTTTTAGAATAGCTTCCTCTGGAGCATTATTATGGCAATTGCTGACAAATACAGCCAGTAAGGGAGTAAAGCCAAAATTCAACACTGAGGCCTGTCTGGCTCAAAACCCCACTACTAAACAACTATGTCAAAGAGTTTTCTCAACGAATTAATATCCCTACCTCCAGGATGTGTTTGGAATACAGCAGAGATGCAATATAAGTCTGCTTTGTTAATAACTGTAAGTATTAATAAATATCAATTTTGAAAAAAATTTCAGTTCATTTTCAATATGCTACTCATATTACCTTCCCCTTCCCACATCATTAAGCCACTGATTCAGAAACGCCACAGAGAACATTATACCACACTATATTTCATTTCTCAAACACTAAATCTGAAACTTCTTCTCCTGTCAGTCCCAGAGCTATACAGAACCAAGTCCAAAACAGTACCTCCAAATTAACACTTACTTCTCTAAAATAAGTTGCTATGTGCAAACGCAAAGGCCAAGTTTAAAATAAAAGCTTAGCAGTGTTTGAAAGAGTGCAGCTTTCACAAGGTTATGAACAAGTATCTGTGGTACATCTACCATTTACCAGACACTATTCGAACCAGCAAGAATACAAAAAGAGACACTATGCCCACCCTCACAGATCCTGCATTCTGGTTAACGCTTCTATAGCATTATGGCATTTTTCAAGTGCTTTTCATGTATTAACTCACTTACAACTCCTCATAAACCTGTGAGAGACTTACTATCTCCTTAGAGATGAGAAAATGGAAAACCATAAATGACAAATAACCTGCCCAAAGTTACAAAGTAAGCTGGCAGAACCAGCCTGCAGTCTGGGTCTGAATCCATCCTTTCCACTGCTATGTCACATACCCCTTCAAAGTTTTAATAATTTGTGAGTCAAATAGGATGAATTCGCTCACAAAACCAAGCTTAGACACAAACGGGAAGGGTGGAAGAGAAGCATAATTCATGATCTCTAAGATATACTAAGTGAAAAAATGCCAGAATAAGAATGCATATTTGTTTCACCGTGGCCAATATCAAACTCGCAATTCTGAAATACATCTTTTCCCATACTGCCAAAATCTGACACATTCCCTTGTTTTACTTTAATGCTTTTTTTTTTCAAAAGCTGACATAAAGTTCCTAATATAGGTCATAAAACAGTTGCTACTCATTTGGTATAGATTAATAACCTCAAAGAAAAAAATTCTTAAATTTTTATGACAAGTTTAATTATCTTAATTCTTATAACAGGATTCTTACATGAAACAGAACTTAAATTCTTATAACAGAAAATTAAAATTAGGGTATTACAAAATTATCTGAAGAACCAGCATGGTTTTATATCCGTTTCTCTCCTCTTGTGAATTATAACTGAATTTCTCATTTAAAAAGCATTGTTAAAATAGAAACCTTGGGGTGCCAAGAGGCATCTGCAACTCACACACACACCTGCCTATCTGATATGCCCACTCCTGGATGTCTAACTTCAAACTCAACACCTCTCCATCTGAACCTCCATCTCCCCAGAGGGCTCCTGCCTCAGTTTTTCCACTGCAGGCACTAATGATTCTATTACTCCAACTGCTCAAAACATTCAAGCTCTACCTGACTTCGCCTCATACTCGTTACCCAATCTACCAGAGCAAATGTTACCGGCTCTAAATAGCGGGATCCAAGAATTTCTAAGTCCTTTTGTTCAAGCTCCTCTTCTGCCCCCTAGCTGTGTCCCTGTTGCCACCACTGCCCCCAGCAGCAAGAATGAATCATTAAAACCCAGCTAAGTAGTTCACATCACTCCTTGGCTCAAAACATCTGACCCAGAATAGTGTCTGAAATCCCTGCTGGGTCCCACAGCCCCTACAGGACATGGCCCCTCTGCTAACTCTCTAACCTTGCATCTTACCACACTTCCCAGGCACACTCATGCCTGTCACTGTACTTGCTGTTCACTCTGCCTGGCATGTTCTTCTCCCAGATCATTTCCATGCCTTCCTCCCCATCACTTGGTTCACATCTCTGCATTCCCTCCATCTGAGAATAGATACTTTTACTATAAGTACATAGTCACCAGTTAGATGCTTAGCTCATCTTATTTTCTGCCATAGCACTGACTGCACCTAAAGTAAACATTCATTTGTTGGTTGTCTGTCTCTGGACTGCAATGTCTGCTCCGCAAGAGCAGAGGTACTGTGTAATTCATCACAGTACTTGCTTCCTGGAACAACGCTCGGCAAACGAACCACCTGTTAGCTCGGCTTATTCTGATGATAAACAAGTAAGAGCAGTGCCCCTCAAACTTCAACATGCATCAGAATCATCTACAGGGCTTGGAAGGCAAATGGCTGAGTCTTGCCCCTGGAGTTTCTGATTCAGCTAGACTGGGAGTGGGCTTGAATGTTTACAAGTTCCCAGAAGGTAGGGGTACGATAGTCCTGGGAACCCCATTTTGAGGACCTAAACAATATTTTGCTGCGAGACACCTATCAGCAACAGGATTTGACCATGGCAGTGAATCCCAACTGGCAGAAGAAAGAAATAGAGTGAAAAGATACCTCCAGACCCACACTATAAAATATATCCCTTCTGACTTAGAGGATTGTATGATACAAGTCTTAAATAATGCAATATAAATATCCCTTCCTTGCGCAGGATTTTTTCTTTTCCAGAAGAATGGGGACCAGGCAGATCAAGGTTATAGTTTCTAACAAGGTCTTATGATCTTACATATATTCTATGTTAATGACTAGTGTTGAAACTTTATCCTTTCGAGTTTGAACAATGAGATGAGAAGGCTGATATGCTTTAGGAGATAGTGAAACACCAAACAGCAGTAGACTCGAATTGGGACAGCTGCCCAAATCACAACTTCCTATCTCTAGGAATCATTCCAGTCCTCAAGTGCGGGACCAGAGAGACCATGTCTAGGTTATGTTATGTAACCTCCCATCCCCAGTCATGGCAGATTGGTCCAAAACACATTTTCTCTCCTAAGAACCTGAAGTTTGAAGATAAAGTCTGGGAGGCACTGAAGCCAAGTTATGTTAAGAGCAAAGAGAAAGTCCAAATTCCTGATGCTGAGCTTCTCAAAGCTGCACCACACTTGCTCTCTCTCTCAAAAATAAATAAAATATTTAAAAAAAAAAAAAAGAAAGAAATGCAACTTGTGAAATGTCAAAGCTTCTTTCCATTAATCCAACTTAAGGCATTTACTTTCCATTTTTAGACTAGTATACTGTCCATATAATCAATGAGTCTTAGAGTGTACATCACATTTTGACCTTATAATACCAACTCCTTGCAGAATAGCTCTCTGAAACCTAGCAAAATACCACCAAATCGCCTTTTTATTCAATAGCTGGAGCCAATTTGTATAAATACTATGTATATAGGGAGTACATGGTAAACAACAAAAACACAGGTTCTTGTTTTAAGTACCTTGTTTTCTGTTGGGGGAAAAATAAATTTAAAAATATCAGACAGTAAATGCCACTGCAGAAAAATAAAAAGACTTACGTGAAACAATGAGTAGTAACCAGATCGCTTTTAGATAAAATGGTGAGGGGAGTGCTCTGTGAAGTAACACTTAAACTAAAATCTTAAATCAGTGTACAGCTAACCTAAAGGTACTTAGGCTGAGAATACATCTGACGTGTTCTAGCAGCCAATGGGACTACACTGTACTGAGGAAGAGGAAAAACCACTTAAGATGAAGTCAGAGAGAAGAAGTACATAGGGCTCTGTAACAAACACAAAGAGTTTGGAGCTAAATACAAATTAACCGGTATAGGACAAAGACGCTACTTGCTACAAGATGTTTATGGAGTGTAGCTGAGCAAGAAACAAGAATGAAAAAGACAAAACACAAGAAAAAAATTATCAAGAGTGCTTGTCATAAAAATTTTAGATCTGAAAGGAACCTCAGCTGTCACACAGTCCAACCTCTCATTTTACTGAAAGGATGGCATGGCCCAGGCTGTGGCTTCTCTGCAATCGGTTGAAGATGAGCAGAGAACTGTATTTGGTGCTCTCTGTGACGTTAAGGCCAAAGCTCTTTCCGTATCTCTGGCCTTAATTTGAAATCTAAAACCAAGTCTTTACCATGTGCATTTTCAAAAGTGACATAACAGCACTTAAATGAAAACATTATTTTAAAAATGTTTTTAAACTGCCCACGCCAAATTATTCACACCTCTAGTCCCTCACAGGGCATTTTTTTTTTTTTTCAGCAGCTGACAATGCTTATTTACCACCAGCTATATCCCTTCCCAAAGTATGTGAAGCAGAAAAAAAATTGAATAAAACAACAAAATATACTTACATCTGGATATTCTTTTACAGGCACATAAAGTTTCTCTTGTAACTGAACAATAGGTCCCACAGCGTCAGGCAATTCTGCACTCCTTTTCTCTGTACTGCCATTTAATGTGTCATTGTACATGTCTTTCCGTACTCTGCTAATTTCTGTTAAAAGTAAAAATTTTAAATGTGTTAGACAAAAAAATATTCTTGCTAGTCCAGGAAAAAAAAAATTAAAAAAAGAAGGTAGGGAGGGGTTTCATTGATAAGGTGTTAAAGAGTAAAGAACTGTTAACCTATTCTATCATTTCCTGGATTAAGTCTATGTTTAACAGGACTATAGCTTTAATTAATTGCTACCAGGAATCGAATTCGTATCAACGAAATAATATATTTTATTTAAATTAACTTCGGAGCCCACGCTCTTAACCACTATGAGATAAACCTGTTATTTTACCTAATTTCTCCATACCTAAATGAGGCCATTCATTCCAAATGAGAACTTTAGTCAAATAAGAATGTCTATCACACAAAACTAATACCAAAGTCTCTTTTATACTTCAGAACTAATCCGTCTGAATGAGATTTAAACTCGACTACTTCCTTAGCTATTTTAGGTATCTGGATAAACACACGTCCAGTAGATAACACAGATTTTAAGTTCAGCAGAAGTCTAGATTGATACACAAATGTTAGTTAAGGCTATAGGAATAGAAGAGATGTCTTAAAGAGGATATAGGGAGAAGAAAGGACCGAATCCTAGGAAAAGCAACATTTAAGGAGTAAAGAAGAGAGATCCAAACCAAGAACTGGAGGTGAATAGAAGTAAGAAGAGAGATGTCAAAGAAGCTGAAGAATAACAGAACCAAGGACAAGGTGATCAATAGTGTCAAATGCCACAAAAACATAGTAATAAGGTAAAGAGCAAAAAAGGGTACTTTGAATTTGACCACTAAGCCACTGGTGATCAGAGAAGTTTCAAGGAAAAGATGGTTAAAAGAGATCAAACTACATTGCATTAATGACTGAAATATAAGAAAGGAAGCAGAAATACCTAGGGTCAATGACTTAAAAAAAAAAAAAAAAAAGAGTTTGAGAGACAGCAGGAGGGAACACGTGCATGCAAGCACAAGCACGTGCACACAAGTGGGGGAGGGGCAGAGAGAGAATCCCAAGCAGGCTCTGCACTGTCAGCCCAGAGCCCAATGCAGGGCTCGAACCCACAAACTGTAAGATCATGACCTGAGACAAAATCAAGAGTCAGACACTTAACCGACCAAGCCAACCAGACACGCTGGTCAATGACCTTTTAAAAAGTTCCCAGACATAAATATATTTCTTATAAGAAAAAGTATAAGAAATCTACTTAAATGAATCAAGACTTGAACAAAGAAATCAATTCTTTCAAGAATTCTTCATTAAGTTTCCAAGACGACGTGTTAGAGGACAGGCCCTGCCCATCGGAACATACTGTCTAATAAGGGTTGTCACTACTAAATTAGCTGGATGCCCCTATAAATGTCTCTCCATGCTACAGAAAGGGGGGAAAAGGCTTGTGTCCATTAAAATTTAAAGGTAAAATGGGCTTTATTTTTATAATGTATTTTGTATACCTTCCACACATGGAATTTCAATCTGTTGTGATTAAGGAACTATGAAATATGAATGTACAACACTTCAATTTTCATAACTAGTTATTTATATCTCTTTGTTAAATAAAACCCACCATACCAAAAAGGCATGATCAAAGGTGTTCTTACCCAGTTATATAGTCTTAAATCAGTGAAAATACTGTATTACAATACATTTTCTGCTTCAATGATGGCAACATTCATTTTATAACCATCTTATCTCTGAGGTAACAATTTGCTTGTCAAAGCTTACCAAATGTGCGTCTCTGAATAGCAAATGAAATTTTTTAAAAATCAAAAGAATGCACCTTGGATTTAACTACATTATAAAACCAAGACTTCATTCTGTAAGTTCTTTTTGTGTATTTCTATTATAATAATGAATCTTTCCTACTAAACATGTCCAGTATCAAACTAGTGTTGACTTTATATCAGCATGCAACAGCAATTCTCCAATCAAGTTTTCAACCACTAAGTAATAATTTAAACATAAATGTTTACATAATTACATAATTACAGCAAGTAATTAACCAAAGGACATTAGGGAAATTCAATTAAAAGTGTGCATATATCCTTTAGTCCAGGTCTCTATATAAAAGCACTTTCAATATTAATTTGTTAACATTTAAATTTCCTCTTCAGAAACTGCCGAATTCTTGTTACGATGTTAGTAACACTGATATAAAAATCCTGACAACAGCATAAAAGAAAACTATAGATAAAATGTGCTTACAAATATAAATATAAACATCCTAAATGAATAGGGTAGCATATTAAATAAATAATGCACCAAGGAAGTGGAATTTATACCATGAATACAAGAAGAATTCAGTATTAAAAAACCTATAGCCATAGTAATACAAAAGACTAAAGAAGAAAACATTAATTCCAAGTAAACAAATTTATCAAACTTAGATAAACCAAGAGAATCAATTCTAAGAAAATTCACATAAAATGATTAAATTAAAAATACATAAAGATACAATAATCACTGATCACATATCCAATTAGATGATAAAATGGAAGAAAAATACATTTGCCATTTAAATTGAATTTCTATAAACATCTGTGTGATTCTCCAATTAATAACTGAAATTTTGATGAGACTCTGCTGCCCACTGTAGCCCCAGCTCCTAGAACAGTGCCTGGAGCAACAGCAGGCCCTCAGTCAACACTCCATGGTCTGGAAGATGGGTGGGTGAGTGAGCTAGGTTCTACGGCATTAAAGTTAAGTCAAGGTTCCAAGCTTTCAAAGAAGCTAGTCTCCTATGGGAAGTATGTGAACAAATAGATACTCCAAAGAAGAAGAACAGAAAGAGGTATAGGTTGGAAACACAAAAGCAGGATAATCAACTCTGCCACAGGCTATTAAGGTCAAGAAAGTAGTCCAGAGGAAAGAAACTCTGACCTTTGTTTCTAATTACAGAGCGTTGAGGCAAAGGTACAACCAATATAATTATAAATTCTACTTAAGATACAAAGTCTTTCTACCATGTTTCTTTCAGTCTCTAAGATATATTACTCAATTTAACAACAGAACACAAATTATATACACAACATCGTAGGATGGGAATGAAAAGATGACTAAGTCCTAGTTCTCAAGGATCTTACCATCTTACTGTGGGGGTCTAACCAGCGGAGTGCTTAACTGCCTTTATCAACAGCACCCTTCTAGCCAGGCAATCACCAGCACTTCCTGGCATGTTACTTCCAACACTCAAGTCAAAACAAGTTCTGGGGCTCAGATGGTAGGGTAGAGTGTGTGACTCTTGATCTCACGGTTTTAAGTTCAAGTCCCATGCTGGGTGCAGAGACTACTTAAACAATAAATCTTTAAAAAAAGAAAAAAAGTTCTGATTCTAAGAGTAACTGTTTATGTGATTTTAGACAAGTCTCTTAACCTCTCTGTACCTGTACCTCACTAATTAGAGGTTGATTACCGAATAACTCAACTGAATCCATTGTTTTCCAACCTTAGTATGCAAGGACCCCAGTTATTATTATTTTCCCCCCTGTAACCCCACATTTTAAAAAGTTTTCTTCTCCAAAGCTTTCAGTCCTAAGTCATGGTAATCAGAAGTTTTTGTTGATGTTTTCCTATCAAGTTGATCTAATCATAGCCAAAATATTATAGAAATGCGTCATGGGTACGGGTAGTGCTTTAGTTCCTTCTTAAGTGGTGGATTTATAGGTGTTCACTTATGAAACACAGAAGCTCTTCATAATTAATATGTTTTATACAGATGACCCTTGAACAACACGGTTTATACTACACAAAGATTTTCTTATTGCATTTACACAAGACTTTCTTATTGACATTTTTTTCCTCTAGCTTTTATTGTAAGAATACAGTATATAATACATATGACATACAAAGCACATGTTAATTGACTGTTTATATTATTAGTAAGGTTTCCAGTCAACAGTAGACTATTAGTAATTAAGGTTTGGAGGAGTCAAAAGTTACACACGGATGTTCCATGAGGGGAGTCAGTGTCCCTACTCCCTGAACTGTTCAAGGGTCAACTGTATACTTTTGTTGTCTCAAACATTACATGACAATGCTCAAATGTCTGCTCATCTCCACACTACTTTCATAACCTACAAGAGTGGTTCAGAGAACTAGAAGTTCAGAACCACTTGTTCCATCACCTAGTATAAAAATTCCCACCACAGGGGCGCCTGGGTGGCTGAGTCGGTTGAGCGTCCAACTTCAGCTCAGGTCATGATCTCACAGCTCATGAGTTCGAGCCCCACGTCGGGCTCTGTGCTGACAGCTCAGAGCCTGGAGCCCGCTTCTGCTTCTGTGTCTCCCTCTCTCTCTGTCCCTAACCCACTCGCATTCTGTCTCTGTCTCTCTCAAAAACAAATAAACATTAAAAAAAAAAAAATTCCCACCACAATTACCCCAAAACATCCCCAATATCAAGACAACTTGTTTTAGACATCTCTGGAGTTATCAGTTTATAAATTTTACTGAATCAAAATTCCTGAAATTTCTCTCATTTGCCCACACTCCAAAGTCCACAAAGTACATCAAATGCCTCATTCTTAAGATGATCTTAAACATACTTGAACAGTTGTATATCTAAGCATCCTCTTCTGAGCTTTAAAACAGCATGGTTTTATACCCTCTCACTCATTTAGACATACTACATTTGTCCATGCCCTTTTAAGATGGAAAATCCTGTACCACACTCATCCTGAGAAGTGATGAGAACGCACACTCCGGCTGCCTACCTCCAGTCCCCCACACTCCAATTCCACAGCGTGTTTAAGGGTACCTTTACCTCTTTGGCTCAAATGTTGGTGGCGCTAATAAGCCAAGCGTCCACCATTTCATCTTCCACAACTGTTTGTTTAAATACCAATAGATGATTTAACTTTTTTTCCTGGTTGTTTTCTACTAGGCAACTGCCTTCAGAGTGTTATCTGTCAGTTGACATTCTTTAGGGATGACTATTCTGAATCAAGGAGCCAATTAACTAGTTTCATAGCACACGCATTTCTGTAGCTCGCATACTGAAATGCAGGCATGCCTTATCAACTATCTGATGACATCTCAAGCTGGGTTAGGACTTGAACCCCCTTCTGGACCCACTAGTTTAAACGGGAAATAATCTGTTTTGGATTCTATAGGTTGTGCCATCAAGTTTAGAATGCAAACTTTTCAGCTCCTGAGAATATACACTTCCAGTATTCAGGCTCCTAGAATTGATATTTGGTGATGCCATTTTTTCAAATGTCAGTATACTGAAAAATATTTACGTCTGAAAACTTGTTTTGGTTATACTACTGTTTCCTTACATTTCTCTGTTTTTAACTACCTTGATTCTTTTTCCTTTTTCAAACGAAACCTCTATTATCAGTCAATGAATTCTGCTAAGAGGGAAAACAGTCACCATACAGCTGTGGCTCTATGTGACCTGTTAATATTACATCATCTGCCTTTTCCCTTTCCCTAATTCACCTAACATAACTAAACGCTTTGCTTTGAAATCATTCTTATGTTTCATAAAGCTCAGCTCATTTTTGCCTTTGGCTCTCTATCACCACTACTCTTTGATTAAATCTGAATTACTACATGTGGATCCCACTCTCTGCCACCTTAAAATTTTTTACAGTTTTAAAAAAATCTGAATTACTGGATTAGCTAACAGATCGACCACTTTGTGGAAAAGTAAAATGTCAGAAATAAGGACAACATAAAGAACTATTAGAGAACAGAAAAATACAGGCTGAGAAATCTAAAATATAAAATTAAGTGGTTATTTCCCAAGATAGATAGAGAGACAGATAGATAGAAAATGGCTATGTATAAATTCAATACTGCAATGTTGAAAGACTGGATAAAGGTTAGAGTATAATCCTATTTTACCATCTGGTTTAGAATTTTTTCAACAAACTTAAACCAAGAAAATGAAAATTAGGAAATGAAATATGAAAAATATTTACTAGTTCAGTAGTACACAAAAAAGCTATTAAATGATATACAAAAAGTATTTAAAAACGCATGAAATAATTATTTTTAGGATTTTAACAATACAAATTAAAAGACAACTTTTTTTTTTTAATATAAATGTTTTTATTTATTTTTGGGAGAGAGAGAGAGACAGAGCATGAGCAGGGGAGGGGCAGAGAGAGAGGGAGACACAGAATTGGAAGCAGGCTCCAGGCTCTGAGCTGTTAGCACAGAGCCTGACGAGGGGCTTGAACTCACAAACCTAAAACCTATGAGATCATGACCTGAGCCGAACCAACTGAGCCAGCCAGGCGCCCCAAAGGACAACTTTTTAAAACACTGAAAACATTTTCATACAAAGCACATCTTATATCCAGTGTTGTGGCAGCTAATTCCAATTGTTCAACTGGCTATTTATACTGTTTTAAACATACACATTTTATTTGCACATCTATCTGCTTTTTCTCTGTGCCTTACATTTAAAATCCATCGATATATTATCTTATCATTGTAATACAGTTGGATCTAAAATACAGAAAGAAATGAAAATGTTACTGTCATTTGACCATTACTGTCTCATTTTTTTAAATTAGCATTTTCCATTAATTTATTCAGTAAAGTAAGAGCCACTTATTTATAAAACTATATGCCTTGATGTACATAGCAAAAATTTTATAAGTGAAGTTAAAATGACAAGCTTTCAGCACTTCAATTGATCTTTAAATGGGCTATTTCCACACTATCTGCTGGACACTAACCTGAACATACAAAAGCAAAGGAAGATTTGTTATTTTAGGTCTTAATTAAATGACTAGCCTCTATTTACATGAAACATTAAATCTTAAAAAAATAACATTAGGAGTCTATTTATAACCAAATAACCACTGTCACCACCTAAAGTGGTGGCTGTTATGTACTTCTGTAAAAAGAAACCTCTAATTCAGAGTTTACTAAATGCAGGGAAAATTTTACAGACATTTTGAGCAAAGCAAAACCCAGGGAATAATAGAACTTCATTGTACTCATTTAAAAAAGCCACACCCATAAGGTAAAGAGAAAGCAAATAAATTAAAAAGCAGGTTTAACAGAGGATATGCAATATTTAGTGAAATGTGTTTTGCCTCCTTGAATAACCAAATAAACCTAATTTTGAGGCAGTTGCTTGGAAACTGGCAAAAAAAAAAAAAATCAACCTATCAATAATTCTCTAATGGGACCTGGGACCCGATTTTGGGGGTAGAGGGCTAAACTGTATTTTGAACTTCACAACTATAAGCAAAACAATTAAAAACTTGGGGCGCCTGGGTGGCTCAGTCAGTTAAGCATCTGACTCTTGATTCCCACTCAGGTGGAAACCTCAGGGTCCTGAGATGGAGCTAGCTCTGTGTCAGGCTCCGCGGGCTGAGCATTAAGCCTGCTTGGGATTCTTTCTCTCCCCATTCTCTCTCTATGCACCTCCCCCGCCCATGTGTATGCTCTCTTTCTCTATTTTTTTAAAAGAAAAATTACAAAATTAAACATCATAGCCCTCCTTTAAATTGCTTTGGAAATTTAATTAACAATTACAAAAAATTGTGGATAAACTTCACATAAAAAACATGAAAATAGCAAAGGTCTCATAAAAATGTCCATCCTTGTTCCATAATTGCTCTCAGCAGCAGTTCTATATCATGGAAGGCATTTAATAGTAGCTGCACCTCCCTGGACAAGCTCTTTCAGAGGTTACAGAAAATAAAGTCCACTATATAATCCAATTTATATTAGATATGTGTATTTTTTGACACATAGAAGTCAAAAAAAGGATATAGCTGTTAACAGTAATCATCTCTGGGAGATGGATTTACAGGGACTTTTGGCTTTCATTTCATATTACTATATGAATTTTTTTTTTACAATTGTAAAATAATAAAGATATTCTCATTACGATGTTAGAAAGTACTTTCAGTCAAAATGTTGCAAATAAGATGGGATACCCTATATAAAATTATAAGGAGTAAGTCACTGACTCCCAACTATAAAAATAAACCACAAAGACCTAATTATTTTTTAACATGAGCACTTCCACCATGCTAAAATACTTAACATTAATTCTTACGTGATTCTCGCCAGACTATGAAGTAGATACAATACTCATTTTATAAGAAAGAAAGAAAGAAAGAAAGAAAGAAAGAAAGAAAGAAAGAATTTAATGCTCAGAAATTTAAGAATTGGTCCAATGTTGCAGCTAGTCCAACCAGCTTTCATTTAAAATTTCATAAAGGGCTTTCTGGAATAAGAAGCCCTTAAAACTCACGTTAAGAGATGGTAATTAGAGAACAGAAAATGGGAAAATGGAACAAACAACTCTTAGTTTACTGCCAGCCATGCTCGAACAAGACCAGTCCACTGTTTTACTAGTGACTGCAAAAAAAGTCTTTGCAGCCCTCCTCTTTTCATGCTAACAGAACACAGCCTCAGAGGGTGAAATCTAGGCCTAAGTGCCTAGAAAAGTGGCAGTCCTTAATGAATAAATAAATAGATGCTGCTGGCACACAAAGAAGACAAAATAGGCCATTGCAAATAACAAAACAGAATGGGGGAAAGCATTTTTTAAAGTTAATAAAAACCAGTATTTTAACTGGCATAGGCATCCTCTCTCATTTATTTTTTTTTTTATGTTTTTATTTATGTTTGAGACACAGAGACAGAGCACGCGTGGGGAGGAGCCGAGAGGGAGAGGGAGACACAGAATCCGAAGCAGGCTCCATGCTCTGAGCTGTTGGCACAGAGTGTGACCCACGGCTCAAACTCACAAACAGCAAGATCTTGACCTGAGCAGAAGTTGGAGACCCAACTGACTGAGCCACCCAGGAGCCCCGGCATCCTTTCTCATTTAAACTGGGTTTTGCTTGGAGGTTACTTTTAAACCTGGTTAGTTTTATATGTTATATATCAAGTACTTTTTAGAGAAAAATGTTGTCTTCTGGTCATTTAGTTTTTTAAAATACTCAGGGGAAACCGACCCTTATTATCTCTATATAACACCCACTGTAGCAAATTTGAAATCTGAAGGCTAAGAAACCTAGTTAAGAAACACAGCTAATGGATATCTGAAGGAGATGCAACAATAAACCAGTAGATGCCATTAGAATGCAGGCCAAAAGTAATACTTGAGAATCCAGCAATGTTTATTAATAACTTTTCCCAACCTTTTTAGTATTTCTAAAAGAACAGAAATAAACTCACAGCAATAGAAAGCAGGTACACACATACAGGGTTGGAAGAGAGACTTTTTCCCATACATTCCTACATGTCATGCCTTTGAAATGTGTAAGCATCTAAATATATTAACTTTTTAAAGATAAATGCTTGCCCTAGAAGATTTTACTTATGATAGCAATAGTAGCGTTATAATCTTTGAGACCATAAGGATATAAACAATTGAATGAACAAATCCATGAAGAAGTGATAGACCTTCCTTAACTGAATTCCAATTAACAAATACAGAAGAAAAGATGGATATAGAAAATTACCATTAGGAAACCACCATAGTAATAATTCTTGCAGGTGAGAACCATTCAATGGATGCTAAAATTAGTGAACAAAAACATGAGAAACAGGGTATCTGTGCAGTGCCTCCCTATAAGACATTTACTCATTACAAAGGAGAAAAGAAACGGTGATCAAATACTATCACCGGTAAGATATATATACCCCTAGTATGAGAAAGGCCAAACAGTAACCTGCTGTTTTCTTGTCAAATATGTGTAACCTCAATTTAATCATGAGAAAACATCGAACAAGCTAAAGGTGAAGAATATTCTACAAAATAACTAACCAGTTATCTTCAAAAATATCAAGAAAAGCATCACGAAAGAATGTGACACAGGCCTAATGCTATGGGGGATTTTGGGTTGGATCCTGTACCAAAAAATAAGAATGTGAATAGAAAAACTGGTCAAGTTTGAATAAGATCTGCAAATTAGTTAATAATATTGTATCTATGTTAATTCCCCAGTTCCCACAATTGTACTGTGGTTATAGGAGTTATTAATGTTAACCTCTGTACTATAGAGGATTTCTACCTTTCTAAGTCTAAATTTGTTGCAAAATAAAGATTCTGCTTCGGCCTTGGTGTTATTCTCGTGGAGGGAGGACAGTTGCGGGAGAGAATGAGAGCCATGCAAATGTCTAGTCTTTGAAGGAAATTTAAAATACTTGCTTACCAATAACATCGAGGATCTCAAAATCATGAACAATAAGCTGTTTAATTCAAAATAATCTTTAAAATTTTAACAGCTACTGCTTAAAAAACACATGTACTTTTTACCGGCCTTAAGAACAGGGGGAAAGACTACAATCCACAATCCCTTTCTACAATAATAGAACCCTTCTTAATAACCGTAAGTAAAAAGGAAAAAAGCACTGGCCTTGAATTTATGCAATCTAGATTTTACTTCTGATCCCGTGCAAGATCTAGTTGTGTGGCTTTGAACTTAACTGTCGGGGTCTCAGTTTCCTCCTCTGTAAAATCAGGTTAGACCAGATGACATTTATGGTTTCCTCCTGCTCTGAAGTTCTATCAATTAGGAGTCTGGGAACCTTCTTGTTTCTTCTTAGAACCTGATTTTGTGTCCTCTCTAGATCAATACCCCACAGGAAAGGGCCGCATAAACTCAACAACCTATCAAGAACCACAAAGTCAATCCTACTCCTTAGAAAATTCACATTTCAAAACGTCCTAAACCACTGGGCACCAGGATTTACTTTAAATGGTATCCCTATAAAGCACCCAGTCCTCATATAACCAGGCTCTACACATTCCCATTTGGGGAAGGTGAGGAGTGTGTCTACCCTATGTATTTTATCCTTTTCAAGCTCCAAATCACTTAGGGCTTTAAAAGAAATTTTGTAAACGAGTGAAAATTGAAATGGAACTCCCAAAAATTTTGAAGGGATCATGTCTATGTGGGGGGGAGGGTGGAGGGTAGGATGCTTTCCCTAGGTAACACTTTCTTTGATTTTTAATTATCCTTTCAATTGTATTCCAAATTCCTCCTAAGCTCAATAGAGAAAAACTGAAGAACTGTAATCTTGCACCACCTGTGTATCTGACCATCACCTTAATTCCATAAACTAAAACAAACTGATTATCACATGACATTCACGGGTGTTACAGCAGCCTATGTACAAGAGAAAATCCCTCCCTCATACTAAAAAAACTAAGGGCTTTTTTAAAAGCTATAACAATCTACAGTATACAATATTCCAAAGGTCCGTTATAGCAAGTTTCAACACAGAATTAGAAAACTTCCATTTTTGTAGCAAGAGCAACATACACAGTACCCTCAGATATCAATAAAATTGATACTGAAAACATTAATACAGTACTTTAAATATACTTTACAAAATACAAGATTCAGAAAATCTAAGTAACGTTATGTATGTTACCGGCTACACTTACTACATGTTTACTGCTTCTTAAAGAATACATTCTACTATCATGTAACAATATTGTATGAAAGAAATTTTCTTTAAATATTTATTTTTGAGACAGAGATTGCGTGCGAGAGGAGGAGGGGCAGAGAGAGAGGAGACAGAGATTCCAAAGCAAGCTCAGCACTGTCAGCACAAAGTCAGACCTGGGGCTCGAACCCACGAACCGTGAGATCGTGACCTGAGCCAAAGTCAGACACTCAACTGACTAAGCCAGCCAGGCAGCCCTTAGAAAGCAATTCTAATGAGTTTATAAAATCCAGAATACGGCACTCTTTTGAGATCATAAAAGTTTAATTTATTAGAATGGAAACTAAATGTTACCATACAAAAATACAAGCAAAATAATAACAACAAAAATCCTGGTCAAGGACATTCCTGAACTCCAAATGCCTGTATCCAACTATCTTCTAAACATGTCACTTTGACACACTTAAAAAGCCAAACTCCTATCTGTCCTCCAAACTTGTTTCTCCTGACCTTAAAAAATGGCAAGTCCAGGGGCGCCTGGGTGGCGCAGTCGGTTAAGCGTCCGACTTCAGCCAGGTCACGATCTCGCAGTCCGTGAGTTCGAGCCCCGCGTCGGGCTCTGGGCTGATGGCTCAGAGCCTGGAGCCTGTTTCTGATTCTGTGTCTCCCTCTCTCTCTGCCCCTCCCCCGTTCATGCTCTGTCTCTCTCTGTCCCAAAAATAAATAAACGTTAAAAAAAAAAAAAAAATGGCAAGTCCATTCTCTCACACATCACATCCAATCCACCAGCAAATCCTGTTTATTCACCTTTTACAATAACCCAGAATCCGCATGACCCCCTCAACTCCCTCCCACCCTAGTTGCAGCCACAGTCACTTCTCCCCTAAGCCAGTGAAATGACATCACTGTCTCCCTGTCTCCACCACTGCTCCTGCCAGCCTAGTGTCTATTTTCCAGAGTTAGCCCGTTCAAATCCAAGTGACAGGTCACTCCTCTGCTCCAAACTCTCTAATGGAGTTCTCAGATTTTTTGGTCTTAGGACTCAATGCTGAGGGAGAGAGCCAAAGCATAAGACACTCTTAAAAACTGAGAACAAACTGAAGGTTGATGCAGGTGGGAGGGAGGGGAGGGTAGGTGATGGGTATTGAAGATGGCATCTTTTGGGATGAGCACTGGGTGTTGTATGGAAACCAATTTGACAATAAATTTCATATTTAAAAAAAAAAGGACTCAGTGCTGAAAAATTTACCATATACAAGGAGGGGTGGCACCTGGGTGGCTCAGTCGGTTGAGGTTGAGCGTCTGACTCTTGATTTCGGCTCAGGTCATGATCCCAGTATCATGGGAGCAAGCACTGAGTTGGGCTCCGTGCTGAGCCTGGAGCCTGCTTACGATTATCCCCACCCCCCCCACCCCCCCACCCCCCCCAGTTCAAGCTTGCGAGCGCTCTCTCTCTCTCTCTCTCTCTCTCTCACTCTTAAAAAAAAAAAAAAATGACTACTAGGAGCCTAAAGAGCTTGTTTGTGAGAGTTACACCTGTTAATACTTCCCCTACCATAAATCAAAACTGAAAAGCATCTAAATTACTTGTGATTCACTTTAAATAGCAAACCCTATTACATTTTAACAAAACATTTTTATCCAAAGAAACAAAACAGTGAGAGGTACTGTTTTCTATTTTTGCAAATGGTTTAAATATCTTTATTAACAGAGACAACAGAACTCTCATACCTTCTTACGAATTCAATCTACTGCAATATCACACAGCATCCAACCTCTAAAACATTCCACTATAAACTCAAGTGAGAATGAGAATAAAAAGTCAAATAACTTACTGTTACCATGAAAACAGTCTGACTGCACAGGCTTGCTATAAGAGTGCCCAGACCACATTTAAGAACTACTACTCTAATGATTTCCCATCTCAGTTAGTGTAAAAGCCCAGGTCCTCACAGAAGCTCCCCTTTACTTTTCCCCTCTTAACTTTCTGACCTACCTCCCTAACCAGTACCACTGCTCCCACCACCCCCCATCCCTCATTCACAGCTACAGCCACACAAGGAACTCCAGGTCCTGGCTCACATTTTGCCAGGACTCTTCCCTCCTCTTGGAAAACTATTCCCTAGAGAGCAGTATCTCGCTCTTCATTACCTCCTTCAAATCTCTCTTCTGATGTCAATTTCTCAATAAGCCCACCCAGATCTACCTGCTGAAAACCACAATCTACCCCAATCCATCCAAAACACTCCTGTCTCCTTTATCCTGAACTCATACTGCCTAATGTATTATTGCCCACTGTATGTTTTTATTGCTTATTGCCTGTCTCCTACATAAGAATGTAAACTTTGGGAGAACAGCTAGCTTTGTTTTTGTCTTTTGCTATATTCCCAAGGATCTGCATCCTTGGGGAAAAAAAAGACCTTTTGAACAACCTTAGCAGGCTGATTAGTACAAAAACATCCAAAGCTACAAAAATATGCTTGAAACTTCATTCAAGCATTAATAGGTTACTAGCTTCATAATTTATTCCGCTTCCCTTTAAAGTAACAGAAATACACTCCTCTCAAAAGGGCTTGCTGTATTTATTCAGGATTTATGAGAATCTAAAATACTCGGATAATAACAGATGTTCATTACATCATCAGTGTTAAATTTCTCTACTGTGTTTTAGGTTAAATGACAAGATAAAATACACAACCATCTAAATGACTGGTCTTGGCCTATAAAAAACCCTAACCCATAAAGAAAAGACTGCCCCCACCAGGACGGCACCAAAGGGGCTGTAAATGATTCCTTTCTCTTGAGCTGTTTTGTTTTGTTTTTTATATATAACAACTTCTATATTTACAACCTCACAATTTTTTTTTTTGAAGTTTATTTTATTTTTGAGAGAGCAAGCAAGCACAAGTGGGGGAGGGACACAGAGAGAGGGAGACACAGAAGCATGAGAAACGAAGAAGGCTCCAGGCTCTGAGCTGTCAGCACAAAGCCCAACATGGGGCTCAAACTCACGAACCATGAGATCATGATCTAAGGTGAAGTTGGACGCTTAACTAACTGAGCCACCCAGGTGCCCCTACAATGTCACAGTTTTGATCAACCGTCTATTCAAAGCTTATTTAGTAAAAATTTTAAGAATATAATAAAAGCTTTTTCATTTCATTTCCTAAAGTACAAACTGTTTATAAAATGAATTGGCCTGAATAATGTGTGATTGTAGTTTTTTTTTTTAACTATTTTAATAATCTATGGTACAAGATAATGGTTGTGCATATATGCACTCAACAAGTATGTATTGTATACCTACCATGAGCTAGGCACTGGCCAAGGCCCTAGGAAGATAGTCATGTGCAAAAACAGACAAGGACCTTGCTCTTTCACAAACTAATCCAAAATAATAGCTGGAGTACTCACGCAGGTATGACCTCAAAGAAGCACCTCAACATATTTCATATTATAACATAATTTTAGCATCTGCTGAGTTTTTATTCCTCACTACCATCCTACAGCAATCTAAGTCAAGTCAGACAAATATTACAAGTGTTACCTTGTATTCAGTGGTCAAGGGGTCCATACAGACGGTTAGGAGACAGACATTCTTAGCTGTAATTATTCAGGGAAAATGGGGTCTGCAAACTGGAAACACAAGTTCCAATTCAGGAAGAGCTCCTACTCCCTCAGGACTTCAAATTCCAGCTGGAGACTGGGCTTCCAGAGCAGACATTTTTGACAGAGCCCCTTTAGAAAGCAAACCGACCAGACGCTGAAGACACCACGCAAGGAGGCATGTCTCTAGAAGACAGTTCAGAATGACTTCTCCTTGGGGCACCTGGATGGCTCCATCGGTTAAGGGCTGGACTCTTGGTTTCAGCTCAGGTCATGACCTCACGGTTCATGAGATCGAGCCCCACACTGGGCTCCGCACTGTCATTGAGGAGCCTGCTTGGCCATTCTCCCTGCACCTTCTCCACTTGCTGTCTCTCTGAAGATAAATAAATAAACTTAAAAAAAATTAAACTACACAGTTGTTCCCTCGTTACCTAGGTCTTCCCCAGGACTGCTTTAAATGCCGCAAGAGAGAGTATTACCATGAATGAAACAGAGTTGACTGGTGGTGGTAATGGTAGCACACGACTAGTGAGAAGTAGCATCTCTTAAACAGAATTAAGAGTAATGAGATCTAACTTCTTTCCAAGCAGTGAGTTGCTCAGTCTGCCTTGGAGGTCAGTGCTCTGTCTGGGCAGATGAATTTCCTTACAGAGACGTACTTTTCTCGTCTGCATTTTATAGTTAGGAAACTAAGATTTGGGGATTAAGTACTTTCACCAAAGATCACTTAACTTCTAAGGGAAAAAGTCAGGATCCAAATTTAGGCCTCCATATCACACCGCCCCTCCCACATTATTGTTCCATCAGTGACAGAATACAGTAAAAGCCACTGAGAAAAGATGTAAACAGATGAGAAGCGTGTAGAAATTGTAGAGAGAAAAAGAAGGAAAAGTAGAGAGATATACACAGTAATAATGGAAGGAAAGAAAGAATAGTGTAATCCAAATTACAACTAAAAGAATAGTCTCATTTAAGCTCTGGCAAGGACTAGCTGTACATCCGTCAAGACCTCATTTCAGCTTTTCAGGTCTATGTTTACTCTCCTCTATAAGGACCATCTAAGATAACTCACTCTAGACTTAAACACCTAAGTTTCATAGAGAAAAGTCTTTCACTAGAATAACACTTGTAGAGTGTCTGGAACATAACAGGCCCTCAAGGTGAATTACTGACCGAGTACGTCCTACTTTTCTATGGTAGCAAGCACTGTGTTTGGTGCTAGGACCACCCTCATAAGCAACATAGTTCCTGCCATCACAGTTCTTCTAGTAATAAAAACCCATTTCTATGTAAATAGATTAGAGGGCTAGAAGTGACTGAGAGATGAGGCTGAGTATCCTGGGATATGAATACCTGGACCTGAACACTAGACAAAGTAATTTTTCAAGAGTAAGCCAGAGCTCTATGGGTTTTTTTGGTTCTACAGTAGAAAAGATCATACTAGGGAAAACTGCATTCTAGGCATGTAAATCCTCACTTTAAATAATTATGAAGGAAAGAATAAAAGTGGGAAAAACATGGATATATATTTATCATTCTAATGAGACATACTTATGTTGATGGATCCGATACATGAAATGCTTAAAACACATGCTTCTGTGCCCCTCAAGGATTTTTGCCAAATCTTAGTTTTCTGACTCCTAATCCCATCTCTGTACTGGACTGCTATTTTTAGTAACGCCTATAATAATCCAAACAAGTGGTTCTGTTTTTCTCATTCATGGCACTTTTTCATTTACTCAGAAAGTTCCCAAAGGCAAAGATCAACGAAGAGCTGTGTAGTTTAGAGTAGCCATGTTAAGGGTTAAGGAAGTGCAAGTAACTATTCAAATTAGGGATTTGTTTCTTAAAACCAATACAAATTTTTCCCAGTGGAAAAGTTCAGAATGGACAGAATTTGTAAGAACAAAAGTTCTGTCTTCACCAAGGCCTTCCCTATTAGTAGGGGCAAGTGGAAAATTACTGATACAAACCAAAATCTAAAGGCAACCTATGTCAAACAGCACTCCACTCCACAAACTGCACCACACTGGAAAATGAGTGAAATCCGTTCACTAAAAAGGAATGTCTCCCTAATTGTGATTTAAAACCAAACACTCCTAAAAAGGAGTAAGTATAGCAAGATATACACAATCATCTTTAGTTGGGAGAATTTCACAGGCAACAAAAGAATAAGATGTACATTAGAACTCCCCAGCATCCTTTTTTTTAAGCAGGGAAATGGAAAAGGCCATAAAAAATTGCAAAACCAGGCCAATTCACAGGCGCCTGGGGACATCAGTAGTAACCTGCGGTAAGAGGCACACCAGAATATCAAGACTTAACACAAAGAGAACCCACTTTCAGAATGTCAGTATTAAACGGCACAAGATTTGAAAGAAATTTAATATACTTCCTGCATTCCGAATATGTTGTAGTGTCTTTTCTCTTAATAACAATGTCAAATAAAGCAAACTACTGACAAAATCAACAGAAGACCACCTTCCTTACAGCTGTAGTTACAGTGGCTAAAAATAATTTCACGTAATGTATATATAAAGGAGGACAACTCCAGAAAAATCTGACTCTCCAGGTCTTTGTGTAGAACTAACCTAATAATAATTCAAAGTCAGATAAAATTTTACTTTTTAAAAAACTTACCAAAGAGCTGACTACAAAACTGTAAATAATCTGTGACAAAGAAACAAACTGCTAAGAACGCAATCTTTGAAAAAAACTACTAAGTGATGTCTATCTGCCTCCATTTCATCTATAAAATGGAATTATTTCCATCTCACAGGATTGTTGTAAAGATTAAATGAGACAATGAATATATTTATAAAAAGTGCCTGATACATAAACCGAAGGATGTCCATGTCATTATTAATGATAATTGTGATGTAAAATTATATATTCTGGAAATGCCATATCTTGACAGATAGTCTGAAAGAATTATCTGATGATTTGATGAGTGTCTGTTACCTAAAATCTGTGACTGGTGTTTTCCCAACTCTATAGGCATAAAAGAGAAATAGAAAAGGCACCTATCAACAACTACTGTTTGAGAATGACTTCTCACATGTAAATTCATCCTACATGGCAAAGAGGGAAGTAGAAAGTAACAAAGATACAGTTTAATTTTTCCAGCTCATTTTACTAAGCACCTCCTCAAATATTCAAGCATATTATCCAGAAAACCTTACAAACTACTCAAATCCAAATACCACAGTACATTCAGCTTATTAAAAATGACTCCTAAATACGTGGAGCAAATATTCTCCATAGCACTTTTCCCAGAACACACTTTAAAAAAGATAAGAGTTCTTTGCTCCAGGACCTGACCTGCTTTGGTTTAACCACTTTTCTGGAGATTACTTTAACCTGAAATAAATAATTTGGGGGAAGGGTAGCTGGGGAAACATTTTGGCTTCTAATGTATACTTGCATAACTACAATACCTTAAAATACTTGTCTAATCAAAAACAAAATACGAAAAGATCGTATCTTATACTGTCACCTTGAAACCACAATATTACTGAAACACTCCCTGTGTTTCACTCCCCTCTGACAATCCATTACTTGAGCTAATTTCAGTGATGTGACTGTTCTCACACATGATTCTAAAATCGTTTCAGAGCTTAGAATCTTAGATGCTTCAGGTGTTTTAGACTCTGGCATAAACAATCTTGAACTACATTGCGGGTACCTTTATCACAGTAGTAGATTTGGATGTGAGTTTAAACATATCACTGCAAAACCCTTTTGAAAAAGTAAACCACTGGGGCGCCTGCATGGCTTATGAGGCCAGTTAAGTGCTGACTCTTGATTTCAACTCAGGTTCTTGAGATCAAGCCCCACCCAGCTGCTAAGCAAGGAGGCTGTTTACTTTCTCTCCCTCCCAGGCTTGCAGTCACGTGCTCTTTCTCTCTGGGAAGGGGAGGGGAGGGAAAAAGTAAGTAAACCACCACCAGTAACTATGGAAATTTAATTTAGTATCAGTTTATAAAGAATTACGTATAGCCATCTTGCTACAGAAAAGTAATTTTAATGAAATATACTCTATGTACTACATACATATACACATATTTATCATCAAAGTTATGTATGAATTATATATACATGTTATATACTCATATCATGTATAACACATTTATTATATAAAACATTAAATACATTAAAATGTTAACACACTTACATATGTATACAATTTACCTGTATTCCATATGCCTCATTCCAGTTTTACCTTATATGTTGAAATTTATAAAATTTTAGTTTGTTTTTTTTTCTGAAATTGAAAATACAGCTTTCTACATACTGATTTACTGGATCAGGAACATTAGAGTCGAAATAATTGTACTTCGTTCCTCTCACAAAGGCCTAGACTAAGGAATATTTACCTTTAGGCTCTATCTCTGAATTCTACACTTGCACTTGCCACAGCTTACTTAAGCCAAATAAACCAAATGACCAAGCATCTGTATCAGTGATGAGGAAATAGAGGTGTTGATCTAAACTTTGTAAATTTCAGGGGCCCCTGGGTAGCTCAGTCTGTTGAGCATCAGACTTTAGCTCAGGTCATGATCTCGCAGTTTGTGGGTTTGAGCCCTGCGTCAGGCTCAGCACTGACAGCTCAGAGCCTGGAGCCTGCTTCGGATTCTGTGTCTACCTCCCTCTCTCTGTTCCTCCCCAGCTTGGGCACGCGTGCTCTCCCTTGCTCTTGTGCTCTTTCTCTCAAAAATAAATAAACATTAAACTTTATAAATTTCAGAGATGGCTAAACATTCTAATTTATCTTCAACATTACATGGAGGCTTACTTCTCATATGGATGTATTACAATCAGTCTAGCACTTAAAGTAACTTAAATGAAAGTACTTTCGATGACAAAGATACCAATTACCGCAACTTACTTTAACAAGAAATAATAATTCCTATGCATCCAAGTAAAATCTAATAACCTCCTAGAAGTAATCCTCAATTCCCTTTAGAGCCCAATTGTTTCAGGAAGTATATTAAGAAATATTATTTTTATATTTTACATTAGCACTTTTCATCTTAAATATTTACAAACCCTCAAATAGGTCTCACTTTCCAATAGTCACGTACAATTCTCTGAATTTGGACACAGATATCTGTTAACAGATAGGTGTACCACGGGGGGAAAGTATACCTCAAAATACATGGTACAAATACCAAGACTCAGGGTTAAACGCTCTAAATACTAGATGCTGAATCAGGGGTTAGGTTATCCTAAGAAATGACAAGCATTAGTCAGCTAGAGTAAAAAGGTGACAGAGCCCAGATTTCCCATATTAGAAATTCTATCACTGTTTAAATTTGATAATATAAACTATTTAAACACAATATAAAACAGTATAGATTGATAGTTAATGACATTCTATCAATTGAGTTTATATGACATTCTCTCAATTGAATATTACTTATAAACGCAAAGTATTCTGCATCCTTTAAGACTGTGGTCTATCATACAAATGGCAGAAACATGAATTACATAGCATATCACCACATAAATGTAGTAAATGGATTTCAATTCATTAGGCATATCATGTGCTGAAATATAAAAAGTCGGCAGCATTATAGATATTTAATGAAATACAAAAATGTATGTGGTTAAGGCTTTAATGTACAAAGCATAAGCAACTTTAAACCAACCATCTCTAGCTCTTAAATAGAACGTTCAAGTGTCATTCATCTGAACTAAGCAGGCCAAGCAAAATATCCTGTGATTCCTATGTTCTCCTCAATGTCGAAATGGGTGGATAAATTTAAAGCCTGTTCCCTCAAGAGTTGCTTTATAGGCAATTTTCTCCCAGTATCAAGGTCTGCAATTTCCATTTGGCTGCCAGTTTGCGATTAAATTCATCACCTTTATTATAAAAATGTGCTTTACTCCATGGCCTGCTGCACAAGAACTATAAGAAAAACATTTTTCACTGCTAACGGCAAAATCATTCTAAGGCAACCACCACATCCACTCAGACATTAGCTTCCTCAACCTGATGTAGGGGCCTATATCACTCACAGGAAAAACTGTAACAATTTTGTAACTCACAGAACCTAAATTCTATAGAAATGCCATGCTCTTTTTTTTTTTTTTTTTTTTTGGATAAAATGAAACCAACTCTTTTTATATTCAGTGCTATCATGAATGAATTAACCACAGATAAGAAGTGAACACAGGGAATACTTCCAAATTTCAATAAAATTACAAAATAATTTTTCCATGATGGATGATTACGTATCCCTCTTTTATTTGTTTATAATTTTTTTATGTTTATTTATTTTTGAGAGAGAAAGAGAGAGAGAGTGCGAGCACAAACAGGGGAGGGGCAGACAGAGAGGAAGACACAGAATCAGAAGCAGGCTCCAGGCTCACAGCAGAGCCCAATGCAGGGCTCGAACTCACAAGCTGTGAGATTGTGACTTGAACCAAAGCCAGACACTTAACAGACTGAGCCACCCAGGCACCCTTCCATCTTTTTTTTTTGTTAAATTCATGGTTTGCTTTGTAGCTTAACTTTCACTATCTCGGTTAACAGCCAATGGTCAAGTCAAAGATAATTACTAGATATATAAATAGGTAACGTTTACACTTATATTACACTTCTACCTAATCTTACCTTCTTAATAAGTCACAATATAAGATTTGGAAGGAAAAAAAAGGTCAGAAAAATATTATTTCCCAAATAAAGGCATTTAAGCTAGTCACTGTAACGTATTTAGGAAAACAATACTACTCATCTGTAAGATTTCGCTTTTTTTAAGATTATCTATAAAATTAACATTTGCTTTTACAAACTTGGCCTTTGTGTGAAAAATTCAGAAATCTCTTATTCCAGTAAACCTCATAGCATCAATTTCAGAATTTATAGGGGAAAAAACAGAACTAAATGTCACATTAAATGAAGCCTATATATAATCAGATGAATTATCAGGTTATGTAATATGTGAACCTAGTAGAAATGATCATCTTCCTGCTAGAAAATAATGTGGTCCCTTCCACCCTAACCTGTGTATGCCTCTGCCACAGCAGTTAAAGCACTGGACTGCAGTTTCTTACTTCATTTCTCTCCATGCTATTACATGGCTCCTTAAGGACTGGACTATGCCTTATTCATTTTTGTATCCACACCACCCAGCAGAGTGCTAGATTAAAAAAAAAAAAAAAAAAGTTTGTTGAAAACTAAATTACAGCAGGAGTCAACATCAGTTTTGCTAAAACTACACAAGTCATAACCCATTAATTTTACAGTGTTAGTCACAACCAGCACTTTGTAAATGAAAAAGAATGGGAAAATACTAGATTACATCATAGGTAATACACATATTTAATGAAGATTTCACTTCAGCTATTTAGTTATATAAATATGTACATACAATAATTCTCTTTATAGATAAGCATTCTAAAAATTTGACATATACCTTTTTTGGCTCATATTTATACCATTTTTCTGGTTTATACTGTCAGGATGTATGTACTTGTTATTCAATAAATAACTGCATTAACAAAGAGAGAGTCTTGATTCACAAAATCAAAGATTTCACTTAAAGCATCCTCTTAATTATTACTACTTGCTCCAAAGCTTTCACTCTTTCCCCCTTCTCAGGCTCCAAGCCATCTGCCCTTAAAAATCTACCAAAATAACTAAAAATTTCGTGTATTAAATATGAACAACTCAAGACACATCTGCAGAACCACATGGCATATCCTATGATGTTCAGTTAATATATTTCCATAAGAAAATCAAAGGTGTTAGAGTCTCTGAATAAAAATGAAATGTGTAAATAAGACTCTCGTGTCCCTTACCATCCTGTAAAATAAATACATTTTCCTATAACCTAAGCCCTCTTGTCCCTAGGATCCACAAACAAGTCTTTATAATCTTTCTAGTATTTACCATAATGTATCCTTGGACCACTAGTTCCAAGAAAAGAAAGAAAAAAAGGCATTTCTTTTCCAGGCAATTTCAAAAAAGTACTCAATTAAACCAATTTAGCTTTCTTTTCTGCAGATCCTGGATATTTAACATGTCAACACACGCTGAATTCACAAAAGGAATATGCTGTACTTCTTGGACTACTTTTATTCTTAAACTACCTCAGGAGGCCAGTATTACATGGAACATACATACTTTGCAAACACTTGCCCTAAAGCCTCCCTCAATTTAGAATCAAATTAGCAGATCTTTAATCCCTCTCCTCCAATCTAAGATTAGTTAGGTCTTTCCAGCCCTTAGAGCAAAAGCAAACGGAGAGGATAATGAAAGGCACACATATGGCAAAGACCCATGCCACACATACAGGGTAAATTATGTTAGCAACTCATCTACAGCCTAGAGTTGAGATTCACCAGTTCTATGAATCATGCACTAATTCTGATACGCCTCCTTCCCCCAGGCACCTAAACCCAAAACGATCACCAAAAGACATACAGAAAAGAACTGAAATAAATGGTATCATAAAAAGAGGGGGTTAAGTATATTCCAATTTACTAGCAAAACAAAATAGAAAGCCAAACTATGCATGCACAGGTGAAAAAAATAAGCTAAAACAGAAGTTAAGAGGCAAAATATTGGGGTGGGGGATGAGAACTAACTCCAGAAAATCTAAAACTATGCAGTGAGTAGAGCAATCTATCACATCAATCCATACTAAACAGAAATATGGAGGCAGATAAAAGGGAAAAAAACTAAGATGTAAAAGGAAAAGCCTTAAATGGGTCTCCCATCATCAACAAGATGAAACAAGATGAAGCACTTAAGGCTTTCTACAGAAGAGACACACTACTTTCTTTCTCCCGCCTGGAATATCCTCACATTCAGGGATGGACGTGTTCCCTGTGTCTAGAACACTACTTCCTTACCTTTTCTCCACTTCAATCCTATCTATCCTGCAACAGCCAGGTGAAATTTTACCTCTTTTCCTAAAACATTCCATAATCTCCTCAGTCTAACGTGATCTTAACACCAGTCTTTCAACCTCTTGATTTTATTACCTCATATTACTTTCTTTTCATACTATCTACCCTATTTAATCAAACAAGTTGAAAGTAAGGAATGAATCTGAAGCTTTGTTGCATACCTTATATGTTACACATAGCATGCATCCAAATTTATGTGTGAAGAGAATAAAAAATTTCAAATAAATGTGTCAACTCATTAAAAAATAAGTGAAATATGCAACTCTGACATTATTCAAAAATTAAATGTCACATAATAGTAATCGCTTTCTACTAGAATGCAGTATAAAATACTGATCTCCTTGAAGCCTGGATAGCTCAGATGGTTAAGCGTCAAGCGTCCGACTTTGACTCAGGTCATGATCTCATGGTTCTTGAGTTTGAGCCCCACGTCTGGCTCTGTGCTGACAGCTCAGAACCTGAACCCTGCTTCAGATTGTGTGTCTCCCTCTCTCTCTGCCCCTCCCCCATTCACACTGTCTTTCTCAAAAATAAACATAAAAATTTTTTTTTTTATAAAATAGAGTAAAAAAATAAAATAAATGTTGATCTCCCTTTAACTACATTGTAAAAATAAAACAGCTTGTTTTTTCATAGGGCCATTACAGTATTTAGTGACTTAAGGCTTTTTAAAGAGCAACTAATAAGCCTCTGAAACCATCTGATACTATCATACAAGTTTACTGAAAGCAAAATAATATGTCCAATAGAAGAGTTAATTAAATTATAATATGCCTCCATAAGATGAACTATGTTAACACAAAATTATATTGTCAAAGAATATAAAATGGCAGGCAAACATGCTTATGGATGTAATTTATTTAAACACACACACACACACACATAGAGTACAACAGTATTACAATTTTGTTATATCCATAGAGAAAGGGAAAAAACACAAGAAGAAAATTCACCAAAATGTTAAGTGTGATTATCACTGAATTATGGATCATTTTCATTTTTTTTTCCCCAGAAAGAGAACATGAGTGGGGGAGGGGGCAGGACCAGGGGAGGGGGAAGGTGAGGCAGGGGAGGGGGGAAGAAGGGGGAGGGAGGGGGAGGGAGAGAGAGAGGGAGGGAGAGAGGGAGAGGGAGAGGGAGAGGGAGAGGGAGAGGGAGAGGGAGAGGGAGAGGGAGAGGGAGAGGGAGGGAGAGGGAGGGAGCGAGAGAGAGAGAGAGAGAGAGAGAGAGAGAGAGAGAGAATGAATGAATACATTAGAGCCCAACTTGGGGCTCAATCCCACAAACCTGGGATCATGACTTGAGTGGAAATCAAGAGTCAGAGGTTCAACCTACAGAGCCACCCCAGGCACCCATCTTCATTTTCTAACTGATATATTTTAGTTCTTTTCCATGAGATGAAGAATACTTAAGAATGAAATGAATGTGTCTAATTTTTTATAACACACTGTACAATTTCTAGAACGAAGAAATTTATGCTTCTCGTATATTCTTAAATGACTATAAAAAATAATTTTTAGGGGCGCCTGGGTGGCTCAGTCGGTTAAGCGTCCGACTTCAGCTCAGGTCACGATCTCGCGGTCCGCGAGTTCCAGCCCCGCGTCAGGCTCTGGGCTGATGGCTCAGAGCCTGGAGCCTGCTTCTGATTCTGTGTCTCCCTGTCTCTCTGCCCCTCCCCCATTCATGCTGTGTCTCTCTCTGTCTCAAAAATAAATAAATGTTAAAAAGAAATAATAATAATAATAATTTTTAGGGGTGCCTGGGTGGCTCAGTTGGTGAAGCATCTGACTTCGGCTCAGGTCATGATCTCGCTGTTCATGGCTTCGAGCCCCGCATTGGGCTCTGTGCTGACAACTCAGAGCCTGGAGCCTGCTTCAGATTCTATATCTCCCTCTCTCTCTGCCCCTCCCCTGCTCACGCTGGGTCTCTCTCAAACCATTAAAAAAAAAAAAAAAACAATTAAAAACAATTTTTAAAATGTACACACGAGGGGCTCCTGGGTGGCTCAGTCAGTTAAGCGTCCAACTCTTCATTTCAGCCCAGGTCATGATCTCAAGGTTCATGAAGTTCGAGCCCCATATCAGGTTCTGTGCTGATAGTGTGGAGCCTGGCTGGGATTCTCTCTCTCTCAAAATGGGATAAAATAAACTTAAAAAAAAAAAAGTACACACAAAATTGGCCACAGGGAAACATTCTCCCTGAAAAATAATACTTTGCATGAAGGTTCAAAGACAATATGCCCTCTGTGCCCTCATCACCACCTTTTCCAGGATTCAGAGACCACAAAACACACTACTGCCAAAAGTGAAGTGAAAATGTTTGCACCTTCAATTCCCTACACTTTATGAATAACAAAAAAAGAAAAAAAAAAAAAGGACACCGGGGGGAAAAATGCAAAATGGAAGTTATTATCAGTTCTTCAGAGGTACCACAGTCGGTATCTTCTTCCCTAGCTTCTACATAGAAATAGATAAATACTTTTCTCATGTCTGAGTTCGATTTCAAGTGATTAAGGAAAAAGGGTATTTTACAACTGACTTGACAATGTAAAAAAAAAGCTCAATATAACAACTTGCAAAGTAAAATTTAAATGTGTAAGTAACAAAAACAGATGCTTCCAAATCATATCTAAGAAGCAATATAAATAAGCAATATTTTTTTAACAACGGGAGGGCATACTTTTTAAATATATAATATTTACCTAACTAAAAAAACTGACAAGGAATGCTATAAACTACAATAAAGTGAGATAAGATTATCTTTTTACTGCTGATAATTTTTTATTACTACAATAAAACTATAATCCCCAAAAGAACTTTCTCTTCACATGACATGTAATAGTAGACTATGGCACAGATTTTTTTTTTTCTGATTTACATTAGTAAACAAATCAACAGCCTGGTTGAAGACTTTAGAATCACAAAGAAAATATACAAGTACTTTTGCAGACTTGACTCAGTCCTGCTCTAAAACAAATTAAAAAAAAAAAAAAATAACAAACGTTCAAACAACTAAGGTGTAAAGGCAGAAACTGCAATACTCAGTGGAATGTCCTAAACCAGTCACACTGTATAGACAACATACTAACATATGGTCTCTTAAAAAAAAAAAAAAAAGTTATTTAAAGAAATATCACACTGATTTACATGTGACTTCTAAATACTAAATTTCACAATTGTTATTTCTCATATTCCTGAGCAACTCTTCTCTTACAATTTAAAGGAGAAAAATTCCTATTCTGGTAAAAGAGTTATTTCTCAACAAATTTTAATCACTAAACACTGTCTTTTGTGTACTAATATCTCCATCTGCTGGAATATAACTTCCTTACTATTAAAAGTTCTTAAGGAGAAAAACTCTGCAGTAGAGATTTTGCAACTACTTAGAAATAAAACCTTTTCATCAGTCACCATCTGAGGCAGCTAGCAAACCGACACTTTAGTTCCAGACCCTGCCAATGATTAACGAAGAGTAAGCATCTCTCTGGCTTTTCATTAGAACTATTTTCAAAACAGGAATATATTCCCTGGTTAAGGAAAGCTTTACCAAACTACAGTGGGAGGATCAGTTTATCACCACACTAACCCAGATTTCCATTTTAGTTTCACTAATAGTGGAACCAGATACTGTACCCCCAGCATAATGCTAAATCAAGTACCTAATCATCACCTATGATGTTATACACTTGAACCTATTTGATCCTTTAAACCTAACCTCCCAAGTGCTAGATACAGAGGGCAGAAAGGAATAATTCCAATGATAAGGAAGTTACAGCAGTGACGTAAAAAAGATGGTTCTAAATTAAAAAGGCGTGAAGTCGTAACAACCAGATTCAAGGAACGGGACGGGGTCCTGAGTCAGACTCTGGTCTGGACAGCCAGTTATAAAAAATATCCTGGGAATAACTACAGAAATCTGAATATAGACTGGTTATCATATTAAATGTAAGACTGAACCATTTTGTTCAATACGATGTTGCTATACAAAATGATTCTAGTTTTTAAGAGAGATACACAAATATACAGAGATGGCAGGTCAAGAGAGCTCTACTTTGCTCAAAACAATCAACATAAAAATAAGAACAATTAAATAAAAATAAGATGATGAAAACAGTGAAGTTCCCAAAAATCTTCCTTTTTGAACACATCTAGATTTGACATTAGATGAGTAAGTTTTGGATAAAATTTCCTCCAACTCAAACCAGGTCAAGAATTTCTGGGGCTCCTAGGTGGCTCAGGTAAGTGTCCGACTCAACTCTTCATTTCGGCTCAGGTCATGATCTCGCGGTGTGGTGGGACCGAGCCCCTCATCGAGCTCTGGCCGGGCATGGAGCCTGCTCGGGATTCTCTCTCTTCATCTCTCCCTCTGCCCCTCCCCAACTCATGCATGCACTCTCAAAAATAAAATAAAATAAAAATTTCTAAGATTCCCCTAAACCAAAGAGTTTCTTCAGTCCTCTTTAATTCACATATAAAGCCAAAGCCTAATTCTAAGTAACCAACATTTTGGGTGACAGCTGTACCAATGAGCCCTGCACATTCTCAATACGTCAGGATTAAGGTAATAACTTACGGGCAAGGAAAAAATAATTTTTGTGTATGTTTATTTTTAGTTAAAACAAATGCTTTAAAAAAAACTGTAAAGAGATTAGATCTAAAATATAGAAAGCTTGAATATATTTTTATTAAGTATTTTGAGAAAATTAACTGTTTAAAAGCTACCTAACCATAAATCTTAATCCTTCTCAATGCAACCAATTTCTACTTCCTTAAGCTCATCTATTCTGCTCTCTTGTTAGTTCCCCTCAAAGAGTTCATTATGACACCCCAAAACAGTACAAGCCCTCCACTGGTTCCTTACAAAACTCAGAATAAAATTTATGCTTTTCATCCTGGCATTCAAGGCCCATCCTAATAGAGCCCGAACCTAGCCTGCTGGCTGTGCTCTTAACTCACTCCTTCGCGTGCATTTGCCATTCCAAATGAGTCTAAACGTGCTTTCTGAAAATCTTTCAATCTCCCATCACCACTGTTTCGACATTACAGCACTTTCTCTTCTCCTAGAACATCCTCCACCCTCCCTTCACCTCATTAAAGCCTACCACCTATTAATACCAAGTCAGGTTCTAATTCTCAAAAAATATTAGTTATTTCAGCTCAAAGGGACTTCTCAACCATCAGAATGCTAGTAGTGAGTGGTCCTCATGAACATAAACACTAGCTGATACTCATACGGGTAAGTTACCTTTTTTCTTTTCTTCTTTCATTCTCTATATGCTGCCTTGCTTATCTCATTGTCCATCCTATCCTATCAAAAACAACCTAAAAATATTGACAGAAATTAGATGATGCGACCTTACAGTCTGAAAAGTTCTTCTGCATATAATACTCTCCTGTCTCCGAGTATTTTGATTTGAGGTTGGTAGGGCAGTTAATAATTCCACTTACAGATAAAGAATCTGAGGTTAGGTATCTTGTCCCAGGTCACCAAACTACTTAACTGCAACCTCATGATTAGATCTCAGGTCTACTAGCCAGAGAATTCTTACTTGCAACATGGTCTCATTAGCATATGGCCAGAAACACAAATTCATTTTTATCTTTATGCTGGCTCACACATGTACACATGTATACATGCACACATATACATGCACACACATACAGTCAACACCTGAATACCTGTCGTAACAACTGCAGCATCATGCCACAATGATGGTAACAGCAGCAATAGTAAGAATTAGATGCAGTTAATTTCCAAATACCTTATATTTGAACTTGGTCTGAAATTTTACTTCTTAAAAAATGTATTCACCTTCCACGTAACGTTTCTCAGAGTAAGTCGATTACTATAACACAGCAAGCAAGGGGCTGTGGTTCCTACTTCTTTCTGAATATACTTGAAGGAATCAGTTGACACTCCAGGTGTGGGCATCACAAATGGAACAAGGCGGGCTACTTAGTGCGGCTCCCATTTCCATCCAGCAACATCCTTCACCTCCCGACAATCCCTATTCAGAGTTACCACCTATGCTATTAACCACCCGATGCTAATCTAAAAGTGATCCAAGCGTACATTTCTGACTCAGTAAACCTTTATATTAAATCTTCCAGTCAGAAATATTAGGTTTCTTCTTGAGTGGTTATAAGAAATAATAACTGCAAAAAACAATAACAGCAGCAAAAATACTAAATACACACTAGATTTATTTGTACCTAACGAGTTAAATAAGGCTCTATCCTACGGTTACTAAGAAGTTAAATGAGCTGAAATCCTCTAAACACCTTTACTTTCTCGTTTTTAGCCTCTTAATGATCACAAAAATTTACGATTAAAAAAAAAAAAATTCCAGCTCCAAGAATTTGACTGGTATTGTCCAACTTATCACAGAATTAGCAAATCTCCCATTTACTTTTTCTTCATGTTCACAACGTAAGGCAACACAGGAATTTCTTAGCACATGGAACTATTCTGGGTTTTCTTCTTCAGTTCCATGTATGGAGCAGCATATTCACCAAAGAGATCAGAAGGTAGAGCCAAGGGTCTAGCCCCAACCCTGTTACTACCTTGCCTTGTGATGTGGAAGAGTCACCACCTCTCTAGACCTCAGTTTCTGCACCTACATTATGCAGATGTTTCTATATATTTTAAACTTAATTTAGCTTAAAACCCAAAAGTTCCCCAATAATTTGCAACTGACCAGGTAATGATGCCCAATCTTTACAATGACTTGTCCTGTACTAAAGCCAAAGGCAAGATGTTTACTTAGGATAGCTAATAAGACCCTTTTCCACTTTTGATATATAATCATTTCAATCCTGGGGCCAAGCAAGATAGTTTCATTACTTCAAAAACCATCCATGTTCTAGATCTTCCCCGTCCCCAGTGCCCACTCTCAAGGATTCAGGGACAGCTCACATTCGCTGTATGTCTCCCTCTATACACATGCACGCCTACACGTGTACAAACAGAAGCCCTTTCCTTATTGCTATGACCATACAACATGAGACTACTTTCTGGATTTAACTGCATTTTGATGTTTTTCTGACACTTCAGTACCCTTGAAAAGCATCCAAGTTGACATATTCTGCGTTATCATAAATAACAGTGAAAGAGATGTTATAGTAAATGGATTCATTTCATTAGTCACAAAATTTAGTTTAATAAAACATATAGGTTAGAATCAACGTATAAAGCAACATTATGAACAAAGTTTCATTTTGCTAGACCTAACAGGATTGTTGGAATTTCAAACTAGAGTTGCTGCTTCAGGAAACGAATGACAAAAAAAAATTAAGTGCGGTCATTTGCTTGTTAATTATAAGATTTCTGGATAAATCACTTATCTTCTACAAGCTATCTCTGTAAAAATTCATGGCAGAATTACTTTTAAAACATTGTTAAGGCTAAAGCAGAAAAGTAGACTGCTTTTAAGAGGGTTAAGTTTCAGTTAGCTGAAAACTTCAATTTATCAGTCTTCTAAGTAATGGCACTTTCAAATTAGCTTAAAGAAACACCTATGCTTTAAAAAATTGCTATTTGTATTAAATTACTGTAACTGCCATATATGTTTATACTCAGCTTTCTTCTGAACTAAAACCATTCAAATAGTCCTTATCTATCATGAACACATCAAAGCAGCACTTAGGGACCTGGAATGTTTCCCATACACTGTGTTTTACAGACTACAAGACCCACATATCAGCTGGATACTAACTTTTATAGGTAATTGACAAGGAAAAAGGTTTACCTATATAATTCCATAAATGCCAAAACTTTTAGGAGCTGAGAGGAGCACTGACAGCTTCTCTCTGCTTATGGACTGATCTACTCTGCATAAGGACTGGCTGAAAACTACTGCCTCAGTAAAACAATTTTATTTTCCTAATTCTCATTCACACCGATGGTAGTAAAGTAAAATTAAGATAAAAGCTTCTTGAAGACAGGTATTACAAACAATATTGTAAGATTTCTAAAAACAAATCATTAAAAAAAAAAAAGTACCTTTTTTCTAACTGCCCAAAACTATCACCAATTAGTATATAATTTGCTTAATCCCATACTTTATTTTTTTTTTTAATTTTTTTTTTCAACGTTTATTTATTTTTGGGACAGAGAGAGACAGAGCATGAACGGGGGAGGGGCAGAGAGAGAGGGAGACACAGAATCGGAAACAGGCTCCAGGCTCCGAGCCAACAGCCCAGAGCCTGACGCGGGGCTCGAACTCACGGACCGCGAGATCGTGACCTGGCTGAAGTCGGACGCTTAACCGACTGCGCCACCCAGGCGCCCCATAATCCCATACTTTAGAGAAAATAGAAATCAAGAGGGTAACACTGTCAACCTATTTATTAATTCAATGAACATCTGATAGTCTAAATATGCCAGGCTATGAGGTGGGCACTTTCAACCAATTCTAACAGGGTAGACAGGCACAAACAGAGATATTATTGCAATGTTAAGTACGACTGATGAAAACTCTATAGACAGTAGTACCTAACACACACTGGGTTATATCTACAGTCAAATATCATAACACAGTCACGCTAACAAAATGCATTCACTACGAAAACTTTAATGTTATGTTTGCTTTCTGTTAAATGAAAAAAAGCTGTAAAAATCTTACTTGGACATCTTAACAACCTAGCTATTCTGGGCCCCAAAACTGAAACGCCAACTTGTAAAAGAGGTACACGCATTCCCTAAAAGTTCCCATGAAGGGAAAAGTACATAATCTTGATGTCAAAAAAGGAGAAGGATCAGAAAAAATAATGAAATCCTGTCAATCATAAAAAGTCAGAAAATATAAAAATTAAGAATTAAAAGTTAGTACATAATAGAATTATGAGTTCTTGGCATAGGTTCCAGCTCTATCCTGATCCCTTGGCCTAAAATAGATCCTTGGATATCTTCGTAACAGTTGACATACCGATAGCAACAGAAAGTTGCTCAGTAGACTCTGTCACTCAAGTTATCAAATGAATTAAACTTAAAAATGGCATAGCATTTTCCCATCCCCAACAGAGGAAGACAAATTTTACTTTTAACTGCACCATCATAAACCGAACAAATTGTATTAACTGTAATAAATTTCTCAAAGAAATTAAAAGATATTCCAGTCAGATCATAAAAAGCTATCTCTATGATCACACTGGTATAATTCTCTTAAAGCCAAAAAATTAAAAAAACAATCAAACAACATCTTACAAATCTAAACACTGGCTTCAGAAAAAGAGCATGAGAATAATGCTCCAGTAAAGGCAGGTGTGTGTGTGTGTGTGTGTGTGTGTGTGTGTGTGTGTGTGTGTTTGGGGTGGTGGGGAGGGGGGCAGGGTGTTCCATTTTATGTCCTTTGTCACAGGAATTGATTTCCCTTTAAAAAGTAAACCAAAAACCATTTTTTTTCTTACGGAAAACTGATACACTTTACAATCAGCTTCAGGACAGTGACAAGTGAGGGGATAACAACAGAAATATAAGGTGCATCAACCGTTAAAAAAACCAAATTAACTTGTTTTCACTCAATATCCTCAAAGCCATTTAAGAAAAGGTCTCATACCAAACACACTAGCAAATGTGATTAGCGAAGAGACCTATTTCTATTAATTCAATTACATTATATCCTTGGGAGTACAGCTTTTACTGCAAAACATGTAAATTGGATAAAGTTAAGAAAAAAAGGAATCACCTTCTGCCTCATTGTATGTACATGCATCTTGAATACATATTCTGCCTAAAGGGGAGTTAAGCTTCAAAAGCAGAGAATGAATGTTGAATAAATGACCTACTATACAAATTATCATTTCCATCATTACCTTATAGAGCTGGTGACACCTCCTGGGTAAGGGGAAAAAGAATAATGGAGAGAACAACTGATTATAAATATCAGTTTCCTTCTTATCACTATTAATTCAAAGGGCTAGTATACAACTACAAAATCTTTGTTTCTAAAGAACAGATTACTTCAATTTAGCTAAAATCTGTTTGTTTGAGATACTGATTACTGTCAACAATGCTCCAGGAAAAAAACCCTAAAATTTTAGTAAACTTACATAGCAAGAATCCTCTCGATACCAACAAAAAGCCATACAATTTTTGAAACAAAGCTTTTGTAGACAAGCAAGATTTCTCCCTTGGAAAAAAATTTTTGAAGTGTAAGAAAACCGAGGATACGATACGATACTTTCAATACTAAATGCATAGTAAATGGAGACAAACATTAACATGGAAAAATGTTAACTAGTAAAGCAAGTTCTAATGTGAAACATTTTTTGCCCACATTTTTAAGGGAGAGGAAGAGAAAATTGAGGTCAGAAAATCTATTACCATCCCTCCAAAAGAACATAAGAAAATTAAAATGCATTTTTCAAATGAGTAATGGAGAATGTCATCTAACATGTTTGCTCACTTCTGGGCCACACACTAATTTTCCAGATATTCACGAAAGATTTAGGCTAGCTTTACTTATAAACCATACATTTTGAATTTTCCTGTCAGCAGCCTCAACCTCCATGTGCCTAAAAAATACAAACTCAAAATCTGATTTTAAAATCCCTAGTTCTCCCTTTTCCCCATCTGGGATTTTTAAGTCTAACTGATCTCATTTGTCGTCTTAATCCTAAATTGCAATACTTTATAAAAACATAATTTGCATTCAAGTACCCTTGTTCCTCGAGTCTCATTATCATGACAAAGAAAGTTTTGTTTTTTTAAATAAAAAACTTGCTGTAGCAACTACTCTTTCCCAAGGATGGTCCCAGGATTCAGTTTGGAAACTTCTCTCCAGAGAGCAGTTTAAGACTTTAAGACCTCGGTTTTGTGTGCAATCATCTCTATCTTCAACGAAAGATTCTTTCTTAAGTACTGGAAACAGTAACTGAAATTACATCCTTAATGTGAGTGGTCTAACCTAGAACATATTCACGACTTAAAAAAAAAAAAAAAAAAAAAGCAACCATGTGAAGATACTTGGAGCAAAGTCTGACAATCCACCCCACCCCCACCCCGCATAAAATAAATCCAAAAACCAAAAAGATTGTCCACAGTCAAAATATAGGCTAAAGGTTAACTTGACATGGAACTAAAATGCTCAATCTAAAGCATGCCAAGTGTTAATCAACTAAGAAAACCTAGCACATATAAATCCCAAATTTGTGACTAGCCAAATAAAAATTCTCAAACTGACAAGCAAAAATTTTTAAAGCGTACTTTTAAAATGCATTCTGAAATAAATTCCTAAATGAAATGAAAAAAATCATTCGAAATTTTTAATTATCTGAAAATACATCTACTATAAGTACAGTATCTTAATTACTAACGTGAAACTTAAAGCTTTACGTAATTTTTTTTTTTTGTTCTGCCAATCATATGGAAAAGCAAAATGTAATTCCTAACCATAAACTGAAATCATGATTAATTTGTTTTGGACAACGACAGACCACAAAGGGGTAAAGCAAGTTGACAAATTTTCAGAATTCAATCACCTGGCCCAAAAAATATGATGCATTTCAAAAACCAATTTTCTTTAAGCCAAATTAAGTTTATAATAAGGCTAACAATTACAGGAAGCTGCTTATTCCACACTAAGGAATAGCCCCTTTTCCTGCATGTTTGTACTGGTCTGATAAAAAAACAATCAAACTTCCTAGTCATTATGCTGTCCATTTTAAACATTCCAGCTACCACACAGAAGCAATCTTGATGCTGGGGAGTTGATAAAACTAAAACTCAAGATAGACCAAGATAAGAGATGGAGTAAACCATACTAAAAGAAAAAAAAATTACAATTTATCATCCTCAGCTAGTAGTCTCCAAGACTTAAAAATGCAATGGTTACTCTTTCCAACCACAGAGAAATGAACAAACAAACCTTTGTTAGAGATGACATAATTGGAATTCTAGATTTGAGAGATTAAAAATTATTGAAGGCAAGGGTTAGAAACTTTTTAACAGGAGTCCGAATTATCTTTTAGAGATTTTAGGGGAACGTAGTAACACAAAAGAGAAGCCTTTCAGAACCAGAGAAACCTAAATGAGCGGTTTTTAAATAGCATGCACGTAAAGTGAAAGTATTTGCAATTGTTTTTTTATAATCTAGTGTAGTGCCATTTGATTGAACTGAACATTTCAGTTCAGAGAATGCAACTTTAACCCTAAATATTTTGAGGACGTATTTTCATTTTAACGTCTATGAAGGATTCTTTCTAAACAACAGTACTTTCGAAAAATAACCCTGACAGAAACTTTTACAAATACCACTCAAGCTCTAATTTTACCAAAACATACCAAAGCAAGGCTGCGTATTATTTTTGAAATGTGACAAAAGTTGTTCCCATAATTTTAAAGAAAGTGTTCTCACTGTTTGCAAATGTTATGTATTACACATACAACAAGTGTGGCCACAAATTACACATAAAACCATCTACTGTGATTTAAATTTCCACTAAATTTAATATAGATCATTATTGAGTACGTTACACATTTTGCTCCAAACATTTCTCCTTTAAAAAAAATAACTGGCGCCCCTTAGCGCTCACATTTGGAAATACTCACTTTAAGAGTTCCAGCAATTTTTTTTTTTTTTTGACATTCCAGAAAGTTTTCTGCCTCCACAATCTTTCAAATGCCAACACAAATAGAAAAAAACAGAACCCCTTAAAGGGACAGCTCAAGTTTTTTCTGGAGCAATGTGAAATTAACAGACTTGCTGTTTCAACAGTGTTAAGCCTATTCCAATAAAGGTTGCGGCCGTTATGTTTAACGTATGTAAGCAAAACGGAGGACGCAGTAAAACCTAACAGTTTCGTACTTTTAAGGTTGTTTCTGGACTTTCCAGACAACAAAAGCTCCTGGGATCCTTCTTTAACCATCTTTAATCACGGAGACATTTCCGGTCTTTTGTTCTTTAGTGACATTCCAACTCTCTAAGCTTCAGATTCCTTTTCCCTACTTCTTTAATAAAGATCTCAAAATTCTTGTGAAAAATCCAAAATCCACTGTTCAGTTCTACAAAACACAGTTTTCAGCTTTAACAGTCCTCCGGTGATGCTTCTAAGAACAACAACAAAAAAAAAACTCCTGGCTACTCGATTTTCAAAGGAGACTTTCTTGCTGGTCATTTTTTTTTTCTCCAGGCGTTCACAGCAAGGCACGGCTACTAGAATTTTTACTAGTCCAGGGATTGTTACAAAAACTTGTTAAAGAGATTCCAGAGTTGGCCAGAATTAATCTTCTAGTCATTCTTCGCATCCCTCAGCTCTCCACCAACCAAGCTTTCTTGCAAACTTTCCCTCGTTTTTATCTTCGCCCTTTCAAACGTCTTGATTTCCTGTCCTACAAAGTAAGGCAGAAGCGTCCTCGGGGAAAAGCTCTCCGCCGAAGTTCTCTCCTACTCGGGACTCCGTTCAGATTTGTCCTCGCGTTATTTCGTATTCACACCCCCCCCCCCCGCCCGAAGAGAAGTTAAACTCCCGAACAGTTCTCGCTTCCCCAAACAAAAGGACAAAAAGTGCTTTCCGCTGTCATTTTGTCCTCGCCTTCGGCTAAATCAGCAGTACTTTCGGTCTCCTTTGGAATTTCTCTAAATTATCGAGCCCCACGCTGCTCCCCTCGAGTATCGGCAGGCTGCACAAACTCCAAAAAAGCAAAAGCCCCACTGAGTCCTCCACTTCGGGAACCGCCGGCCTCCTCGGGAGAGCCCCCCTCTGGGTGCGCCCCGGGGCCGGTGTCCTTCAGGCGCCCGCGGGGCGGGCGAGGCCGGGCTCCTCCCGGGCAGGCCCGCGAAGCTCCGGGCCATCGCGGTGCTCGCCGGCGCGGCTGGAAGCCGGGGGGCGCGAGAGGGCTCGCCCCGCAGCCCTTCCCCAGCGCCACCAACTCGGGCGCCGGCGGCGCGAGGCCCGGGGTCTCGGGTCCGGGGTCCGGGGGTGGGGGGGGTGGGGCGTTGGAGGGGAGAGTGTGCGTCCCGCCGGCGGGTCCCGCCCGCGCCCGCGGCCCCGGCCCGCCCGCCTGCCCGCCGCCGCGCCCCGCGAGCCCGGCCTCGGCGCCGCCTCCGTGCGCCCCGCCCGGGCCTCTCCGTCCCCGGGCGCACGGTCCCCGCCGGCCGCGACCTTCCCGCCCTCCCCACACGCCGGCGGGGCGTCGGGTCCCGAGAAGAGGGGCCGCCGCCGGGGCGCGGGCCGCGAGGGGCCGACGAGGAGACTCACCTTCGTCCAGCAGCCGCTCGAGGTGGTTGAAGATCCCGCAGAAGTTGGGCAGGCTGCTCATGAGCTTCTTGTCGTTCATCAGCTGCATCAGGTAATCTGGGGTGGGCTTCGGCTTCTCCTTCGTTTCCATTTCCCCGACCATATTCCAGGCTCCGCAGCTCACTCCGCCCGCCGCCGCCGCCGCCGCCGCCGGAGAGGAGGGAGGGGCGGGGAGCCCCGGCCGCCGGCCGCTCGGGACTCGGCGTCCCGCTCCGCTCCGCTCCCGCGCCGGGCGCCGGGGCGGCCGGACCGCGCGCTCGCTGCGCTCTCCCCGCCCCCGCAGGCACTTTCCGCCCGCGGCCCGACGCGCTCCCGGCCCGCCGCCGCTCCTCGGCCGCCGGCTCGGCGCGTCCCTCACGAGGCCGCCGGCGGGCGGGAGGCGGGTCTCCGCGGGCCGAGTGCGGGCGCGGGCCGCTCGGCGCCGGACGAGGAGGAGCCGGGCCGCCGCCGCTCGCTCGGCTGGTCGCGCCCGCTCAGCCGCCGCCGCCGCTTCTGCCGCGGGCTCGGGGTCTCTCTGGGCTGGTCCCCGCCGCGGCCGCCTCTGCCGCTGCCGCCGCGCTCTGACTCCGCTCCTCCTCTTCCTCCTCCTCCTCCTCGCCTCCTCCTCCTCCTCCTCACTCACTTGGCGGCGGAGTTCGCCTCAGTTCAGGCGGCGCTGCCAGCGGCGGCGGCGGCGGCGCGGGGGGAGGGGCGGCGGCGCGGGGAGGGCCGGGGGCGGGCGGCGGGCGGGGCCGCGCAGGGAGGCCGTTAGCGGGGCCCCGGCCGGCGCGCTCCTCCTCCCGCCGCCGCCGCCCCCCGCAGCCCCCGGCCCGGGTGCCGCCGCCGCCGCCGCCGCCGCCGCCGCGCCGTCTCCCTCCGGCGGGTTGGGCGGCCTGAGGGGCCGGCGGCGGGCAGCGCGACGGAGGCGGTGCCCGGCGAGCCCGGCCTGGGCGCCGGGCCGGGGTCGCCGCCGAGGCGGGCGAGAGCGGAGGGAGGGGCCGGTGCGGGGGCCGACGGACGGGGGAGGGCGCCGGGCAGGGCGGCGGGTGGCGGTGCTTTCGACTGGGGCGGGGGCGACGGCCGCGCCGCTTCGCGCTCTTCGCCGCCGGGCCGGCTCGTCTGGCGGGCGCGGTCCGGCGGTGGCGTTTAGGTGAGAGGGATTGCCAGCGGGACGCGCCAGGGCTGCTGCGCTCGCCGCCGCACGGCCCCATTCTCTCCTCCCGTTACTATAGTTTTTTTTTCGTTTTTTTTTTCCCCCATCTCTAGTCCGTTTTCATCCCTTCCCCCCCACCCCCCGCCCAAAAAAGAATTTTTTTTAACGTCCTGTTGCTTCACTGGGGACTTTCGGGGTGGGCGTCACGTGGCCCGACACGTAGCCGTAAGGTCTGAGAGCGCGTGCGCGCGTCGAGTCCGGTCTCCACGCCCCTTCCGAGGGTCGCTCCGCCCCTGCCCGGGCCCCGCGAGCGAAGGGGGAGGGGCGTAGCCTGCCGCGCGCCTGCGTGGGGCGGGGCGGGGCCTGGGCGGGTGCGCGCGGGGGGCGGTGGTAGGGGGAGGGTTGGCCCGGCCGTCGGACCCCGAGTGGCTGGGCGGGGGCGAGAAGCTGCGGAATCTTCGCTGCCTGGTGTCGGGTCCCTGTTGTGTTCCGGGTGGGCCATTGCCGCTGTGTCGTTGGTGGCACCACACGACGACCCCCGGCGTCCCCGCGGTCTCCGGCTTCGAGACCCACGCAGCGGCAGGGAGCCCGAGGAGCGGTGGGTCCCGCATGGGCGCCCCTCGTCGCCCCGACGGCGTCGCCGCTACCAGTGCAGTACCTGTCCCAGGGGCACGCCTCTGGGGACAGGGTCTGTCTGCCTTGCTGCAGCATCCGTTACTCCGAGAGCCAGCTTCAGTTAGGAACGAGCACCGCGCTGTACGAAAAAGGAGGGGGCTGTGCGTCGTGTGGGCGATGTTGTACTTCGTGATGGCATCAGCATCCAGTAATAAAATGCTGCCGCAATAAATGAAATAAAGATCACGTACCTAATTCGAAAGGGGAAAGTCAACATACCTGCCACCTTGTAAAAACAATGATACTGTGGACAGGAAGCTTTTCCATGCAGTATGATGGATTTCCAACATTTAGGTTTGTTTGGGAAAGAATTTTCTGAACTGCAACAGCGTAGTTATCTTTGTCGTATAGAATGTTGTCAGTCTCAAAATCCGCATCTGCATTTTCCTGCAAGCCTATGATAAGTTCCATTAATGTAGACAAAATTTAACATCAAACTGACCGTGGTGAGAGCTACAGGTGGCTGAAATCTGTTAATCCTGTCTGGTGTGTTTTAACTGAAAAGAATTTAAATGGGATTTTGTGGCAAAATCCTGCTTCATACAAATTCTGAGGAACACTTTTGGTTTGACTTGTACTGAAACTAGCTGAATTTCAAACAAATACTCTGAGTAGCAAGTAGCTTCTGTCCTCATTTAAAGAATGTTGTTTCTAAAATTAAGCTCCTTTGGTAGAGGAAATGGAATTGCCCTGCAGACAAAATTAAAAAGGTTTAAGTCGAAAATATTTCAAATTCTCCAACTTCCACTGCTGTTAATAGAGCCATAGAATATTCACCTACTCAATTACCATTTAAAGGATGGATTTTATAAATGCAGGAAACAGTAATTTAATCAAAGTGGTTGCCTCTTTAAAAAGTAATGTATGCTTTTCCAGTATGGAGCAAAATGATAGGTATTTTAAAAGGTACTAAGTTGTTCATTTAATTTGCTAGTGTAAAAGATTTCATCCCCCTTCTTAATCAGTTTGTGTATTAAGCTCCCAAGCCCTGCGCTAAATGCTTTATGTGTATGTCTCATCTATCTCATTTAATCTTGAAGGCAACCTTGTACTTTAGGTACGCTATCATCCCTGTTGCATGTAAGGGGAAGCCCAAGGAGAAGGAGGTTAAGTAACTTTCCCAAGACTTCATCCCTGGAACTGGGATTCAGTTCCATTCACATTTTATCCTAAAGCCTATGTTCTTTACCTTTTTACTGACCCTGTCCAATAAGTCAGGTTGAAACTTCTGACCATGTTCCACCATGTTTGACGGATAGACACCGCAATGTCCTCTGGCCCACCTGGATCTTATAACCTAGGTGACCCAGGTCAGGGTTAAAGAACAATAATCAGTATTTATTTCCCATATATTTCATCTACTGTGGTTATAGCATTTGATAATAGCTGCCACATATTGCTCTTTCAAGTATACATAGATCACTTCTCTGCTCACAGTTCTATGTTTCCCCTCTCAGAGGAAAGACCCAAAGACCTTATAAAGGCCTTCAAGACCCCACATGCTCTGGTCCCTGCTGCCTCACTGACCTTGTGTCTTCTCTTCCCCTAGCAACTGGGCTCTCCTCCTGGAATCCCTTATGATCCTTAAACAAGCCAAGCATGCTTTCTACTCCAGGACTTTGCACTTGGTGTTTCCTCTCCTTCATTCCCCACACATCTATATCAGAGAAGGTTCCCCTTACCACCCTGTATAAGATAGCACATGCATGTACACACACACGCGCACACACCCTCTGTATTCTGTTCCCCCCCCCCACCCTTTTCATAGCATTTCTTTCTTTTTTTTTTTTTTAATGTTTGTTTTTGAGAGAGAGACAGAGTGTAATCAGGGGAGGGGCAGAGAGAGGAGACACAGAATCAGAAGTAGGCTCCAAGCTCGAGCTATCAGCACAGATCCTGATGTGAGACTTGAACTCGAACCGTGAGATCATGACCTGAGCCAAAGTTGGATGCTTAACCAACCGAGCCACCCAGGTGCCCCTCATAGCATTTATTTCTACCCGACACGTTCTATCTATGGGTAAAGTTGTCTCTCACCTCCCCCTACACTGTAAACTCCAGGAGAGCAAGGGCTTTACTTTGTTCTATACGGAGTTCCCAGCACCTGAAACAGCACACAGGACACATGGGCACTCATTAAAAATATATTCAAAAAATATTTATATAAATATTCACAAAAGTATTAAGTAGTTGTCAGGCACCAGAAACTGTGCAAAGCCTTTACCTATATTGTCCTTTCAATCTTCCCAGCAAACATCTTAGGTGTGGTAGCCAAACATGGGAGGAGAGATAGATGGCTGATTCTTAAGAATAGTAAGGAGTTGGCAGTCAGGCGCCCGACTCTGGCTCAGGTCATGATCTCACATTTCATGGGTTCGAGCCCCACATCAGGCTCTATGCTGATAGCTCAGAGCCTGGAGCCTGCTTCGGATTCTGTGTCTCCCTCTCTCTCTGCCCCTCCCCCATTCACACTCTGTCTCTCTTTCTCAAAAATAAATAAACGTTAAAAAAATTAAAAAAAAAAAAAAAAGAGTAGTAAGGAGTTGGTCCCATAAGGCAGCATCGGGTCCATGCAGGATGATGTCTCTGGAGACAACCGTGCTATGTGCAGGTATCCACTATACCCCTTCCTTTTCTCCCTCACACTCCTGCCTCAGACATTTTAGGTGTATATTACCCCATTAATTACCGAACGTAATAAGTGCAATGAAGAATACAAAAGTTGTTGGGAAACATCACTTGACTTCAAGAAGCCTCAAAATCTAAAAGTTACTGTGGAAGGACTCTTTAATCACATTATTACAAAAATACCATCTTCCTAATATTCACAAGTTAACCATGTACACGTGGGTAAGCTTCCTCTTGAAGATCTTTATAATAGCTTTTTCTCTGTGGGAAAACTATGTCATCTAATATGTTGACACTAAGAATGTTTCCACATCTAACATCAGTAATTAATCACGAGTGGAAATATATCTTCTGCATTCTAAAATTTGATTGGCTCTATTTGCTTATTGCTGTTCTTGACATTTAAAATAGAAAATTTGAGTATTCCAAACTTTTTTTTTTCCGTCACCTTGGAGTTCCTGAAAATGTTCTTAGGACCTAAGAATCCAATCTTTGATGGTCTTTTGTCCCAAATGCTTTTTTTTTTTTTTTTAAATCTTAATCCTTAAATCTTCCTACAAGGGAATGGGGCTTTCCTATAATCTTTCGTTTGTTTATTGTCTTAATTATGTTTGTTTATTGTCTTAGTAGATTTCTCAAGTATCCTTTTCAATTGTGACATGGCTTATCAGATACCATTTAAAAGGTTGAAAATGACACATTTTAAGGGTGAATATCTTTTTTTTTAAGTGTTTTATTCATTTTAATAGAGGGAGCTTGTTTGTGCTCACAGGCGCATGAATAAGGGGCGCGGGGGTCCAGAGAGAGGGAGACAGAGGATCCCAAGTAGGCTCCACACTCTTCCAGGAACCAAGATATGACCTGAACAGAAATCAAGAGTGGGACGCTCAACTGACTGAGCCACTCAGACACCCCAATAAGTGTATCTTAGTCAACAAAGATGTGAGTACCTATTCTGTCTAAACACCTGTTGTTAACTCTGAGGCTAAGCTGGGAGTTAATATCACCAACATATGAAAAGTTAACTAACAAAAGCAAGTGCTAAGGACCAAATGCCGTAGGAATGGAAATGAGCACCACCATTCCAGGCCTCCAGGTGGGTTTCATCTCAAGTTGGAGGGTTGGGGGCACCGACGAAAACTTGGAAAGTGTCAGGCTTTTAGGGTAGGAGTTTCCAAAAAGAACAGTAGATGCCAGATTTGGGTTGGCCTCAAATGTCAAGCTCAAGTGTTCACGGAGAAGAGCCTTGGGAATTGTTTTAATACAAAGAAATGAATCAAAACAGTCAGGTGGATTCCTTTCAGTGAGGCGTATTTACGTATCTCCTCGTGCAAAGGCACCATTTGTAAAATTAAAGGCATTGCTCCTCACAGCTGTTCTGTTAATTGTGCCGCTTTTTAAAACCACTAACATGATAGTTGCAGACGTAATACTAACATTTAGCTGAAACCACTGCACAGCAGTTAAATGTTAACTGACGGTGTAGAGTTTCTACTCATTTGACCCTAAATGAAACTTTAGAGGGAAAAAAGTTCTCAGCCAGGATGCAGGCTGGTGCCATGTAATTCCGTGTTCATTCCACATGTAAGCAGAAACTTTAACTAAAAACTAACCATCTGTTAATTACAGGAATATGAGAGTGAATTAAAAATGCATTTTGTTTTGATCAACCTTCAAACTGATTCATGGGTTTATGATTGCAAAACAATTTCCATAGTGTTCCCTTGGACTGCTGATTTGTTTTTGTTTTTGTTTTTTTCCTTCAAGATCTGGTTCATTCAGGATGACTCTGAAATGAGATTTTTTAACACATTAAACAAATACTGTTTGATTCATAATCTATGCATTAGGATTTTTGTTTTGTTTCGTTTTTGTTTTTTAAATGCCCCCTTAATTTAGTTTTTTTTGTTTTTGTTTTTTTTTTTTTGAGTAAACTCTCCCCCCCATCATGGGGCTCAAACTTGTGACCTGAAGGTCAAGAGTCACATGTTCTCCCAACTGAGCCAGCCAACTGCCCCTTTACGTGTTAGTTTCAAATAACGTGAGTCAATATTTTATGAGCAAGGGAAGTGCCTACTCATGTCCCAGAGATTTAATCAAATGCCCCTGTCCTTTACTAAAATTTAACTTACAGCCTACATGTTGCATTTTCCCCATAATTTCTGTATATTCATTCTTTCTAAACAGGGTTTTTAGTGGACCAGGGAGACAAAAAGAGGACTGACTTTTATAGAGTTTCTACAGACTGTTAGGCACTTCAGTTACTATCCCATTGAGTACATGGCAGCTCTGAGTTAATTATTACCCCCATTTTATAGGGGAAGCAGCTGAGGCTCAAGTTAACCAAATGACGTGAGTCTGGTGACACAGTTAACAAATGCTGGGAGCAATATTCAAACCAAATCTTCAAAGTCCCGAGTGGTTTCTGGCACACTTTTGGCCCCTTTATCAGTTAAAAGTGGAATTCTGTCATCTTTGCGTGGCTCTTTTCTGAGTATTCTAACCAGTGGTGATGTTGGATTTTTTTCAAACATTAAGCTCTTACATCTCATTGAAATATCACCAAGTCCTGTAGAGAAAAGATTGCTGTGCTGGGTATAAAAAAGGCCTTATTAGTTCTATCCTAATGAGCTGTGCAACACTGAGTAAGTAATTCAGTCTCTCTAACATTTGAACTAAGTGATCTTGGAAGCCTTTAAAGCTGTATAATTTTGTGATTCTGAGTAAGATGTTCTCTTCCATATCAGAACATTGATTTTGTTGTAATTTAATTTCTGTGCCTAGGATACCCTGTGCACAGATGGGTCGTCATGTAATAGCAATAAGAAATCTATTTAAAATTCTTAGGTGTCCCATTTTTGTACTCCTTCTTAAAAGTCATATTTTTGGATATTGGTTTCCTTAGACAGTATAATACGTTTGACTGGAATTCTTACATTTTTATAATTTACAAAAGACTAAAACCAAATAGTGTTTCTTTTTCTTTCTTTCTTCCTTCCTTCCTTTCTTTCTTTCTTCCTTTCTTTCTTTTTTAACATACTACAACTGAAAAAGTAGAGCACTACAAAACCACACCCAGAGCTCCTAGTGGAGGAACTTACCACTAAGGGAGCATAACCATTCCTGGAGGGTAGATTCCAGGCCTGTTCCTCTTTCTGCTGTTTAGACGCTTTACAAGAAGTCTATTTTCAATAGTTACTTATTTGAATGAATAAAAGGAAAAAAAGAAAGGAAAACATAGACCTACTTGAGCTGTCAGGAGGGCAAGCAGCTGTGTAAAGCTGCTCATGGCCCAGAATACTTACCTGAGTAAATAGTAGCATCTGAAAAATCCTTGTCTGTCGTTAGTGACACAGGGAAAACAGAAGGAGAAGGAGGGGCCTCAGTGTCTGTTACTGTGTGAACAGTTTTTGCAGTGACTCGATGATTCCTGAAAAGCCTTTTGGAGTGTGAGATACGTCTCACCCCACAAGAAACGTTCCGTTTGGGGCTACAGGGACCAGAACATCCATAGTCCCCTGAATTCTTAATAGGTCAGAAAACAAGTACTTCTTGTTTTAATATAAGAGACAGTTTGTATAGTGATGATATTTTATCAGAATCCCTTTATTGAAATAAAAGATTAAAAGCAATTACAGCACTGATACTCAACCAGTCCATACTAGTAAACTTTATCAATTTTTAGTTTGGAACCGTTTCCACACCTCTCAGGGCATAGTCGCTTCTCTTAGGCACACTGCCCAGCCCTTCCTGCAGAGTCCCCCCCACCCCGGGCACCACTCTGGCCCCAGCTAAAGAGTAGAGCCTGGTGCCCTGCCCCTCTCCCCACACTGGGCTGATGGCCACTCAGGTCACTTCCGCTCCTGCCCCACCAATGGTTAAAAACATTTTGAATAATACTTCCATTTCTGTCAGCTGATTTGCATATTTAGAAAATTGCTTCTTTCATAGCCTCATGCCCATTAAATCGAGTTTTCCTAGTTTTTACTGATTGCAACTAAATTGGTTATTTTTTGTCTAAAATATATATATTAGTTATTTTGTCTAAAATATATGTATAGGCTCTTTGGGCATATACCCAAGTTCAGAAAGAAAATTTATGAAAGTCACGTTTACCCAGTTACAATGAAATACCAGAGTTTTCGGCTTTACTCTTTTCCACCAAATAATGTTGTAATAAACAGGTCGTTGCCAGAGCCGAAACATGATTAATCCTTCTCTGTATGGCAAACTTTTTATAATTTCACACCAAAGAGGTACCTCTGTTCTGCTCTCTGCTCTGTCCTAGATAGCCATTCACATTCCTTTGCTGAACTCTACAAGGAATACTGATGATGCCAGCATTTACTATTTCCTAATTATTCTGTCCAAGCCCCTCTGTAAAAATGTGTCACAGTTACATTTTGTAGATCTTCAAGGGCCCCCAACTGGATTCGCTGGCATTGACGGCCCCGTTTTCTTCCATACCCACTGGTGGGGAGCATGGTTTTTCAGATGGAAATGAAATGTAGCACAGTGAAATGAGTAACACGTTCTGTTTAGCAGTTCTAAAACGGGCACCCTGTATTCAGAGCGCGGGCCTGGAATTAAGTAGTGGGAAAGTGGCCGCTGACGCGGAGGCGGGTGGGCCGGGTTTCCCGGGCCAGCAGCATGTCCCCTGTCCAGGTGAAGCCGTTAAGGGAGCAGAACGGATGGGAGGAGGGAATCAAACGCACAAAACTGTTAGATCATGAGATGAGGAAAGAGAAAAAGACTTGTGTTCAGAGTTCAAAGACAGCCCTGTAAGCGGTCCCATCAGCTGACCTGCCAGCAATAATCCTGCTCCCTCTCGGGTCCCGGCTTCCATTCGGGCGGCCTGGCCACCGGTCACTGGCCACTGGCGGGTAAGGGGTGGCAGGCCCTTCTCTGCACCGGCTTCCTTGACCTCTGGGGCCCCCAGAGCAGACCTGACTTTCTCCAATCCCTCAGCTGACCAGGTTCCAGCGTTTCAGCCGGGCAGGTGCCTCATGTCTGGAAGGCAGCTTTCACTTAATTGAGGGGCCCAACCAGACCCCATCACTCCGTCCAGGCAGGGCGCCTCCTTGGGGTCCTGGCAGGAATGGGTACTTCCTCCTGCACTGTGAAAATACGGAATCATGGCCCCTTAGCCCCACTACAAAACTACCTGCCAAGCCAGAGAAATGCTTTTCTCACAGATGATGGACACAAATTGCCTTTAAACCCCGAGCAATGAAACGAAGTCCTAAAACATTCCCCCTGAAGGGTTTGCTGGCCCCGGGAGGAAGCAGCCCAGCACAGGGTCTGGAGCAGCAGCCACAGAATTCCTGGGTCTGCATCTCGGCCCTGCCACTTACCAGAAGTTGGGTGATGCCGCTTACCCCCTGTCTGCTCACCTGGAAAATGGGGTGATGCCACCTAAGGATGTTGTCAGGATTATGTGAATAAATGAACATGAAGTCCCCAGCAAAACCCCGATAGCACACAGTAAGCTTTAAGTAAACAGTTCTCATTTAAAAACCCGAGAAGAGGGGTGCCTGGGTGGCTCGGTCACTGAGCACGGAGCCTGCCTGGGATTCTCTCTCTCCCTCTCCCCCTCCCCCACTCATGCTGTCTTTCTCTCTCTCAAAATAAATAAACTTTAAAATAAATAATAATAATAACACCTGAAAAGAGTGAGGCCTCAGTAAAGCTCCTAGAGATCAACGCACATGTGTTTCTGGAAAGTGTGTAAATATCTCTGTTTACGGTGAAACTGTATCCACAAAACTCAAAAGTACTTAGTCATCAATTTCCTGTCGCTTCCTATTGCGCGAACCATTTCCTGTTCCCAGGGCTGCTGACACCAGGAAGTAAAAGGGGCAAAGAACCTGATGAAAAGGAGCCTTGATCCCAGGCTGGCTGTGTTGTCAGCAGCAGAAACAGTTGATGTGAAGCTGGCCCACGGCCTCCAAGCTCTTCAAGATCCAGTTTTCAGCCGCCCGACAGCAGAAACAGCCCCACAGCAGTGAGGCGAATGTGGGAAAGGAGGCCGCCTCCTTCCCTTAACTGGCCCATCAACAGCTGAGCGGGCAGTTACGAGACCCAGAAAGAGCATGTCTTCCGGAAGGTCCGGGACCAGGGTGGACAGTCTGCCCTCCCAGACTGGCATGAGCTCCCAGGACACCGGGGTCCCCTCACCAAGTTCTGTCACTGACAGTTGCAGGCCGACCCCAGGTTTCAGATGTGAGGTCCATGATGCCCGTGCAAGGGCCTTCCCCAATCCCGGCCACGTTCAACAGGCGGGTGAATAAATAGGGGTGTCTGCTCCACCTGCCCACTCAGCAAAACCATGCTTTATTTCTGTCAGCAGACATCCGGTAAGCAAAGCAATGAGCACCCCCCCCCCTTTTTTTTCATCAGATGCCATGGGAAAAAATAGCTCATGCTTTGAGGAACTTAAAGTCTGAGAGTGGGGTGGGAGGAGACAAATGTCCACACGCTCGCAAGGGGCTTCTGCAAGTCAGTTTCATCAGGTCACGTATGAAGCAACTAGAAGACCAGAGACAGCTCTGGGCGACCAGGGCCTTCCCTGAAGTGAACCGGGTCTCTCCAGGTGAACCCCCAGAAGTCTCGGCTCCCGCCAGACTGGCGCTCTGAAACCGTGGTTCCCGTTGCCTCGTTGTCTGTTGCACACCCGGCCGCACACACAGCCTCTGAGGACTTCACCTGGAGAGCCCCAACTTTCTGTCCATAGTTTTCGGGTTACCAGAGCAGCCTTCAGAGGATCATTTCAAGACAAAAGCTGGGACACACCAGAAAACCAAGGTAGCCGAGAAGAAAAAGGAATTTCAAGTAAATGCTTTTATGAGTCCAGCTTCACAGTGAATCACACGCCTCATGGTAACACTGATGTTAAACAAAACTTCCATTTGCCTCACCTGTTACCAAAAGGGCGAAGCGTTATCACTGGATTCCCCGGGGATGTGATTCAGCCTGAACTGTAATCGAATCCCTGACAAGGGCTTGATAAGAATTTGCCTCTCTGATTATCCATTTTTTACAAGACGGGCTTACTGTGACGTGTATATATGTAACCAGGCGCTAAGTGAGGGTAGTGGTGCATAGCCCACAGCAAAAAACTTAAATCACTGATTTTTTTTTTTTTTTTTTTTTTTTTTTTTTTTTAAATTTTTTTTTTTTTTTCAACGTTTATTTATTTTTGGGACAGAGAGAGACAGAGCATGAACGGGGGAGGGGCAGAGAGAGAGGGAGACACAGAATCGGAAACAGGCTCCAGGCTTTGGGCCATCAGCCCAGAGCCTGACGCGGGGCTCGAACTCACGGACCGCGAGATCGTGACCTGGCTGAAGTCGGACGTTTAACCGACTGCGCCACCCAGGCGCCCCTTAAATCACTGATTTTTACACCAGATTTTCCCCAGGTGGAATCTTGGTCATAGTACTGAGGTGACAGCTCACTTTGCTGGTGACACACACCTGAGCTCAAGGCTTGGGCCTCCCTCTTAGGGTTTCCCCTCCCCCATCCAGCCTCAAAGTCAGGCTCACCTCTCAGCCTCTCAGCTCTCTCCCATTTTCTCTGTCATCTTGGTCAGGGGGTCACTTCCTACCAGCCCAGCAGCCTCTCCACACAGTCTCGGTAGCACCATGATTAGCCTTAATCTTGGAACTTGCTGATGTGATGTGATCGAGTTTTTATTTATAACACAATACATTCCTATTAGCAACACGATATGCACATCCTGTGACCTTGTTCTTAACGTCTATCAGTGAGCTTCCTGGGTGGGGAAACTTGCTGGCATCTCAATATGGCTTTTTAAAAGTACTTAACGTAAGAATTATCATTTCTGGGCACCTGGGTGGCTCAGTCGGTTGAGCGTTTGACTTCGGCTCAGGTCATGATCTCAAGGTCCGTGAGTTCGAGCCCCACGTCGGGCTCCATGCTGACAGCTCAGAGCCTGGAGCCTGCTTCGGATTCTGTGTCTCCCTCTCTCTCTGACCCTCCCCCGCTCACACTCTGTCTCTCTCTCTCAAGGATAAAGAAACATTAAAAAAAAAAAAGTTTTATCATTGTCGTTTACCCCCATTTGGCACTATATTCAGTAGTCTCCACTGGGTACAACAGTACTCACTAATGATATCATTGTAGCAAAGGAAATAAAGGTGAATTGCATGAGGAAGAAAACACAAGGAAAACATTCCCACCAGGCAGTTTTATTTTTCAGGTTCTAGACACTCCTTGCCGACTAGCTCAGCGTTTAGCTCCTCTGACTCTCAGCCCCACAGGGTGTTCGTGGCTTTAGGCCTCCTATGGATCCTACAGTTCACGTTGGTTCATGGGGTCCAGGTGGCTCAGGAGGCCTATAAGATTCTGTGCCGTGTTTGAAATTGTTTACAAGATCTGCATTGTTGAAGAAAAGGTCCTGGTTTCTATATATATAAATATATATATATATATATATATATATATATATATATATATAAATGTGAGCCACAGGAAAATATTAAGAAGCATTTCAGACGAGAAAAAATAAAAGGGCTCTGGGACCCATCATTTATGCTGTAGGAATTGAATTCAATTAGTGGTTGACTTCACAAAACTAAAAACTACTGTCATTCACTATCTTCCCCGTTTAAGAATCACAAGGCAGCCCCAGATCTGGAGAGAAGATCTTCGGGCTAATAAAACCCCACCGTTTGTTTACCGAGGCCCCGTCTGTACAGCACCCAGAAGCTTCCATGGCCTAGCGGTTTCAACCAGAAACTTGCAATGGTGAGCGTCCAGTGATTTCAGCGGTACAGTGCCTCTGATCAACAAATTCTTATGAAGCGAGTTTGCAAAAGCCTGTGGTCTTTCCTTCCTAACTTAAGCTGCACTTGTAATAAAAAGAAAAGTGTGTGCCCACTGGCTTCCCCCTAACAGGTACCTGAAATTCTGTGTGACACAGATCCTTCCTGGGTCTGAGAGCTAAGTTCTAGAAATACCAAAGAACTAGATCAGTCTCCTCCATCTGCCTGCGTCCCAGGCCAGCCGCCCTTCCCCAGCCCCTGAGCTGCACCTGGCTTCCTTCTCCCTCACCAGCCCTTGGAATGGGGGAGGCCCGGTGTCTCCTTCTTTCCAGCTCCTCCCACAGGCTTCCGCCTTCCCCTGCAGGGAGGACACCACTGTGTCAACCTCTCCTCATCCCTGCTGCCCCCAAAACAAACACGAATTAACAGAAAGGACAGAGGAGTTTTAGTTATAGAAAGGTCGGAGTTTAAAAAAAATTACAAGCACTGGGAAAATGACAAGGTTGCTAAAGAATCTCAGAAGAATCCAGCAGGGGTTCCCAAAGCCCGGCCTCATTTACATGTCGGTGGAGACCTGGGTCAACCCTTTGGAATGTTTCTGAACATTCTTATTAATCTTTTCTGTAGTTGGAGGTTCCCTGGTGGCACCTTCTCTGTTACCGGGGTGTGTGCTGCCCTAGCTCTTGGGTGATCTACACCCTGATCTCTGACCCTGTGACGAAGGAGCCCCTTCTTCCCCTCTAAGGCTTCTGTGCTGGGCTTGAGGCTACTTGCTCTGACCTGTGGTTTGCCACCGCGGTCCCTGATGGAGCACCTCCTGGTTGAGGTCTTGGGGAACCTATCCTCACGGCCTCTCGTCCCACACCCCAGACTTCCCCACTGAGCCATTCTCTGTCCTTGCGGCTGCTTCCCTGCTCCATCTGGATGCCTCCATGCCTCTGGGTGGAGCAGGACGGGGGTCTCTGTCATGGAATTACAACTGGCCTGGCGAGGTGATACAATGATGGAAGGCTCTGTCTGGGGCAGACACCTTGATCTCAGCAATTCTCAGTTTTCTCAGCCGAAAAATGGGGGGCTAATAAAACCCCACCATTGGTTTGTAGTATTACTGAGAGGATGAAATGGGGCAACCATCACCAGGGCTGGACATCCACTTGGAATGTAGTGATGGTTCAATATGTATCGGCTGCTGGAATTACTATCAACATCCAGTTAGCACTTTTGGATGGCTTGCTCTATGGCATGCCTTAGTGTGAGGGCTCAAAGTAATTGTCTCTGCCTTCAAGAAATGTGCGGGGTGGCAAAGGGAACGAGTAAGCCCTAAATTACAAGCAATAGGTTGTCTTTTAATGTGCTTGACGTCCTTGAGCAGGGAGCGACCAACTCCACCTGAGGACGAGAACAGACGGTTATACAGATCATGGCGGAAAGGTGGTCCCACCTGGGGAAGGTACTGTGTACCTGCACGCAGGCCGTGGTGATGCCTAGTCCTGTCCCGGCATGAATTTGGCTAGTTCAGTAATTGCTCTGATTTAATGAACAGATCCAGGCTCCCCAGTAGTCCCATAGACTCAGGAGGAAAGAGCCTTCTGGAACCTGCCTCTATGGACACCCATCATCCCTCAGCCTCAAGCCTGGCCTCCAAATGAACCTTCCCCTGAGATGGCTATGCTTAACCTGAGGACCAGATTAATAATACAACTTCCACGGATTGTTTCCCAAGTGTTTCCCCGGCCTGGCCTGGGCCTTTACAGACATCATCTCACCTAGTCTCCCCCAGAACCCTGTGTGTTCAACCTGCTTTGTATCAAGTCCTGACTCCAACAATTTCTAATTTTACCACCTTGGGCAAGTTAACTACCCTCTCTGTGCCTCTGTTTCTTCACTTCCAATGAGGATGTTTGTCCCAGACCCCAGGTTGATGAATGGCTTTTGTGAGTTGGTATGTGCAAAGCCCTGGCAAGGCCCCCGGCACATGGTGAGAACTCAGTGGCCATTACCCTCGTCCGCTGCACGTGCCTCTGGTCTCCAGCCCATTTGCAGAGTCGTGGTAACTGAGGAGGCGAACGTTGACAGCAGTTCGCCAATACGATTTCCTTCTTTCTGGGCACATAGCTAATCTACACATCCACCTCTCTTTGACTTAAGTGTGGCCATGTGACTGAGTTCTAGTTAACAGAATAGGAGCCAAGGTGATAGGTGGCCCTTCTCAGCCTGGCCCAGAGAAAACTCCCAGTGTGCCCCAGCGTGGTCTGTCCCATTGGGACCAGTGGAGACTTGGGTCCGGAAGATATGAGTCCCCAAGGGACTGCCTGGAGAAAGGCCATTTTGCAAACCTCTTCACCTGTCCAGTTCTGGTTACCCAAAGAAGAAACACACTTTCATTGTATTTAAACTAATATGCATTTGGCCAGTAGCCCCGCTAACCCTCACCGATACAACCCCTAAAACCTGAACTCAGCAAAGGGTCACTTTTGCAGTGAATGGTCAGAGCTGTCGTCTGCCCAGCCTGTGTCCCCTTACTCCCCCTCCTTTCCGTAAAGAGCCTCTGTTGTTTTGTGGGAAACCGAGTGTGATTGTGGTGTGTGCCTTAACATCTCTGCCACCATGAGCAGGCAGCGCCCACAGGACGCCGTGCCCTTACGTAGCCACTTGACCCAAGGCAGGCGACTCAATCATTGCTACCACTCCTACTGAAACTTGGGGAAAAGAGTGACCTCTCTTTTTTTGGCGGGACTGCTGGCTGCAGCGGATGAGAATATTTTAGGGACACAGTAGCCATGGTGGTAATCGCCACAGGGAGAGAGCTTGCCAAAGAAAGCCAGTATGGAGGAGAACAGAGCCAACCTGGAAGAACATTTCCTCCTGACATCATTTGAGCTCCTGCATTAATGTCTGAGTCATATTTCCCCATTACCTCGGTCGGTGAACCTCCTTTTTGGTTAAGCTAATTAGAACTAGTTTCCCCATTATTTGGAACTGCAAGTTCCCAATTTGCCAGCTTTGCCTCTTCTCCCAAGATCCCCGAGGGCCTTGGCTCCACACACACACTCTCCCCTCCCCTCCCCCAGTACCTGCCCCTGAAAGCTGCTGTCTTCACAGTATATAAAATATTTAAATTCCTTAAATAATCAGTGACAATAACAGGCATGACTTCCACTAAGGGAAGAAGAGTATTAGTCACTCACATGTGGTCTCAACTGATAATACTCATCCTTAGAGCAGGAGCCTGGCTATATGTGCTCGGAAAACAAGGCCCCATTAAAACAAACTCAGTAGGACTTCCCCCATTTTTCTTTAATTGCCCTGAATTGTTTTTAGAGGTCTCTTAAAATAAGTGCACTTGGAGGTCGGGGTTGCAAATTTCCTCTGCTACCTGTTGCCTTGTGATGGCATTTGACCAACAATGCTTCAGTGTTTTTCATTTAAAGCAACATAGCTACAAACTTCAGAGATTTGTAAAATGAGAAGTAACAATGTAAATTAATTGTACTGGTTAGTTGTGTAAGTTATACTCCCAGCCTTCACGGTCAAGTACAATATATCCCCCAATATTTGGTGGAATAGTTCTAAAACGTGCACAATCCATTTGTTTTGTCTCAAATAATATCAAGCATTATAGGCTCTTATCTTTGCATTTTATTTTGAAATTCTTACTTAAACCAGTTTCGTATAATAATGGAGACTTTTCAAAAGCTGCTAAACTTGTCACTATCATTTTCTTTCACTCTGGTGAAAACCAGACCGGCTACTTGACATCCAAGTCTCTTTCCCCATATTCATTGCCAAGCTCTGAGTTCATTAGCTCAGTGAAACCACACTTGGGAGAAAAGACTTTTCCGGCTTTACCTTTACCTTCTTTATGTTCCTGCACTCCCCCTCGCCCTGCACCCCCTCAACACCCCCAAAATCCAAAATCGAGCGCCAGGAGTTCTAACTGCACGGAGAGTTTTGGGTATGGAGTTAAAAATAATCCTGTTCAGGCTGGGGGGAGGGGCGGGTCAGGAGTTACTATTTAATGTGTACAGAACTTATGTTTGGGATGATGAAAAGGTTCTAGAAATAGATAGTGGTGACAGTTACCCAACATTATGCTGTAGTAAATGCCACTGAATTATACACTTTAAAACGATTAAAATGGTAAGTTTTCGGTATATTTTGTCACCGTGAAAAGGGAAAAAAAAAAAATCCTGTTCATACTTCCTGTCTTGTATATTTGCGCACACCACTAAATATAGATGCATCGCTCATACGGATAGCAGCAACGTGGAAGAATGAAGAAGTCAGTCAAATATAAAGCGCAAAGCAATTTCATTCCTTAAAAAACGACAAGACAGAACAAAGCACACACATCCTCCGCCAGCTGTCTTTGGAAACCGGCTCTGTTTGCTCATGCGCAGAGCGAAGCCAAGCCCCGCGCTGGTATTGACAAGAACAAGATGAATGACCCCCTGGAGACCATAGGGTTTGTATTCGAGTTTCCATCTCCTTTTCATCCCTTTGTCCCCCCGTCTTGATTCACATGCAGATTAACCGAGACCAACTCCTCACTTAAATAAGCTTTTCACTCCAGTTTGGAAGGTAGAAGGAACATCTAAATATTTATGAGGCTTTTTCTCCTGGGTTTATGATGCGCTCTCGTTGGATGTTGAGGAATTACGTTAATGAATGCGTGCCTGTGCACCCCGACACAGAAACCAGGCAAAGGGGGAAAACACACACACACACACACACACACACACACACACACACACACAGCGCTTTGTCGGCACTCACCAAACAGTTCCCATGAAAAGGAGAGAAAAGAGAGAGGGGGAGGAAGAGAGATTTAAAATCTGTTGCCAGGAGAGGAATAAATTGTACAGCTCAACACAAAAGCAGGAACGAAGTTTCATCTTTGTTTTCTGGAAGTTGCAAATGTAACTGTTGTCTCAAGTCGGTACAAATGTGAAGGAAAACATGCTGATTGATTGAAAAAGGAGAACTGACCGCCGGGCTCTCCCCGGTGATGAAGAAAATTAACGACAGACTTTCTGTATTGGAAATACATCGTTTATTCGAAAACAAACACCTAAGCAACATTTTCTTTTAGGCAGTGCTTCAGCATGTCCCTTCAAGACAGATTATTTGGGTATGAATCCCTAAAAGGGTTGTCAGGGTTTTTATCGTCCTGCCCATATATAGTGTCTGTCTTTGTCTTTTCAGTGTCTAGTAGATCCTGTTTTCATTAGGCTAGCTAAATTCCACTTTAAAGTGAATTCACTCTAAATGTGTTTGCATGAAGTTAGATCTAGTTATGACTTAGGCTCTAAATCATCTTTAATTATGGGTAATCTTTATGATATTTTAATAGGTAAAATAATACATTAGCACACTGGAACTGAAATGCAGACATATTAATGGCCTTAATATCACACTGCCAGAAAGTCATCTTTGCAGCCCTTTAATCATCCTCCTGGCCTCCCCCTTCCGTTCTGTTCTGTGAACACAGAAGGCCAGAACAGTCAAGGCCCTGCTCCAGAAGGGCTCCGTGGCTCTGTAATTATCTTTAATACGTGTGCATCAGGATATTAGGTTTAAAGGGGTACTTTTTTCTTCTTTTAAAAAAAAAAATATTGCCACTCAACTGGTATTTGTTTTCATTTGCAGGTCATAGTATACAAAAGGGTGAGGTTGTGTTTGTTATTTTCGAAAATTCTTGCTCCATTCAAGCCATACCGAGCCTGGCTCTCATCACCTATCTTGATAGGGTACAAAAAAGGTTAAGAAATCCTACCTCTGACCCCACACAGCCCAAACTGCTGCTCTCGCTGAAGGAAGGAAAGTAGAAAATAAATCTCCAGCTTCCCTTTTAACACACAGAAGGCTTCCCTACATGTCTTTGTGACGAACTGAAAATTAGTTGCTGATTGTTAGTATTTATTTGTTTCTTTCACACTGGAATAAAATACAGAACATATTCTCCTACTTCCCACCAAAAACAAACAAACAAACAAACAAATGCTGGTTACTTGATTAATAGTTATTTGAAGTTCAGATAATTAACTGTAGTCTATTTATGTAACTATTATATAATCTAAACATTACATATTCTTAGCTTAAACAGGAGTGTCATTAAATCAGTTTCATCAATAAAAACGAAGGCAAAATGTTCACACAGAAAAGTTTAACAGTCTTTCATCTGATACACTGACAGGGAATTGTATTAACTCAGCATTATTTCTTAGTCATTTATTACTTACTTGTCTGAATGAATAGGCACTTGGCTATATCTAAGTTTAAAGAAAGCTGTATCTAGGTTTTAAGGAAAAATTTAGTGAAACGTTTGCAAAATTGTTCCCATTCCCTATCCACCCACCCCTTGTGGCTGGGGTGGGGGGTGGGGGGGAGCAGAATGCATTGTTTGGAAGGTATTTCAGAAGGACATTTTGTATAAAACTTGGAAAATCAGTGTGAGTATTCGGTAAAGAAGGCCAGCTTCTCTCCCATACCTAAAGCTGCAGGAGGCACCCGTCACCCTGAGCCCACCTCCTGGAAAAGGGCCACCCACACTCATCACCAGGCCTAGTCCGGCATCTCCCACATGCAGTGGAGAACAGGAGGGCTGGCGGTTTAAAGGCCACAGTAGAAGGCCGTGATCTGCATGGAGCTGAAGGTCTGCAATAAAATTTACCTTTACTAAAAATACATTCCTCATCAGTATACTTCTTAAGATTCCTATTACTTAAAATTAAAAGCCTTTAAAAGACATGAATATATTCTGCCATCAGTTGTTAAGCTCTCACCGAAATTATTGTACTGGATTCACCTTATTTATTTTTATTTATTTATTTTTGAGAGAGAGGCAGGGGGAAAGGGCAGCGAGAGAATCCCAAGCAGGCTCCGCACTGTCAGCATGAGCCCGGTGCGGGGCTCGAGCTCACAAACCATGAGATCACGACCTGAGCCAAAACCCAGAGTTGGATGCTTAACCGACTGAGCCACCCAGGTGCCCCATCAATATTATTATTTCTAATGAGGATTTAGAAGAAAGAAATTGCATTTTATTACTTAATATTTTATTTTATTATTTTTTTCCTAGCCCTATTTTCTATAATAAGCATGAATTAATTATCTAATAAGAAATTAGCAACGAAATTTGTTAAGAAAAAAAGTTTGTCCCTGGTCAGCAAATTTCTTGGTGTCTTATTGGTTGAGTGTCCCTTGTAGGAACTTCAGGGAAACCTACTCCAGTGTCACAGAAGTACTTGGGTCCAAGGACAGATGGAAAAACTATGCCCATACTCTTAAGACAGTGTCTCTCCTGACATTAAAATAGAGCATGTCAGGAAGTGGTCACGTGTTGAGAGACGTAGGCAAAACTGGAAAGTTTTAATTAATTTGAACAAATATAGATGTATATACATTTCTGAAAACAGTTTATAATTTCTCATTGGCTTTTTGAAATACAACCAAACTCACCCAAAATGTAGGTGACACTTAGCATTTGTTTACACTCTCAAAAACTTGTAGACCTCCTCTTTTATCCAAACTCTGCTTTTTCTAGTGCGACCTCATTACCATAGGGTTTCATGCAAACAAAAGCATTGCAGAACATCATCTTATCTCACACCCGAACTGATCTGAATCTGTATTAACACACAGCAAGGAACAAATGAGAGTATCTATATGAAGTCTTGCCTCAGAACTGAAATAATTAGAAATGACAGTTTTACATTCAGTATCATTTTTCTCAAGGGTTTATCTCATGGCATCATTTTTGTTTCTCAAACATTTTCAAATATTTGATCCTTGAAACCTTCACCCAACTCACTGCAAAGTTTAAAAATGCTGCCTATTTCAGAATGTTTGCACACAGTTCTCAAACATGAGAGGCACAGGCAGACCAGCCCCCAGCTGTTTCCAGGGAAGCCTGGGGAGAGGCTGCTGGTACACATCGTGATATTTTTCCAACCGAAAACTGTTACTGCCCTGCCCTGAGACACATGTGTCCCAGAGGAGCCGAAATCCAAATTGAAGTGAAAAGTTTATTGGCTACATGCCAAATTCAAAACTACCCTGACCTGTCTTCCCCTGTCCTCTGACAGTGTGTACATGTACTGACTCATCTGGGGAAAAAAAAAAAAAGCTGGTTTGTAAATGGGGGAAAAACTATCCAAGAAGTGTTCGCACCATGAAATGATCGTCTTGTTTTGGCCATACTGACGAACAACCGGTCAATTCAGTGAGAAGAAAAAACGTTTTCTTTTTAATACTTGATGAGTGTGCTTAACACAATTGCCTGGTTTGTTTATACTGGTTAGTTGTTGAATGATCTACATAGCTGAATCTGAAGTCTGGGTTTTCATAATCTAGGGAAGAATTCCCATTGAGTAATGTTTTCAGTTAACGACTGTACTGCTGTAATCAATGCTTAAGCATATGGTTAAGTGCAGCTAATATTGGGTCATAAATGCTGCACGTGGCCAGTGACCACCAAAGAGCCCTGGGCTTCTGGGTTTCCGTCCCTGACCCATACAATGACAGCATTTGACCATTTTGTATGTCGGATTTCCTGAACCAACAATAACAAAGATACAACTTAAAAACCAGTGATCCAGACTGGCCTCTTACTGCTTTCACCCCTGCACAGGATTGCACAAAGACGTGGAAACCAGAGCAGATCGAATTTGGAGCCTACCAACCTTGGCTGCTTGCCTTCAAGGAATGTTTATGCCTTTGAAAGACTTGCTATCATTTAGCTTTGTTGTAGCCTTCTTTTTGCCCTGTTAGTGTCCATCAGTTGTTCTAGTGAACGATTTAGGGTCCATTCTTGGATTTCCTTGACTGTTCAAACTAGTTGATATAACAGAGAAAATAAGGAATAGGGTTTATGTAATCTTCCATTTTCAACGTGACTCATCTATAAAATCATTCAGTCTTCCTAAACTATGTGAATGGAATTTGTTTGCATAAATCTAATGCCACCAAAGGCTTCTAAACCGTGAACTAATTACGTGATCTAATTTTGGAGCTTTTCCAATGTTAATCCCTAAATTAGTTATCTTCTGCTTTTCTTTTATGTGTCATCTTTTGCTTTTTCACATTTCATTAGGTATCAAAACCAAGAGAGACAAAGTACAAGCTATTTATATTTTATCAAGTCTCAAGAAAATGGAAAACGTTTTATCCCAGTTAGATCTACAGGAGAGCGAGATGGGTCCTAGACCGATGTTTTGGCACAAAACAGAAGTACAAATAATTATGGGCAGTGGTATCTTAAAACACTTTTTAAAAATTAATCCTCAGAAGGACAGTTGTTTTGCTGTATTTGATTTTCATTTTTTTAATTGAAATGGACCTTCTTGTGCAGGCATGTCTATGTGTGTTGTATGTATGTTCAGACATGTATGTGTATACAGTATGTACCTGTATGCGTGTACAATGTAAGGAACATTGACTGTTACATCAGAAGACACGGGTTCAAGCCTGTCCCATCATCACTCGCTGACTGAAAGCAGGCAAGTCGTCCCCTACCATTTATGAACGTCAGCTTTCTCATCTAAAATTGGGGTTCACCGTGGTTTTCCAATCTGTTTCAAGGACTTGACATAGAAATCAAAGTAGATAGTACACATGAAGCTTTATTGATTAGATGTATAAGGTCCTAATAACATGTACTGGTGAGTGACATAATTACACCAATAACCCAACATAAGATTTGGAGCAACTTACTTAACTTTGGGCCATATTTCTTTGTAGACAAATGTGACTCATAAAAGGTTCGTGGCGAATACAAAGGGCACTGACTGTCATGGAGGACAGACCTACTCGTTAGGACCCTTGTTCTTGTTCGTTTGTTTGTTTGTTTTTAAGGGACACAAACTCGACTTGAAGTAGTTCAAGCAAATAAAAAAAAAGTGTTTATTGAAAGCCTCAAGTAACCATGGAAAAGAAGCCACAGAGCCTCAAAAACCACTGGAACCAGAAATTTGAATGCTAGCAAGACTTTCCCTCTTCTCACTGCATACTGTTTCTGGTTTGTTCAAACTTCCTACACGTGGCTAGGACACAAGGCCACCAGCAGCCCCTGCCCCCACACCACCCCCTGCATCTCACAATTTTGCCATAAGAAGAAAAAAAAAAACCTACCCTAAAATCGCCCACCTCCTCATCCCAAGCCTGATCCCAGTTGAAGAGTCCCCAGAAAAGATGCTAGTCAGCTCAGGTCAGGTCAGGGGCCCTGGATGGGAACATGGCACTGGTGGCTCCCGTTTGAACCAGGTGGTCGGAGTCAGGGTGAAGCGGTTGTCCCCTAGAAATGGGGTGGTGTTTCTAGAAACGAGGCAAGGTCCTAAGCAGTCAGAGCAGCAAATGCTCACAAAAGCGCAGGAGGCTGGCCCGAGCGCTGGCCTTTCTTGCCATTCTCTGGTGAAGGTGACCTTAGCCTAATGGGTGAAGCTTTCTGTCAAGTGACAGACAAAACCTACTCCTGCCTTCTGTATTGGACGTGAGGAACAAATTACAGAATAGATTCAAATGTGCCTTTAGCGGTTTCAAGTGCTAAACCAGTAGCAGGTAGATTCACTGATGCTCGTTCTCCCCGTGCCCTTGATCAGTGCCTGTGATCCAAACCCCCCCTTGTGTATGTTCTCATGAAAGTACAGAACCAAGGATTAGAACCATTCTCTGACTCTGTTTTGTTAGGAAACAGCACTCTTTGGGAGTGTTTTTCATGGTTAAAATTTGATTCATCGCCTGTTAAATCATGCATGCGATTTACTTGGGGCTATTCCTGAAATTTTTTCAATTAGAAAAATGTAAATTACAAAATACATTATTCATCATGTGCACACAGTTGACTGCGTTTTAGAGTATCACCTGAAGAAACAACAGTAGAGGAACAACACAAACAGAAATTCGTTGATATCACGCTCATGGAATAGACCCTATTCCACTTGGGTCTATTTGTAGAACTTGCCCACTCCTGAACAATTTTCTCTGGTGATTCTTGTCCGCCAAGGGGCCTCTTCTGTTTGTCAATGGTTGGGTCCATCGTGTGCACCATTTGTGGCCCTACGGTGGGGACTCATGGCCCGTACTTGCGTTGCTCCGGTGTGTCAGCTAGATCCAGCCTCTCTGTGTGGCTCATGTGGCTACTGTCCAGTAGGAATGTATCTGCACTTCGTTTTTACTGCGCTCCCATGCTATATGTCCATCGTATCCTTCAGGACCAAGTTGAATGTACTGCTCTAGGATAGATCTTCCACTGTTGTCCCTCTCTCTTTAGAAGAGCTTCTTTGTTTGGGTGAACATGTGATCCGAGCGTATCCGTTGGCGCTTCTCAAAGACGTAGCTTTGTGCGTCTTCTCAAGTCGCTACGGGTGTATGTTTGTCTCCCCAAAGGTAAAACCGGAGTGAGTGCCAAGTTACTTCGCAGGATGACTGCAGTGACCTTCGGTGCTGCCAGGAGAAAGCAATCTGGTATGTTGTTGTAAAAGTAGGACACACAGCGGCAACCTCAGCCAACTTCATCAGTCTGCCCCATTCCCGTGTGGACCTCTCACCTGACCGGGACTGGGGGTGGGAACTGGAATAGGTCGGCCCTGGCCGCTGTGCCCCTGGGCCGGGGCCGTGGGGGCTGTGAGAGGACAGAGCATCTCCTGCCCAAGGCTGCAGTGGGAGAGCTGGAGGGTAAATGCTGAAAATAATATTCTGGGCTGAGGGCCAAGGTCATGGCCAACGAGTGTGTCCAAACCATGTCATAAATTAAAGTAACTATTGGAAAACTGGGAGCTGAGTTACGGAGCCAAAATGAGCGGTGCTGGGCCACAGAACGAGCCAAGAATGAAGAGAGGGACGATGTGCAGCAGACCACACTGTCAAAGGTCAGCTAGGCGCTGTGCTGGCAGGCTGGCCAGGCCCGGGAGGGAGCCAGGCCCCCGGAGACGCGGCAGGCAGAAGCGTGCTGGCTCATCTACGGGATCCTTCCATCTGTTCCCAGGGATCCTCCAAGTTAACTCTAACTTAAAAGCTCTTCACAGATGGGCAAGAAATTCGATTCTTCTGTTATTCTAATCCCCAAACAAGCCATGATACACACAGAGTCAATTTCAGGTTGAGTCATGTTACCTTTCTCCAAATTGCAGGCAATCCCCACTTCTCTGGAGCCCTACAGCACAGAGCACCCCGCCTGGAGTGCAGAGGAAAACCCTAGCATCTGAAGATGCTAAGGCAGAGAGGAAAGCCGCACCGTGCGGACAAATGAGTCTGTGATTGCTTGCTCGCTCCATGGGTGTGGAGGGGACAGGACAGTATGCAATTCTGTGACACTTTCCATACTTATCTAAGCATCCATACACTTCCTGTCCTCCCTCCTCTTCCTGTTGGGACATTTTTGTTCATGCCCAATGCTGTAAGATTCCAAAGGAAATACAAGCGCTTTATGATGATCTAAATCAGCATCCAATTGCAAGGCCAGGCTTTCTTTGGCAAATTCAATCATATCCTAGAGACCAAAAAAGAAGACTTTTCAAACCCCGAGCGTAATCTGATCACTTCTACAATGCCATTGATCTATAACAGCTTACTTGTCTCATCCAATGGCAAAACTATATTGGTGCCTATTACTCACACATGAATTGTTTAATTCTTTTTTTCTTTTTTATTTGAGAGAGAGAGAGAGAGCAGGGGAGAGGGACATAGGTGGAGAGGGAGAAAGGATCTCAAGCAGGCTCCACAATCAGCACAGAACCCAACATGGGGCTCGATCCCACAATACTAAGATCATGACCTGAGCCAAAATCAAGATTCAGACGCTCAACTTACTGAGCCACCTGGGTGCCACTAAGTTGTTTAATTCTTTAAAAAAAATTTTTTTTAACAGGCGTGCCTGATTGACTCAGTTGAAACAGCGTGCAACTCTTGATCTCAGGGTAGTGAGTTCAAGCCCCAAGTCAGGTATGGAGATTACTAAAAAAAATAATAATAAACTTAATGAAATAAATACAAGAATTTAACTTATATAAAAAATAATAATAAATGAAAAACATTTATAACAAAAAATCAAACATATATGGCCATTCACAATTCACACAGGGTAGTCATCCAACCATTTGGTGATTGAATTATTCTTCCTATGTTAATTTGGCTTTGAAATGCTGATGAATCCCCCTTATGCACAAGTTCTGGGGAAAAGGTCCCTGTCTCTGCTCAGCTCTTCTCCCCCTACCCCACTGCCAGAGGGGAAGTTAGGAAAAGAGGGAAAGAGCGCACCTCCCTCACTGCCTGAGCTATGTAATTGGATGGAGACCCACCTTGGCAGCCAGAGTTGGAAGCATCCAGGTGGCCCAGGAATAATCCAGAGTCCACTGTAATTTTCATTCCCTGGGTTTTCTCGTGGGAGTATAAACATTTTGGGATTCTGGAGGACAAGAAAATAAGAAAAAGTCCTTTCTACAAAAAACAAAACAAAACAAAACAAAACCTTTATTCACAAACTCACACCGATTAAACTGATCACTTTCATAAAACCCCTCATTTCCTGGTGGGCAAGTTCATACCTGGCTGAGGATTATATTCCCTGCTTTGTATCCAAGGATTTATATGTGCGATTTCTCTTAAACACGAATTCTTTCTATCTAGAATTTGAACTTGTCACTTAAAATGGCCGAAAGCACAAGATTCTTTTCCAGACAGTGACCAGAACAAAGGAGTGACTCCCACATATGTCCTTGTAGACGATTCTTGGCACTCAGAACCTCAACATCAAGGGGGTGGGGAGGAGCGCCTTCCCCCCCAGCCTTATAGTTTTGGAGAGAGAATCGAGAGGTGATGCAGGGACAATAAATGCACACCGCAGCACCCAAAACGAGGGAAGGTAAAACTCCCCCTCTGCCACCAACCACCTGGGCTGCTGTGGGGGTTGGGGCAACTGTCACCAAGCACATCTCCAGCACTCTCTGGACTTCAAACGCTGTGTTAGTTTTTTTGGCTTTGTTTTGTTTTGTCTAATTCTTTAAGTGTTTATTTATTTTTGAGAGACAGAGCACGAGCAGGAGAGGGTCAGAGAAAGAGGGAGACACAGAATCCGAAGCAGGCTCCAGGCTCTGAGCTGTCAGCACAGAGCCTGACGTGGGGCTCGAACCTACAAACTGTGAGATCATGACCTGAGCTGAAGTCAGACGTTCAACCGACTGAGCCACCCAGGTACCCCAAAACGCTGTGTTAGTTTGAGTGAACAGCCACCTCATTGTCCCAAGATGAGGAGACTTCCTGCCTGAGGGATGGTCAAGTGTTGATTGTAACTTTCTTTGGGGAGGCGGAGATAGGGGTCCAAGGACATTTGCTGAAATGCTGAGCACGCTGCATTGGATGATTAGAGACTCACGTTCTAGTCTGTCTGCCTCTGCAGAGCTGTGACCTTGGGCACATCACTGCCCAGCATTTCACTTTCCTTACCTTTATAGTACCCGAATTCAATTATGTTTTTTCTGATCTCCAAGCTCCAACATTCTGTAACTACAGCAACCAAGACCAACAAGAACGTTGTTAAGATTATTATGTGAGCAGTGGATTCTCAAATGTGAACTAAAGAGTGGGTTCCAGAGGCACCTTGAGCATGTCTTTAGTATTATTTTGTCAGGTTACCACTAGCAATGTCCTAAAATAGATCCTGAGTAACAAACCAGTAAACCTCATACTCTATAATGTGACCAAACCAGATTAGAACAAACTAGAACAGATTTTTATCTTAACAAGGAAAGCGCTAATTTATTGAGCACCTACCATACCAGACATTATATTAAACCCTCTACATCCATTTCCTTATTTAATCTTCAAAGCAAGCCTTCGAAGTTATTAGTATACCCATTTTACAGATGGGGAAACTAAGTCTCAGAATAAGCAAATTTACTTCTGTCACTCTGCTCAGATCAAGGTCATGTTACTCCGACTCCTCACTAATATTTTTAAACACTACCACTCTATTACCCACTCACTAGGAAATAACAAAAACCTGCAGTAAAAATAATAGCAATAATAGCTTCCTCAAGTGTCGAAACTTTGGTTTGATTATAGATCTTTTCTTGTGCTTAGAATAAGACCTGCACAAAGGTGGTTGTCACTGAAAATTTGTTAAATGAAAAGTAACCGCCCTTTGTTGGCCAGTGTCCTGTCTTCTTCTTGGTGTTTACTGTCTCTAACACAACACTGTCCAGTAGAATTTTCTGCGGTGAATTGAAATGTTTGTTCATCTCTATTGTCCAACTGGTAACCACATGTGGCTATTGAGCACTTGAAATGTGGCTAGTGTGGCTGAAGAACTAAATACTGAATTTTATTTCATTTTAATGAATTTCTTTAAATTTTTAAAAATGCTTTCATTTATTTATTTTGAGAGAGAGAGTGCAAGCAGGGGAGGGGCAGAGAGAGAGAGAGGGAGAGAGAGAATCTCATGCAGGATCCGCACTGTCAGCACAAGGTCCAACGTGGGGCTCGAACTCACGGACTGTGAGATCGTGACCTGAGTCGAAGTCAAGAGTCAGATGCTGAACCAGCTGAGACACCCAGGAGCCCCTCAATGAATTGAATTTTAAATAGCTACATGTGACTAGTGGCCTCCATATTGGACAGTACGAGTCTGGAGTAAAATATGGTTAAAGTACTTGCTATACAGTAAGAATCTGGCTTTAGCAATGGAGATTCTTTGAGATAGATGTCTCGCCCAAGAACTCATGAACTGGAAGGGGTAGAATTATGAGTCAATCCTGAGCCTTTCTGATATAACCCAACTCATACTTCCTTCACTAGCTTCCTGTCCAACGTTATGGGAAAAAGAATCAGGAATCTTGAGCCAAAGAAGCCCCCAGATCATGAAATGACCATCCCACGATTTGGAACGTCTTCCCATGCAGAACTTGATAGTCCTTTGGAAACGGGAGTCCACTGTTTTTTTGGCGAAAGTTCCTCACATAAGAAACTTGTCCCAGCCAAATGAAATGTGCAATCTGACACTGGTGCTTGGGCCCTCCCATTATAGGAAGCCCGCGGTGTTAGCTCACGTCCAGTCTATCTGAGCTGTAAAAATAAAACAGGAGCCATAGGAGTGCAGGCCAGTGACACTATCGCTGTACTTAAGGACAAGTGAGTAATTGGTGGGGGGCATTCCTGCAGTTGCTGTACAACAGTATTTCTCAACCTTTTTCATGGACTTTCCCCCTAAGATGTCTTTTCAGACGTTTCTTCCAAAATGCCCTCGCCAGAGAAGTTCTAGCATCACAGAAATACTGCTCACCTGTTTACGTACTATATGTTTATCTGTGCTTCATACATAAAAATAATGTGATTTTTGCCCCCCACCCCCACCCCCGAACCAATTTTCATCACCTTGTCAGAGGAAGGATGATATCACATTGGCTGAGAAAGTTCTAGACTGGATGAATTCTTCTTGACTATGAAAAGAGACCAAGGGGAAAAAGCATGGGCTCTAGTCAGTCAGGCTTTAGGTTGAGTCCTGCCTCTGCCTCTCAGGCAAATGACCTAATCTTCTTATACCTCTGTTTTACTCATCTGTAAAATGGAGATAAAAATATTGTCTCCCTCCTTGAGTTGTTGTGAGCATTCCATGAGCTAATGCATATTCATTAGGAATTTGGAGCACCCAGTAGGTGCTCTCTAAATGTGAGCTAGTTTCACTGTTTTTATGAACCCAGGAACATTCTGGCAGTGTGGCCAGTTTCCGAATCTCTTGTTTTCTGTTAGTTGCCATTTTGGATTCTTTAACCTTACGAAGGGGCTTTATGACATCTCGGAGCAGCCACTTATTTCGGGATGAAATTTCTTACAAAATCACTGCTCAGAAAGGTATAGGGTGTCTTCCTCATCCAGCTCGAGTCAGATCTCCCAAACACTCACGAAGGCCCTTCAGAGCGATGAGGCTGAGATCACAGACAGCGTTTGCCTGATCTAAAATATGCACGGTAACACGGTCTTAATTAGATGTACATGTCTCTGAAGATATAAATAAATGCTTCCCTTTTTGATATGTCTGATTTAATAGCCTAATAACAGGGGACTGCTGCCGAAATATAATTCAGGGGGTGAGGGAGAAATTAATAAACTCAAATATTTAAAGCTCAACAGCAATTAGCAACCCATTTAAAACAAATTTCCGAATTTTAATTTTATTTATCCTTATCCAACCAGGACTAAGCCTGGGGTTCATTATTATTCATTTGCAGACCTAACAGGGTGCTCTGCCCTTTGCTGGGGAGGCACTCTCGAAGTCCTTTACACGGGGGCAGCGGGCCATGACCCCAGCGACGGCAGGCGGTGGGAATTCACCAGTCCCACCCGCACGGTGTTTCCCATTACCCCATTTACTAGTTTGCCTTCTCTCACTTCTTTGGAAATTGGACACTCATTTTTCTGCTGCATGTTTAGCTACCCACATACACCCATGCACAAAAACAGAACACCGTTTTCTGAAGGGTCCCCATCAGGGAACATCCACCTCCGTGACCTCTGGTCAACTAAGGCAAGACCTGAGTTCTGACCTCCTTCGTGCGTATATGGAGCGGGTACGAAAGCGAGTCTTTAGCATGTGTACTTAGTAATCATCCCGAAGTGAGGTCCCCACCCCCTGGGATGCGGGAGGGTGTGGTGGGTTCAGCACTTTGGCATTTTCCCCATTAGCACCCGTGTCTGGTGGGACAAAGATGGAGAAGAACCGGACACGTTCCGGAGGGACGAACCGGAGGGCACGTCACCACCATGCAGTGGAGACTCTTCCTTAAAGATGCTCAGCTCAGCGTGGGGGTGTTGGAAGCACACAGGGCTGGAGGGAGTCATGTTTTTAATAGCAATGTATTGTATATGTGTCCCCTGGGGACAACTGGAAAGAAGGGCTGGGAAAGGCCACACTGAGAGAGCAAATGGAGGGCGCGTACTCAAGCTCAGCCTTGGGCGTGTGCACAAGTTCAAGGCAAGAGGGCCTTGGTGTGGCCTTTCTTGCAAGGGCTGCTCCTCCTGCCTGAGCCAGGGCCCTCACCACTTAGCAATGACCAGCAAACCCTAGTCCTCTTCTCTGAGAACCCCTCCACGCTGCCCCAGTGGGGCCCATTAGCCACGCTTGGACGGCCTGGTTCTACCCATTTGGCCTTAGCCAGGGGTGTCTCCCAATTACTTCTCTCTCCCAAGAATTTACAATTGGAACTAGAGGTGCCCACTCTCCGCAGCAACCTTGACCGAGGTGAGGCAAATCGGGAAGCTGGAACTGATGTTAGGCAGGTGGGTGGCCTTCCTGAGCTATTTCAGAGGCAGGGAGAGCCGGGTTACAGAGCGAGAAATGAAAAGAACAGAAGAAACCTTTGATAAGCTGTCAAGTGACTGCCTGGATTCTGAAGGCTTATCACTATCCGCTCTTGGTCCTCCATAGGACCTGACTGTGCTTCTGGCCCTTGGGGTCCATTCATCTAGAGAATAAATTCCTCTTGCATTTTGCTGAAACTCAGGTAGGTCATGATCTTTGTGCCAGTAAAACACTGAAATAGTCTTAGTGACCGAGGAGACCCGTGGTCATCATTAGCAACTCCAGAGTGTGGGCAAAGGCAGGGGACCCGGACACGGTTGACCCACAACACACAGGAGACTTCTCTGCCCACAGGCTGTAGGGAAGGTAGGGGACAGGGCCATCGTGAGTTGGATGAGACAGGGGAACAGCCAACCTGCCAGAAAGCCCCTCCTGGGATCAGAGGGCAGTCAGCAAGCAGGAGTCCTGACATCACAGGCTTTCCATCCAAGGTGGTGGACTCCAGGGCTGCCGTCACAAACGGCCACCACCTAGTGGCTTAAAACAATAGAAATCTACCTTCTCACGGTTCTGGAGGGCAAAAGTCCAAATTCATGGTGTGAGCAGGGCTGTGCCCCCTCAGCCTCTAACCGAGATTCTCTTCTCTGCCTCTTCCAGCTCTGGGGGCTGCAGGCGCTCCTTGGCTTGTGGCTGTACCACGCCGACTCCTGCCCCTGTCCTCACATGGCCTTCTTCTCTTCCCTCCATCCTTCCTGTGAGTATGTCTTGGAAGGATACCTGTCACTGGATTTAAGAACCACCCCGGTAAGCCAGGATGATCCCATCTCAAGATCCTTCATTTAATTACATCTGCAAAGACCCTTTTTCCAAATAAGGTCACATTCACAGCTTCCTGAGGTTGGGATGTGGACATATCTCTTGAGGGACTGCTAGTCAACAAGCTGCCGATGAGAAATCGGCCATGCTGACTCTGGCCAGTTTGGGCGGGGGCGGGGGGGGGGTGCACATGGCGATCTCAGGGAGCAAGGCCCAGGCAGTTCCAGGCAGGAGACTAGTGATTTGCTCGTTGACAGGGCCCAAAGGTAAATTAGTAGCTTATAATAAGCAGATGGAGTGGGGAATCCAAGAAGGGTATGTTCAATTTTTCCTATTAGTTCAGCTTCTGTTTATTCAAACAACCTTAAGTGATAAAGAAGATATTTGACAGTTACTGGGGTGGCTCAGAGAATTAACACAAGAGCCAATGATCCACTTCTGGAACCGACACAGAATCCGGAGCAGATGTTGTCGTTGAATGCTGCCATTTTCCAGAACGCCATCGTGGACATATGCTGCTCTGATAATGCCTGAGCTCTCTCCCAGAGGAGAATTGGGCTCCAATCAAGTGTGAGAGTTATCAGCCATGGTACAGGCATGACAGCTGTGAGCTGGAGAAGTCACCCCAGCGGGGGTCTGTGACAGGCGGGCTGGGGTGGCTTCGGTGCTGGACAGGGGGAGGGGGGACCAGAGAGCAGGAGCAATGCAGCCAGCTGGGAGTGCCTGGTCCAGAGACCACATCTCCAACCACTTTGTCTAAGGACTCTTGAGACTCAAAAATTAAAGAGAAATCCAAAGAGACATAAGTATCTTGTATCTATCGATCGTGACTTATTAGAAATTAAAGCCGAGGGGCACCTGGGTGTCTCAGTCAGTTAAGCATCTGACTCTTGATTTCGGCTCATCATCTCATGGTTCGTGAGATCGAGCCCCACATCAGGCTCTGGGCTGACAGCAAGGAGCTTGCTTGCGATTCTCTCTCTGCCTCTCTCTCTCTCTCTCTCTCAAAAATAAGTAAACTTTTAAAAAATCTTTAAAAAAAAAAAGAAATTAAAGCTGAGACTTCGTAAGACACGAGAACACAAGCACACCTGCCATCAGCTGTCAGAGCGATGATGTCACCACACCCGGGGCAGCCACGGGAAGGCTTCACTGCACACTCCTACGAGAAGAGGGGTGAAGGTCAAGAGCGTCTTAGTGTTGTTACGAAATCAGTCCTGACCTTACCCATCCTCTGAAAGGGCCCCAGGGTCCCGCTCGTCCCAGACCACGTGGGGAATGGCCAGCATCGTGGTTCGGGACGTGGACTCCAGGGCAGGGCTGCCTGAGTTTGGAACTTGGCCTAGCGTGCTTCTTACCCACCCAGCACCTCCGTGTCCTCATCTGAAAATGGGGCAACGGTGGTGCCCCCTTACAGGGCTGTGGGGGCATCAGCACAGTGCCGAGCGTGGGCATGTAGACGCTGCCCTTTGGCTCGGGTGAGGCACCGCACCAGCACTGAGGCCTGGGATTGCCAGATGTGGAGGCACCAAACTCCGCTGGGACGGGCTGGCCAGGGGCCCGAGGACTGGCTCGGGACCCAGACTCAACCCTGGACCTCCTGGCTCTGTGGGGGGTTTAACACTTCGAACCCCCACCCCCACCCCCATCCCCCCCACCAGAGAGCAAGCCCGGCTCCAGTCCAGGAACCCGGGTGAGCCGGGGGGGTGCCACGTGGGCTTCGTTCTCAGGAGCGGGTGGGGTGACAGCCCACAGAGATGAGATGCCGTCTGATAGCTCAGCAAAGACGATTCTCAAAAACATATCCTTCTTATGGTATCCGCGACTTGTATTGCCGAGATGTGGATTTCTCTGCATCCATCAATAAAAATGTGGAATTGGGCCAATTTATGAATATTTCATATACAACCAATTCTAGTGTCGAATGCTCAAAAATGATAAAAACCTGTCAATATACCTCTGACCTCCTGGAGGTTTCCAGGGCATCAGTTCAGTCTTGAGCCCGGGCCTGACCACCTCTACTTCTGTCTCCCTCCGGATCCAGCATCCCCGATGGACGTGGGCCTCCGGCTTCCTGCCCGTGAGAGGGATCATCCCAGATTGTCCAGCAGGGGTTACCCTGAGGTTGGGGATGCAGGACCAACCAACAGATGGATCCACGGAGGGGGGCGGGGGAGGTGACGCTCGAGGAGCCCGTCCACATACAAACGTCCTACAGCCGCACCCTCGGGTCACATGGACTGCCTTTGAAAATCGCCCGTGTTATGACTACGTCATTCCTTTTGTTTTTTTAAATGTTTATTTATTTATTATTTTTGAGAGAGAGAGAGAGAGAGCACACGCAGGGGAGGGGCAGAGAGCGAGGGAGACACGGAATCCGAAGCAGGCTCCAGGGTCCGAGCTGTCAGCGCAGAGCCCGACGCGGGGCTCGAACTCACAAACCGGGAGATCGTGACCTGAGCCGAAGTCAAACGCCTAACCGACTGAGCCACGCCGGCGCCCCATGACGATGTCCTTCTTGAATAACTCCAGTAAACTGAGGGTGGAAAGGGAAGAATGTATTTTATAAGCCCTTGTGAGGCAAGGGGGCATTCTAGGTCTGGCTTCCCCAACCACACTGGGATTTGCTGCCTGAGCTCCAAGAAACCCCTGCAGGGCTTGAGTTCTCTGCTCTCACTCTGGCCTCCTCCTCTTGGGAACCCGCCACCCACCCCCACCCGTGGCTCTCTGGTTCACTCCCTTCACTCGGGCAGTGTTGGATTTGGAGCCATCCTTTTTCCTCATCGATCACTTATTGAGCGGCGGCCACACTGTCCACCCAGAGACATCCACAGAGAAGCCCTTAGCTTCCCGTCTCCACCTGCCCAGACATCTACCTGCTCACTGGAGTTACGTTCCCTGGTTTGTGCTGCAAGGCGGGCTGGGGGCCACGGGCTCACCCCTCATCGTCATATAGGTTTGCAGCCAAAGTTGTTGAAGGGCCACACTTCAGCTTCTTAGCTGGAAGATGAGGGTACCGATCGGACGGGCAAAGGACTTGCTCAAGTCTGCGACGTGGATGACGGGGCGGGGGGGAAGGAGACGTTTGAGCCCTGTGACCCCCAGGTAAGAAGGTGCTGGGTCCTGCCCCCGTCCTGGTTCACTACCTGCGCCCTTTGTTCGCCGGCGGCCCTAGAGGCAGGTAGGAACAATCCATTCCCAATTCTGTAAAGTGCTCTGTGGCCCAGAGACAAAGAGCTTTACCCAAACAGGTGAGTAAACATGTCAGAAAGAACATTACCAGTATTTATGCTCTTGTAACGCCCACGAGCCTCTCTCTCCTGCCCTCCCCAGTCTCATTCTTGTTAAGACGCACAGAAGGGTTCTCTGATGCCTAAGATGTCAGCTGATGGGGATTCAGGAGATTTGTATAACAAGAAGGGACTCTTGAAGGCCAAAGAATTCTCAAGACCCCAAGGAATGAAGTTACGAAAGTGGAAAGTTAAACTCACTGCTGTGAAACGCCACGGGACCTCCCCTAAACGCAACGTGGCGCCGCGTTCGGTGTGCAGGGGCCAGCCAGGACGCAGCCGACCTTCCAGAACACAGCAGTGGGTGAGCACCTAGCAGGAAGACTTCCCCTGCTCCGGGAGGTGTGGAGCGTGAGGCCGGGAGCCCACAAGCTCTTCTCAAGCAGCTTATACTTGCCACCTGAGGCCAGAGAGGTGACGTGATTTTCTCAGGGTCACACAGCTAATGAGTAGCCGAGTCAGAGCCTGTAGAACCTCCTGGTCTTCCTTCTCCTACCGGAGGCTGATCCTCTGATCCCACTGCTATCAGCAGACGGTTCAAAATTAGCTGTGACCTTGGGTCTCAAAGGTACCAGATCAGGAACCAGGCCTCTGGGGAGGTGGGTTTTGTCAGCACCGCTAAGCTGGCCCGCTTTTATGCGGTCCCGTGTGACAGAAGACTGAAACCCACCGGTCAGCTCATGCCATCCCCTTGTTCAGAATTCTCCAGGGCCTGCCCTGCTCATTTCAGCATCTCATCCTGGATTCACATACATGCTGCTCTACCTCAAGTACTGATCTTCAACTTGTAGGGGAAAAAGAGCATATCATTATTTTTTTTTTCATTTTAATTATGAAGAGAAGCAAAATTTAAGATAATACAGGAACTTGGGCTCTTTCAGGCGATTGCTTCCCAACATGGCGGACTGAGTTGGGTTCCCTCTAACATTGGGGCTACTTTAGGGGAAGTACAAGGAGCACAAAAACAGGACCAAACTTAGCTCATGATGACCTGCAAGGTTATTCCCAATTCGACCACCTCCAGACTCCTCTCCCTCTCCCCTAAGGGCACGAGGCCATACTAAATCACCTGGGATTTCTACTGGGTGATCTCCTGCCCCCAGGTGCTTACCCTCCTGGTGCCCTGAGCTCAGGGAGGCACACCCTGGGCCCTGTTGACATTTCGGGCTGGATGATCCTCTGTTGTGGGGGGCTGTCCCATACACTGTAGCAGCATCCCTAGCTGGCTTCTCCCCACTAGAGGACCCTGACACCCCCAAGTCATGACAGTCAAAAATGTCTCCAGATCTTGCCAAATGTCCCCCCGGGAGCAAGATCAATCCCATCAATAACCACTGCTCTAACAGGAATGGGCTTTCTTGACACCTGTCTGTCTAGCAAACCTCTTTTGTGCCTCAGCCCAAACCTCAGCTGTACCATGAAGCCCTCTGCATCTGCCCTGAGCAGAGTGAGGTGTCCTCTCTCTCTGCTGATCACTGACCCCACTGTCTCCCACTACCCCTCAATCTCTTGGAGTTTCTTGACTGCTGGGAGTTTATTAGATTGTGAATTCCTAGAGGTCCACGATGATCCCTCCAAATCTATATTCTTAAAAGCTCAGCCCTTAGCACAGTAGCTCATCCACAGAGGGAGCTGAGGAGATGTTGAGTGAATGCACAATCTCTCATTCCAGGCTGGTACTTTCTGGTGATAAGTCCTCCAAGAAGCCTCCCAATTACCCTGTCCTCCAAGATCGCTACCAAGCGTGGCCATTGGCACAATCGCAGCATCCCTACATCAGTTGATACCTGCCTGAAGAATAGCTTCACCGAACGAATAGCCCAGTTGTTAGTGACAGTCAGAATCATAGTAGGAGTGGAGCAATGACGGCCACCGTATGAGGGTCATCTCTGTGTTCTGCCAGCTGTCTTCACTCCGAGTGCTGATGCTTCTAACATTTCTTCCTACCTCCGTTTTACAGATGGGAAGACTGAGGGTCAGAGAGTTTAATTCGTAGATTCAGCATCTTGGTGGCCCTGGGATTAGATCCAAGGCATTTTGACTCCAAACCCCAATCCCTGGCCTGTCTTTGGCTTCCAAATTTTTATTCTTAAGGGTGATTCTCCAAAAGCAGTCATTTAAAATCTGAACGGCCTCAGTGCACCAGATGAACAGGTCACCAGTGCCCTGCTGCCATCTGTCACATTTTATCACTGCCACGAACATCAAATTCTATCAAAATATGGAGAAAAATCATTTTGATGCTGCATTTGCATATCCAAGGATTGGAGGATGGTTCGTATAATCAAATTATGTAGAGTTGTAAAAAGGGAGTATCATTTAAATAGCTTACAAAATTACTTTGAAGATGCACATCAAAATCCAAAGAACCTATCGCCTCCAAGATCTTTACAAAAAGTTAAATGCTAATTGATTATGACAGCTTTGTCTTTATCACCGGTACCGTTCTCCATTCTACTTCGTCAATGTCGCAGCTCAACTCTCTCTCCCCCATTCCTCTTCCAGCCGCGTTCCTACCGTGGTGTAATCACAGATGGAATTTATGCACAACTAGCTCCCCCCCCCCCACCACCGTAGTTGATCAAAAGCAGAAGCCTGAAAAAAGAAAGAAAGAAAGAAAGAAACTAGAATTTGCTGAAATTCTGATTTCTTTCAGCAGTTTTATAGGTGGTATGACTTATCTTTTATTGACTCTGCAAGATCTCTGGTCCCAGCATCTGTTTGTGGCATCTGCGGAGAAGGATAAATTCTCTTTTTTTTATGCTGCTGAACCAAATGTAAGAGACACACAAACAGGTCTGAATAGGAGAGGACCACAACAGATTCCTTTTCCTCATCCTGGCTGTCGTCTCTCCCAGGCCCAGGCGATGCCTTGCTAGCCCGCGGGGTTTGCCGTCTTGGGGATAAAGATGCCGGCAGGTGGGGATAGGGGGCTTGGGGGTGGGGGTGTGCTGCTGGTCAGACAGGGGGCCTGGGAGCTGCTGGTCATGAGCACAACCTTTCAAGAGGCTGCTTTGTATACATTTAAAAAAAAAATCTGCATTTCATTTACAATTTCTTGGATTTAAAGAATTGTGCCTGGTCACCCAGAGACATGATTATACATCACGGAACTTCATTATAATAACGGCTCCGGTACTCCAACTTCTTTAAAAACCTCAGCTGTTCGATTCAGCCCCTTCAGCTCCATAACTGTTTATAAGATTAATAGACTCTGATGCATAATTGACTCTCCCACCTCAAGAAGGATCTTTGCTTCTTGCATCTAATCCGAACCCTCCCAAAGGTCCCACCCCTATAACTAGACGGGAACGTATTCCTGGCCAGGTCGAGGTGGGGAGGAAGATGGGAGATGGCTAGAGGGGCCAGCCCTGGAGGAGGTGGGCAGGGAGAGGCCACAGGGCTCTGCTTCCAGAGAGGCCTGACTGGACGCGGGGACAAACAGACGTTCTTGCAGAGCCTGTGGGACAGGCCCCTGCTCTGCCGCTGGTAACAGAGACCCAGCTTCGAAGCAGCAGCAAGAAGGGAGGGGGTCCCGGGAAGGAAGGGGAAGGAAAGGGAAATGGCCTTACAGAGGAGGCTCCCGGTTGGTGTCAGTGGAGCCCAGAGTAAGAAGGAGGCCTGGGGCTCTTAATTCCCTTTCTGGGCTCAACAAATGTCGCACCAGGACCTGCGGAAGGACCCCCTCAGGGGGACATGGGTTCAACCCTACTTTCAAAGCAAATGCGAGCCGGACAGGGCGGCAGGGTGAGTCTTCCTAAGCGCCAACAGGCTCGGAGCCAGAGCGCTGCCCTCGTGGACCCCGAGAGTCAGGAAATGCTTCTTGATGGAGCTGAAGGTCAGAGGAACTAAAGGCCTTGGATGAGTGGATTGGGGCGGAAGTCCCAGTGACACCGCGGGGAGGGCTGGAGCCAGGCTCAGAGGCAGGGAGGCTGACTCTCCAGGGGTGACCGAGGAGGCCCCGGCTGCACCGGGATGGGGACGGCCGGACCCCGGTCACCGTCGCAGAGCACCACACCCTCAAAGTTCTGAGCTTCCTTCTGACGCAGTGCACAACTTTCACAGAGCAGAGCGCAGGCACCCGGTGATGTCTCAGATAAAGGAAGGAAGTCTCACTAAAGGATGGAAATGGGAAGTTGAATCTTGTTAGGTTGGCTTACTACTGCTCTGTCTGTCAGACAATGCCTCTCCTCTTTATTTTAATGTTCCAGAGAGCCCATGTGGCTGGCAGTCTTATGGAAAGGAGGAAGGAAGGAAAGAAGGAAGGAAAGAAAGAAGGAAGGGAAGAAGGAAGGAAGGGAAGGAGGAAGGGAAGAGAGAGAGAGGAAAGAAAGAGAGAAAGAAAGAAAAAGGGAGAGAGGAAGGAAGGAAGGAAAGAAGGAAGGGAAGAAGGAAGGAAGGGAGAGAGGAAGGGAAGAGAGAGAGAAGAAAGAAAGAAAGAAAAAAAGAAAGAAAGAAAAAGAAAGGGAGAGAGGAAGGAGGGGAGGGAGGAAGGGAAGAGAGAGAGAGGAAAGAAAGAAAGAGAAAGAAAGAAAGAAAAAGGGAGACAGGAAGGAAGGAAGGAAGGAAGGAAAGAAAGAAGGAAGGGAAGAAGGAAGGAAGGGAAGGAGGAAGGGAAGAGAGAGAGGAAAGAAAGAGAGAAAGAAAGAAAAAGGGAGAGAGGAAGGAAGGAAGGAAAGAAGGAAGGGAAGAAGGAAGGAAGGGAGAGAGGAAGGGAAGAGAGAGAGAAGAAAGAAAGAAAGAAAAAAAGAAAGAAAGAAAAAGAAAGAGGGAGAGAGGAAGGAAGGGAGAGAGGAAGGGAAGAGAGAGAGAAGAAAGAAAGAAAAAGAAAAAGGGAGAGAGGAAGGAAGGAAGGAAGGAGACAAAAACCCAAACCCAAAACCACCAAACCAAAAATAACAAATAATGAGAGACCGAAACAGAGAGAAGGCCCTTTCTCTACTCTTGAAGGGTGAGGGACCTCGTTCTATTGTTTGAGAGAAGAGAAGTCTGGATCGCTCTTTCCTTCATCAGGTTTGTGCTCCTCTCTCTTTGCCTTCAGTAACTGCCTTTCAGCCGGACACCCCGCCTCTGCTGCTTTCCCAGCCCCCGGAAGAGCCAAAGCGGCTTGCAAAGATAAGTCGTCTCGCTGCCTCGGTTTTCCTTTTAACCGACCCCCCAAAGGACCCCCCGCCGAAGAAGGAAGGTCAGGCTCACAGTGACGTGGTGGCCATAATTCACACGTGTGCTGGGGAGAGCCCGGCACAAAGGAATACAGCCATAACACGGACTCCTGAGCCTCATTGTTATGTAGACGCGAATTCACTCGTTCCTTGGTCTCCAGGAGACACGGCATACTTTTTAGAGTGTGTTTTATCGCATCGGTTTAAAAGTACCTTTGTACTTTCACAGTTACATCCTTAGCCTCGAGACCCCTCCCTGCCTTGGAAACTCTGCATTTAATCCTTCCTGTCATCCTCAGGGATAAAGAAGCAGGGCCTAACAGAGACCGACCGCTATCAGTTTATTGACTTCTAAGAGCTATTAGCCTTTTGCAGAGAAGGGAAAAGTCCTCCCCGTATCTAGGGCCTGCCGGGTGCTAATTTGACATGGCAATGAGATAAAAGTTGGGCTCTGGCCGCTGTCAACCTCACCGGATCGGAATGCCGTCTACTTAGCATAGGAGTCAAACAATTCCCTGGCAGTAGATTGCTTTCCACTTGAAGGTCTACTAAATAAATAGAAAAGTAATTAACAGCGCGCTCTGGCAGGTGTATCGGGGGAATCTCAGCAGAACTGAACTCAGGGACTCAAGGAGCCATTTTGAATCCCACCTTCCGAGGGCGCTTTCCTGATTTCTCTAGATGGACGTGCGATTTCTGCTTCTCTTCCAGAACAGAAATTTCTGAATCTCCTATGATATCTCCATGTTCGTCAATGGGAAAAGAAGAAAAAAAAGAAGAAGAAGAAGAAGAAGAAGAAAAGAAAAATCTAAGTGCCTGAAATCAGTCCCAAAATAAAGAATTCTCTCATTTTCCCATTTAAGTATTCTGTTCCTAAAACCCATGGATGGTTACCTCTCTTTCGTTGTTTTTCTTCTTTTCTTGTCCAGTCTTTTCTTTTCAGTTTGCTCAATTATTAAATATGTGAGATTTGAAATGCTAACTGAATGTCTCATTATTATTATTCCTCCTTCCCTTTGGAAAATAAGGGGCATTATGTCATCTATAACAGCAGGAAGAAACGAAATTTCATAAGAAGGGAATTTCTGCCGTTGGAAACAGAAAAGACGTTGAAGGCATTTATTTTTAACCGGCTTTTAAAAAATATATTGGAGAGTACTAAATTCAATTCCACATGTCCAGAATGGTATAACCTAATTTTAGCATATTAATTAACAATAAAAGTAGTGTTTTGCCTCGTACAAAGGCATGAAATAATTAACTTACTGAGGAAATGGGGTCATATGATTTTACTTTGGAAGGGTAATGAATGATATTGAGTCACGGTAGCAAAAAGGTTTTGCAAAGCAATTCTGGCTGTGGAGCCTGGTTGGAATTCTTTGTGAGATATCCAACTGCCGACAGTTTCCTCTGTCCCCAAATACTACCTGTCTTGGCCCAGGCTAAACCACACACACACTTCAGTGGGGCAGGCCAGGGTTCCTCAGAAAGAATGCTGGGGGGAGGCGAGCATTTGGCGACTTTTAAGGATAATTTGAGTGTCCAAATGCTCCCTGAGTCAATAAACACTAAGGTGCTTTGTGCTCGTAGAAGAAATTCCAGCATTTTTGCATTTTACATGTTTGGACCTTTGAACTTGGAATATTTTGTCACACTTCACATAAGCTTCATTCCCTGGGGGGAAAAGAAAACTAGTCTTTCAAGTGGTTATTATAAAGCTAAGTGCATAAATATGCATGAGAGGTCATCATTACCACAAGATGATACTTAAAAGGTTCAAGTGTCTCTTACTAAGATTTTTCGACTTGTTCAGCGACAGGAAATCAAAGTCTCCAGTTTTTGGTTGCTGAACTTTGCCTTTGATTGTTCTTTCAAAGTTTGCAAGAAAATGGTTTCGGAGGCCTGACTGGCGCTCATTTGTTCATTCAGTCGTTCGTGTGACAGATATTTAATGAGATATTTAGTGACCTGCGTCCACGTTTTATGCAGAATGCCATCTTTAAAGCATTGTAGCTGGGTCTCTGAAGGTTGAGGCACAGAATTTCTAGATTTTTGGATCTGGAATTAAGGCCCCGGGAGACTAAGTGACTTGTCCCATATCGTGTTGCATCATACAGTCAAGACTGGAAATCAGATCTGACCCCCAGGCCAGGCCTCTGACCTATGAGTCAGGGCCGCTGGAAGGCCAGAGGGCCCAAAGTAGAGATCATGCCGGGGACCGTGATAACAAAGAATTGCATTTTGACACATTCCTTACTTCCAGAACTCAATATTCCAATGGAGAAATGTTATACAGTGTTGTCACAAGCTCTTAAACATGACATTCCCAGTCAGAATTAACTTTGGTTCAACCCTATGCTTGCAGCCATTTCCCACTTGGAGAGGATAAAATTTTCATCTTCAGGATTAATTATCCATGCAGCCCGGTTCTCCATGGGGAGAGGAGAAAAGGCACTGGAAACAAAATGGAGCCGGAGAGAGGAAACGTCTCCTACCAGCAGCCTTGCTTTCTCTTTCTCCGTGGGTGGAAATACCGCTCCAGTCCTCCCTGGGGGTCTGACGACTTGTTTTAGTCCCAAATTAACAGAGAAAGTGCAATTTGCAAACAATGTACAGAAGCGGTGCTTTCTTAAAACTTTGCTCCTGGGCTCCCCAGTGTCGGATTTACAGGCCAGATCTTTGGAAAGGGAAGCAGGTAGAAGCCAGGCGACCCGGGCAGGCTCTCTTGCAAGGCGGGAGTGTTTATGCCGTCTCACCCTAGGCTTGCCCTGGCTCCTAAGGTTGATCTTGCTTCAACCTAAGGTTGATGTTGCCGTAAAAGAGAGTTGCGTGCAAGTTGGAGGCAGACCCTTTAAAATGCAGGCTGAGCTGACCGTGAGTGCACACCCCAGCTGCAGCACCCTCGGGGGCAGCGTTGCCTAATGCCACCCGGAAAGCTCCCCAAGGTTGGATTCCCCGAGCTCTCATCTGTTGCTACCCAAAGCCGGCACGTTTCGGTACTGATGTCTGTCGTACCCATCACCCCGGCCAGTCGCTTAGCCATGGGGATCAGCCGAAGCACCGTGAGGCCAATTTGGGACTGGATCTCCGCCCCTCCACGTGGCGGCTGGGGGAACTGGGTGGGGTAAGTCACCTAACTTCTCTGAGGCTCCGGCCCCTCAAATCCAGACTTGGCAGAGTCCTTCTTGCCGTGGCTCCCCGGACGCTCAAGGCTAGAGGAGATGATGCAGTGTGTCGGCTGCTGAAGGTGCTCAGCCAAGGCCGACCGCCAGGCTCAGCCTCCACAGCCCCTCCCGGGGGAAGAGGTCTTCGGTGTGTTTGAACTCACCTTGGCCATCCCCAAATGCCCAAGAATCATCTTTCTTATTTACAAAGCATCTCTGTATATCCCTTTATTGTTTTATTGGTTTCTTTTAGTATTTTAGTGTTTTACTTTTTTTAAATGTTTATTTATTTTGTTATTTTATTTATTTTAAGAGAGAGAGAAGGAGACAGCATGAGCAGGGGAGGGGCAGAGACAGAGGGAGAGAGAGAATCCCAAGCAGGCTCCACGCTCAGTGGGGAGTCCGACGTGGGGCCCGAGCCCACAACCGTGACATCATGAACCGAGTCAAAATCAAGAGTCAGACGCTCAACTGGCCGAGCCACCCAGACACCCCTGTTGTTTTGTTATTTTAGGATTTCCTGAAGCTGCCAATTTTTATAATAAAATTTGAGCGTACTGTTTTCCTCCTCTTACGTTGTGACTTGAGTTTCAAAGGGCATGCTTTGTCTTTTTCAACTCCCTTATCAATTCATTATTTTATCCACCTTAGAAACTCAGGAGGTTGCTGGCAAACAGAATGATCAAAATGTCCCAAACCCAGGCTTTGTCTTTCATTTTAAACCATTCAGTCTTCCCTAAGCCCCAGAATTGCAAGGGGCCAGGCGAGACCCCTGAGGTCACCAGCGTCCCCTCTCTCGTGGACCTGGCTGGGCCATAGGAATAATCGATGCCAGAGAAACACGTAGACCTACGGAGACACAGGAACCACCCAAGAAGTAGCTGTGGCCAGACTCCTACCGTGTGGATTTTCACTGTACTCTGGACCACCCCTAATCCTTTTGGGAAATAACTTCATAGCTCCCTGGTAGCTTCCAGAAACTTTCAGAAAGTGTGTACTTCCTGTTTGTGGTTCTGCATATATTTAGTTTCATCTAAATTCTTTTGCTCAGAATCTTGGTTCAAGTGTTGACCTCATGCCTTTCACAAATGACTTCAAGCGTGCATGCAGGTATACATCAGTGTCAGATTGGGTTAGTCTAACCCTGGACGTATATGTATTTTTTTTTAATGCTTCTTTATTCATTTTTGAGAAATAGAGTGCAAAAGTGGGGGAAGAGGCAGAGACAGAGGGAGACACAGAATCCGAAGCAGGCTCCGGGCTCCGAGCTGTCAGCACAGAGCCCGACGCGGGGCTCGAACCCACGGACGGCGAGATGGTCACCTGAGCCAAAGCTGGACGCTTCACCAACTGAGCCACCCAGGTGGCCCTGGACGTATCTTTATTTATTCACATTTTACAGATAAAATACTTTCTCATCTGCCCACCCCTACTTTCCACCGTTAGTTTGGAGTTATTCACTCAACAGACATTTGCTGAGCTCCTCTGAGGCGCCAGGCTCTGGGCTAAACTCGCCGGCTTCTTAGCTCGTCTGCTAATTCTCAGCTTCCCGTCTTCTTTTCATCCCTCGGGAGTCCTTCTTGTTCCTGGGCCCCGAGGTGCCCACACAGAATATAATATCCCATGACAGGATGTCTTTCCGTGTGCAAACCAAAATAGCACTGGCCTCCGTGCGGCTATATTCCTTTCTAAACTCGTGCAGACATGGTGTCTGGCCTCACCTTCCGTACACTGTGGTCACTTTTTGGCACACGTTGTGCAGGACTGTTACAGATCGAAGTTGCCTTTTTTGGCTCCTTTATGTGTAAGCTGTGAATCCATTCATGTGTTTCCTATTACTATTTGAACCTATTCAAACTATTCCTATTACTATTTGAACCGCGTCCCTGGTGGGACGGCAGATGCTTGTGTTTCGCAATCCGTTTCCCTCCCGCTAACAAAGATTTTAAAGAAACTATACCCAGGCTCGGAGAGGGGGCTCAGTTACATTCTAGGAAAGTAACACTTTAGGGAGTCTCAACAAAACTTTTTAATGTGTTTTATTGACTTATTCTGAGAGAGACAAAGAGAGCGAGTGAGCAAGGGGGAGGGGCAGAGAGAGAGAGAAAGAGAGAGAGAATCCCAAGCAGGCTCCACACTGTCAGCTCAGAACCCAACTCTGGGCTCCGCCTCACGAACATCAAGGTCACGACCTGAGCTGAAAATCCAGAGTCACTGACTGAGCCACCCAGGCGCCCCGTGGATAGTCTCCTGTAAACAACAGAATCTCTTCTTTAAAACACGTAGAGCTGCACGAGGCCTGAGAAATCTCCTGGTCTGCTCCCTTTCTTTCGTGGACCGGGAAATCAAAGTTCAAAGCACCCAAGTGACGCACCCAGGATCCTGTAGACAGTATGTGCCTGAGTCAGGACTGGCACACCAGCCTCCTGGCTCACTTTTAAGATTATCTTTTCTCAATTAAAAATATATGTGTAAAAGAGCGAACAAAAGCGACTTCTTTTTTTAAAAGTTCATTTATTTTGAGAGAGAGAGAGAGAGAGAGAGAATGAGAAAACAAGGGGGAGGGGCAGAGAGAGAGGGAGACAGAGAATCCCAAGCAGGCTCTGTGCTATCAGGGTGGAGCCTGACTTGGGGCTCAAACTCACCGAGCCAAAGGCGGATCCTTAACCTACGGAGCCACTCAGGCACCTCACAAAAGCAACTTCTGATCACCACATCAAATCAAACATGTTTCCAACGCTGTGGCACCCACAAGTGCTATTTCTTCCCAGGGGCCTTGAATCTCTGGTTAGCACTATTTACTTCCTTGGGGACCCCATCAGCTCACCCTGGTTCCGTTGCCCTCCGAACCCACCAGAACCTCAGGTCTCTCTTCCCCACGTCTGCCTGTCTCCTATAATCACTGCGTATCAGCACCACTTTGTCGTTGGCTCCTGTCCCGATGGGGTTTCAAACCCTCTCTTGATAGGAATTATGCTTTAATTAATAGAAATTGATAGTAAATCTTCCTTCCAGTCAAACAGATTCTGCCTTCCTTTTTGCTGTCCTCAGTGGGCCCTTTTTGCTCTGTGCCCTACAAAGGGAATTGGCTGTCAAGCCAGCCGTGTTCTGGGGCCGAAGGAAAGGTGGGATCTGGTCTTCGGGAGTCCTCCAGGCCCGTCCTCCTCCTGCTCCTTGATCGCAGCGTTCCTGATCCCCAGACCTCCCTGCTTTGGTTCCTCATCTTATTTGCACTTTGCACCCAAACTTTGTCATTAACACCCCTGTGGGACCGTCCTCCCAGCTTCTCCTTGAAGCTTTCTCCAGGGTGTGACCTCTTGCATTTTCCCTCCAGTGTCCTGGGTCTGGATGGTGCCCCGTTTGCCACGCCCAAGTCGGGAGTGTTTGGGGCAGATCGCTTGCCCTACGCTTGCACAGCCCCACGGGTTCGGGAACGATTCTCAGACTCGTAAGTCTCAGTTCTTTTCTCTGGAGTGGCACAGGGTACATCTAATCCCTGCTAGTATTTTAAGAGAGTGATCTTATCCCTCTTGCATGACTCTGCTCCCCCTCCCGTGCCCTCTTTTAGAGGATGGATATAAATGCATCTGTAGAGATGGTGTCTGACCTGTGCATAGACCGGGGGGGCACTTTTCTGCCTTGGCTGTGAGATTCTATTTTCACCAGTGCGGACTCTCTCCATCGCTTTTGTTTACCAGCACGGCCACACCCCAAGCTTGCGGTCAACCAAATACGTCCACCCCTTCCCCCTCTCGTGAGAACTGCTGGTAAGCCTGTTCTCTGTTAGTCTCTACTTCTGTCACTTATTCCTTTTCAAACTCTCGTGTCCTGGAAATTCATATTTTTACTTGGATTCCTTATTCTATCTGGTTGATATCTTTATGAATCCCGATTCTTTCACATGCCTTTACATTTCCCCCCAGATTTTACTGTAGTAATACATGAGTATTTTGTGCTTCAAAAGCATGGACGAAAATGTTCCGCAGGGTTAGGGTCACAGTTCAGAAACAGCTTACATGTGTAAGGCAGGCAAGTAAGTACGTGGACGGTGGATGGTGGGAGAAAAGGAAGTTAAGGATACGCAGAGGGACGAAGCCACTAGGTTAGGGTCTGAGACATCAGTGTAAACTCATGCTAGCTTAGGACAGATGCAGATACAATGAACTCTAGATATGTGTGCCCATGAGTTGATGTACAAACACATATTTCCCGGCCCTCTCTGCTCAAAGGGCCTAGAAGCAGAGATAGGCCAGGAGCATCAAACACACCCAGGGCCCAGATCTTGATTTCTAAAGTCAACTCTCCAATAAAAGGAATCAGGGCTTCTTGGAGAAATGGTTCCTTCTAGGACTGGGTCAGAGATGAGCCTGGAACATCGCGTAGAGGCAAAAGGTGAGGAAGCGCCCAGATAACGTGAGGATGGGAGAAGGTCAAAGGGACAGGAGAGCCAACCCGAAGAAGCTCTCAGTGGCCAACGCTGTAATGACTGGAGCAAAAAAGTAAAGAACTCAAAGTATAAAATAAATCTAGATGAGTCCATGGTGACAGGAAGATATGCCTGAATAAATACCTAAATGAAGCAAATGAACAAATATCCCTTACAGAAGAATTTCAGGTAATTTACACAGATACTCCTCTACCTTAACCCTCTGCCCTTGAGTGTGGCTGCACTTAACGACATGCTTCTGCTTAGAATACGAATAGGGTACGGAAGAGGAAAAGTACCTCTCTACTGGACAGATGTGTCAAACACCGCCTTGGTCAGGTGACCACGGTTAATGTCCTCATCGATGTCATGCAGACAGTGTGCACGCCGATAGTATGCGATGAGATGGCGCTTTATCTCTGTGCCCGCCACCCCCCCCCCCACCGCAGAACCCACTAACTGCAATCTATGCAGGAGAAACATACCACAGGTAAACAAAATTGAGGGGCATCCTACAAAATAGCTGACCAGGAGTCCTCAAGACTGTCGTGTCGCCCAACACGAGCAAAGACAGAACTGTCTCACAAAGCGGAGGAGACGAAGGGATTGCGACCACAAAATGTTCTATCTGCGTGTCTGAAATGACTCCCTCCAAATTAGTAAAACATAAAAGGAGGGAAAATCCCTAACTTTAAAACTAATGTTCAGTTGACAAGAACAAGCCATCTGTGGTGTTTTACTAGTGACCCCTTGCCAGGTGGTATCAGTGTGATAATCATCGTCCTCCGGAGTCAGACCGACCACGAATCTCCCTCCACACGGGCTGGTGGCCACCAGGGCGGGCCTCTGCTAATCGTGGAGGCTGACTCTTCAGCGCCAATGTCTTCTCCACGAGCGTAGGTGGGTCTACCCAGTTCCAGAGCCTTGAGCTTCTGAGGCTGCTGTTTTCCACCGTGCTTATCAGATCAAATCCAGCCGTTCTCCTCCTCCTCCTCCCTCTCCTTTTCCCCCTCCTCTTCCTCCTTCTCCTCCTCCTCTCCTACTTTGCCTCTTCCTCCTCCCCTTTTTAGTAGGAAATCTATACTCAGAAATCGTTTAGTACTTAAAGCTAAACGCATCTAAATCTAAGGTCCTCATTAATTTACCCCCTGCTAGAATCTTTCCTTGTTTCTCAGCAGTCATATTCCCGTCATCCTGGTCTTTAGTAACTGTGGGTTATCCGTGAGTTTTCTGTCCTGTGTCTCTCAGATCCAGCCCATCGCAGACCTGCAAGCAAAGTTGCTTTCTGCTGCCTCTTCCTATCTCCCATGCACACCGCGGGTGACGCCAGTCCAGTCCCCAGAGCCTCTGTCAACAGCCCTCCTCATTCTGCGTCCAGAGAACTTCCCGACTGGGGGGCCGTTTTTCTTGGAAGCCCAGGGCCTCCCGTGTCCTTTCAAATGAAACCTATGACTCTTAATCATGATCCTCACGGCTCCCCCCACCTCCAAGTGCACCCTCCGCCCTTAGATACAGTTGAAATGCCACCTAGCTCTTGTGTGTCATGCCCCAGATCTGTCCCTTCCCCGGGGCTCCACCCCTCTGTCCTCCCCATGTGCCCCCTGCAGGATGCTCTTGGCGGGCGCCTCCCTCCTGGACGTGGAGCCGCATTCCCCCCTCACCTCCCCGCATCCCTTCAAGGATTCCTGCCAGTCACTCCAGCTCTCCCAGTGACTCCTTGACGTTTGTGAACAGCTACCAACAATATATACCTGTATATTCTCCTGTTTCCATGATTCTTCTTCTCTGGAGTGTATTGGAATGCAAGCTTTCTGGCGTTCAGATTCTGCACCCTTTAAGAATTTGCTTTCCACGGACAGGGAATTTGGGAAAGTGTTGTCTGAACAACTTTGTTCCCTGTATGGGTAGCTCGGTCCAGTGTGGTCTGAACACAACGAGCGTCCAAGGAAACATAGAGCTGGTTCGCTCAGTTTGTTTTTCTTCAACGCGGGGAACAGTTTCAAGCCCAGGCCCTCCTCCGGCACGACCCCTTCCCCCACGGTGATGGGGCTTGTCCTCCACCACACGGCCTCGTCTCCCTCCTCTTTCGAGGTCTGATCCGACAGCCGGAGACTCACCCACGTCGGTTGAGCCAACTGCGCAAACACAGATCGTGAGGCCCCTCCGGAGAGATTTTGCTGCCGAAGCATAAAAGGCGGTGTCCACGCTCGCCCTCTGTGCCCTCTGCGATGCCACCAAAGAAGCCTTCGAGTTCCCCGAGCCTAACTTGCACTTGGTAAACCCAGACCCCACTTTGAAAACCTGTTCTTCCTCAGATGTAGGCTTTACAAGCCATTGTCGCCGTATGTCCTTTTCCGTCTTTGGTGGTTGCCTCACTGCCATGCTTGGCCCTGAGTTTCTCTGTTATAAACGGAAGGGCCACTCTCACCAGGATCGGGTACCTTTCTTATTTCAGTATTGCCACTGTGTACCTGCTCCTAGCGCGAGAACATGCCGTGGTTCTCGCTCCTCTGCCCGTGATCCGAGCCTGACCCGCAGGCCAGGACTGGGGGAGACTGAGGAAAGCAGGCCGGCCTTCCCCCGCCGTCGGGGACGGCCCCCGAGTCCCGTGTCTGTGTGTGAGGTCAGCCACCAGCTCACGGCCTGCCAGGACCAGAGGAGGTGGCTGAGGAGGGACGGCGCTCCCCCATGGGGGCCACCGCCCGGGAGCCACAACCCTCGTGCGGTGCCCGCCTTCCAGCTGCGTGGAACCTGCGCATCCTCCCCGCTCTCCCTCCCACTTGCCACCTGGCCTCCTAACCCCTCCGGGAGCCTCGACGCTCTCCTTTGCGAACCACAAGGTGAGGCCGACCTAAGGGAGGCCGGGATGAGGCAGAACACGCACGGGCCTTCACTGGTGCCAAGTGCTTTACCGTCACAGCCAGTTTCTCTCTACGGGGTCCCGTGGTGGCTGGAAGCTCTGACGCATCATGTGTGCAGGGCACATAAACTGCAAAATGCGGCCCGTGTCTATGTTCCTTTGAAATCAAACACAGAGGCAGAGAAAGGCAAAGCATGTCGTGTTTCTCTCTGCTCATCCACGGGCTGTCTCGGAGTGTTTGCGGGTTTCCGTTTCGCGGGGAGCTGACCTTGGGGCCCCCTGTGGTGGTATATTGCTTTGATCGACCTCCGGCCGTCTTGACTTATTGGCTTTGAATTGATCTATTGATTTAATAAAAGTCATTTGTCATCGTCACTGGGTCAGGATAAAGCACTCAATCTATCCCCAGTTTGGCAAACGTCATCAATAATAGATGTTTTGCTGATTCTGTTGGGTGACTA